>NC_134092.1:84992864-85592864 GCF_000715075.1 Nicotiana tabacum | reverse complement strand
TTGTATCTCATGCTTCCACTATAAAACTATAGTTGTGAAATGTATTGTTTTGGAGACTTATAAATGAAGTAACTAATGGTGATGGAACTAAGGTTGTTCATGAACCCTCGTTTATATTCTCTTTATTTATGGGCGAGTTGGGTAGAAGGAAATCCAGTAGGCTTGCTCGGCCGGGTTATCTCGGTTGAGCGCCGATCGTGCTCTCCGAGGTCGGGGCGTGACATCTCAGCCTCCCAAATCTCATGCCAATCAGCCCAAACAATGCTAATATGATGTGAGAAAAATGATAACAGAGACTGAGATATGATATGCAATGAATGAGTATGACTGAGTATGTAATTGAAATATAAGCAAATAACTCAATAGCAGAAATGACCTCAGTAGGTCCCGAAAAGATAAGCATATAGCCTAAACATGGTTTCTAACATGTATCACAGCTCAATTACTCTAGCACGTAGAAATTTCATGTATAGAAACAAGATTAGGTCACTACACAGTACCACAAATCAATCGAGTCATAATTCACACGGTGCACGCCCACACGCAGTCACCTAGCATGTGCACCACCTCAACACCAAACACATAACACGTATATTCAGGGGTTCATTCCCTCACCACCAAGTTTAGAAGTGTTACTTACCTCGAACAACCCGAATCCAATACCGTACAAGCAAAACAATACTCTAGAAATGCCATCCCGTGCGTACCGACCTATGTACGACTCAAAACTAGCCAAAAGCAACTCAAGAACATCGAATAATGCCTAAGGAAACAAACCCAATCGATAAAGGTCGAATCTTTAATCAAAAGCCCAAAGTCAACCCAAAAGTCAAACCCGGGCCCGCACCATAGAACCCAACAAAACTCACAAAATCCGACAACTCATTCCATTATGAGTCAAACCATACTAGTTTTACTCAAATCCGACTCCGAATCGATGCTCAAAACTCGAAAATTCACTTTATGAAATTTTAGACAAAAACACCCCCAATTTCTCTTTTGAAATCATCAACCAAATGCCAAAAATAAGGATAGATTCATGAAATATAATCAAAATCGAGTAGAGAACACTTACCCCAATCCATATGGAGAAAATCACTTCAAAAATCGTCTCAATCCGAGCTCCATATCTCCAAATATGCAAAAAATGACTGAAACCCAGTACTTATAACCAATGGACAAATTAATGAATCGTGATCGCGGAAACACCATTTCAATCACGAAGAGGAAAAATGCACTGCTCCAGAAATACTTGATGAGATCACGGAACAACCATCATGATCGCGAAGAACAAAAGATACTGCCACAAAAATGCAATACGCGTTCGTAACACTAGCCACGCGAACCCGAAGACCACAGACGACAAAGCTCCACGAATGCGAGCCATATAATGCGATCTTTTAAGAATCATCTAGCTCTCAGCTGCCCAGTCTCAACACTATGCGACCGCAATTCCTCATCCGCGAACGCGGACAGTAATGTACACAGCCCTACACGAATGCGGTCATCGAATTACGATTGCGATGAAGAAAGTTCCCAGCTCCATATTTCCTCTACGCGATCGCATCCCCATATTCGTGATCACGGATGACAATCGAGGCATCAACAACCAGCAATGAAAACATGAAGAGAAATGGTCTGAAATTAATCTGAAACATGCCCGAGTCCCTCGGTACCCCGTCCGAACATACCAACAAGTCCCATAACATAACACGAACCTACTCGAGGACTCAAATCATGCATAACAATATCAAAACCATGAATCGCACCCCAAATCGAACTTAATGAACTATTGAACTTTTAACTTCCAAAACTCGTGCCGAATCATATCAAATGAACCCGGAATGAACTCAAATTTTGCACACAAGTCCCAAATGATATAACAAAGCTATTTCAATTCCTAGAACCATAATCCGAACCCGATATCATCAAAGTCAACTCTCAGTGAAACTTATGAACATTCCAAACCTTCAAATTTCCAACTCTCTCCAATTAGTGCCGAAACATTCTAGAAATACCCAAATGCAAATCCGTGCATATGCCCAAGTCCAAAATCACCATCCGAACCTAACAAAACCATCAAAATACCAATCCAAGGTCAAATGCTAAAAAGTCAAACTTGGTCAAGTCTTCTAACTTAAAGCTTCAATGATGAAATTCATTCTTCCAAACTAATTCTAAAACACCTGAAAAACAAAACTGATGATACACACAAGTCATAATACATCTTACAAAGCTACTAAAGACTCCAAATAGCTGAACAGAATGCTAATGCTCAAAATGACCGGTCGGATCGTTACATCCGGCGGTTTGAGACCTTGAGTAGATTCAATTTATGTATTAGGACTTGCACGTGTAGTTGGTTTTGATTTTCGAAAGGTTCGGAGTTGATTTAGAAGAATAATTATCAATTCAGAAGCTTTATGTTGGAAGAGTTGATCAAGGTTCAACTTTTGAGTAAACGACCTCAAAATAGGGATTTGAAGATTGCTATATTTCGTAAGGTGATTTCGGGGATTGACTATCGAATGGTCTGGGTTGAGTATCAGATGGTCTGGGAGAAATTCCATGCTTATTATCGAAAGTTTGCATTTTGAAGGTTATGAAATTTGCTAAGTTTGACTTAGAGTGTACTTTGATGTTATCGGACTCCGAACATTGTTTCGGGACCTTGGATAGGATCATTTTATTGATTGGAACTTGTGCGTATAGTTTGGTCGTGATCAGGTATGTCTAAGTGTGACTCGGATGCGTTCGGCTAAGTTTGAAGGTTTGAAAGTTCAAAGAAGGATTTTGATTATTGTTTCATGGTTTTAATGTTATTTGTGGTGTTTCTAGCCTTTGGATAAGGTATTAGGACTGGTTGGTAATATTGGACAGGGTCCTGGAGACCTCGGTGTGATTTGGGGTGGTTTCGGGTTAAGTTGGGAGTTTTGCTGCTGGTGGTGTTGTGCTTCGCGATCACGAGTGGATGTACGCGATCTCGAAGAAGGATTTTGTGGGCTGCCATTTTGTGCTTCGCGATAGCAAAAGGGGAATCGCGATCGCGAAGAAGGAACGGAGGGCTAGGGGTATTTTGTTCTACGCGAACGCGACGGAGGGGTCAACCCCTATCCATATACCACCGCATGCGTATCAATATCACAACACAATAAACAACTCGCACCACATGTGCCCATCTGCCACAACACTTTGCAAAAATCAACAATACCAATGTTACCACAACATATAGCCCATGGTTCAACCACAATATGTACAAGAATCTCAATAATAACAAAATGAATGAGAATTACTTAACAAGGAAAGATATCTCAATAATCAACAACTTCAACCTCAATGTGATAATAGCTTTCATAACTTCAACTTCAATAGCTCAAAATAAAGGTATTCCCACGCCAATTCAATTGTATAACATAAGCTTAACAACGAAAATAATAGTATGAAATAACAACTATGTCTAAATGCATGAGAATAATTCAACATGAAGAGACATCATGAAATAACTTCAAATGAGAATAACTCAACAAATAAAAAGGCACATGGCAACAAGAGAGATAACAACACCGATTAAGGCATATAAGAGCATGTTTGACAATACAAGATAGAGCATGTGATAACAACATCAATTAAAGCATGTAAGAGCAATTTAACAATGGAAGATATAACATGGTATTGCAATTCTAATTCAATGCATGAAAGAGCCTAAGAGTCTAAACCGGTTATATTACCACATATTAGACCGTGTAAACACTCGTCACCTCATGTACACATCATTCACATAATCAAATAGTAAATTCAAACCCAATCCTAAGGGGTACTTCCCCCACACAAAGTTAGGCAAGATACTTACCTCAATAAGGCCAATTCAAACCCAATCCTTAAATGCATGAAAGAGCCTAAAAGTTTAAACCGGTCATATTACCACATATAAGCCCATGTACATGCTCGTCACCTCATGTACACATCTTTCACATAATCAAGTAATACAATCAAAACCAATCATAAGGGGTAGTTCCCCCACACAAAGTTAAGCCATATACTTACCTTAATTAGACCAATTCAACCCTCAGAAATAGGTTTTCCCCTAAAATTTGCCTCCGTACAGATCAAATCTAACCAAATATGTCTTAATAGCATCAAACAATGCAAGAGAAACCAATAACAATAATTAAAGCTATGATCCTTACACAATTCCCCAAAAGGCAACTCTGGGCACGACCTGTCAAAACTCGGGTCCAAGGGTAGATTCCAACAACCCACAACCCTACGAGTCCATATATGTGTTTTGTTTTCAAATCCGAGTCCAATAACCCATACAATGTCAAATTTCTTCGGAGTTCGTGGGATCCCAACAATGAAATCTATGGTAATACACTCTCATTTCCACTCGGGAATCTTAAGTATTTGAAGCAAACTGCCTGGCCTCAGATACTCATACTTCACTAGCTGGCAGTTCAAACACTGAGCCACATACTCTACTATATCTTTCTTCATTCTTCTCCACCAATTGTGTTGCCTCGAATCTTGATAAATCTTAGTGGCACCCAGAAGAATGGAGTATCGTGAACTGTGGGCCTCCTCAAGGATCAAATCACGTAACCCATCCATATTGGGCACACATATCCATCCCTGCATCCTCAAAACCCTTTTATCTCTGATAGAAACCTCCCTGGTATCGTCATGCTCCACTGTGTCCTTCAGAACAAGCAAATGGGGTTCGTCATACTGTCGTGACCCGATGTGCTCATACAAAGAAGACCGATAAACCATGCAAGCTAGAACTCGGCTAGGCTCCGAAATATCCAATCTCACAAACCGATTGGCCAAGGCCTGAACATCCAATGAAAATGGTCTCTCCCCAATTGGAATGTATGCAAGGCTACCCATACTCTCTACCTTCCTACTCAAGTCATCGGCCACCACATTGGCCTTCCGGGGATGATACAGAATAGTGATATCATCATCTTTTAACAGCTTCAACCACCTATGCTGCCTCAAGTTTAGATAATTTTTCTTAAACAATTATTGTATACTCCTATGATCTGTGAATACCTCGCAAGACACGCCATAGAGATAGTGGCTCCAAATCTTCAATGCATGAACAATAGCTGCCAAATCTCGATCATGAACGTGGTAGTTCTTCTCATAGGACTTCAACTGGAGCGAAACATAAGCAATAACCCTACCTTCCTACATCAAGACACACCCAATACTAAGCGGCGAAGCATCACAATAAATCGTCTAGGTGCGGCAATGGACTAGAAAGCTCTCCTCACATTAGTCGGACTACCTGAATGGAGTACCCTTCTGAGTCAATATGGATAAAGGTGCGGCAATGGACTAGAAACCCTCTATAAAATGGAGATAGTACCCAGCCAAACCAAGAAAACTCTGGATTTTAGTAGCTGAAGACGGTCTAAGCCAACTCTGAACTGCTTCAATCTTCTTCGTATCTACCTTAATCCCCTCACTGGACACCACATGTCCCAAAATGCCATCGAATCAAGCCAGAATTCACACTTTGAGAATTTAGCATATAACGTTTTCTCCCTTAATGTCTGGAGCATGACCCTAAAATGCTGGTCATGATCCTCCTGGCTGCAGGAATACACCAAGATGTCGTCAATGAATATGATGATGAAGGAATCAAAATATGGCTGGACGACACTATTTATCAGGTGCATAAATGTTGCTGGGGCGTTGGTTAGCCCAAATGACATCATTAGAAACTCGTAGTGACCATATCGAGTCCTAAAAGTAATCTTCAGGATATCCAAGTCCTGAATCTACAGCTGATGATACCCTGACCCCAAATCAATCTTTGAGAACACTCTTGCACCTTGAATCTAATCAAATAAGTAATCAATGCGTGGTAGTGGGTACTTATTCTTGACTGCAACTTTGTTCAGCTACTTAAAATTGATACACGCCCTCATAGTACCATTATTCTTCTTCACAAACAAAATTGGAGCACCCCAAGGCGAGACACTCGGTCGGATGAAACCCTTATCAAGAAACTCCTGAAGCTGCTCCTTCATCTCCTTCAACTCCACATGTGCCATGCGATATGGTGGAATAGAAATGAGCTGAGTGCTTGGCACCAGGTCAATACCAAAATCGATGTCCCTATCGGGTAGCATGCCCTGTAGATCTGCTGTAAACACATCTGGGAAATCCATCATTACCGAAACTGACTCAACGGTAGGAGTATCAGCACTAACATCCCTCACAAAGGCTAGATATGCTTCACACCCTTTCTCAACCATTCGTTCCACCTTCAGAAAGGATACAACCCTACTAGGAATATAATCCAATGTACCCCTCCACTCCAACCACAGCAAATCTGGCATAGCCAATGTCACGGTCTTGGCATGGCAGTCCATTATAGCATGATAGGGTGACAACCACTCAATTCGCAAGATCAAATCATTGTCTACCATATTGAGTAAGAATAGATCAACTTTGGTATCGTAACTAGCAATAGTGACTAAGAACGACCAATAAACACGGTCTATAACAATAGAATCTCACACAAGCGTTGACACATATAAAGGAGCACTCAAAGAATCACATGATATATCCAAATATGGAGCAAAGTAAGATGACACATATGAGTAAGTGGATCCCAGATCAAATAAGATCGATGCATCCCTATAACAGACTGGAACTATACCTGTGATGACAATATCCGATGCAACTACCTCCCTCCTACTTGGGAAAGCATAGAATCTGCATGGCCTCCCCCTTTAGGGTGACCTCTACTCACCTGACCTCCACACCTAGCTAGCGGTGCAGGTGGAGCGGCAATTCGAGCACCAACCATGGCCTGAGAACCCTGTGGACCTTGTGGACCCTGAGTAGTCTGTGGAGGTGCACCCCTCCTAAGTCTAGGACAGTCCCTCACCATATGTCTGGTATCTCCATACTCAAAATAAGCTCTCAGTAGGCGTGCCTGCTAAAGCTGACCCTGGCCTAATTAGCTAGACTGACCACTGAAGGCACTCCGTGCAGGAGGTGCACTGGAAAGTGGCTGAGAAAAATAAGCAACCTGAGACCTCGGGACACCCAGAACACTACTAGTAGCTAGAAGTGCTGAATGAACTAGGCGACTCACATAACCTCTACCCTGACAGGCTGCAATCAGAGCATGGGCACCACTATATTCTCCCGATTCTCGATGCCTCTTTGCCTCCCTGTGCTCCCTCTCCTGGCCCCGCATTCCCTTCATCCTCTAGGCAATCTCTACCACCTGCTAGAATGGGGTATCCGTCTCAGACTCTTGAGCCATGCTGAATCAAAGACCATAATTGAGCCTCTCGATGAATCCGATGACTCGCTCTTTGACTATAGAAACCAAGGCAGGTGAATGTCGGGACAACTCTCTGAATCTGATAGCATACTCTGACACTAACATAGTACCCTGGCGCAGCTGCTCAAACTATGTGCGCTATACTACCTGAAGGGTCTGGGGAATAAACTCTCTTAAGAATATCTCTAAAAACTGAGCCCAAGTGAGTGAGGCTACATCTGTTAGCCTACCCTCCTCGTAAGTCTACCACAACCGATATGCTGCTCCTGATAGGTGAAATGTAATGAAAGTAACTCCGCTCACCTGTACAATGCCCATTACTGTGGCACTTCTCTAGAATACCCTGCGGATCCTCGGTAGTCATGCCACTGAAAGTAGGATGGTGATATTTCTTGAACCTCTCAAGTCTCAGCTGCTCCTCCTCAGATGACTCTGCCCTGACCTCAGGCAGAACCTGAATAATAGGCTGCACTGGCATAACTCTCGGGAACTGATCAACATGGACCCGCTACTCTAGAGTACGGGCCGTGGGAGTCTGAGCTCCTCCTCCAGCCTGAGATGTAACTGGTACGAGGGGAACCATTCCGAACATGCTTAAAAACTATGCTAGAGTCTCTTGAAGTGCAGGGGTGACAACTGGCGCCTCGGGTGCCTGTCCCCCAATCAGAGCTACTAGTGGCTCCTCAATGGCTGCTCGGGCAGATGCTCTAGCTGCACCACATGCCCATTCTCAGCCTCTACACCGGCGTCGGCCTCTCGTGACATTCACAAGGGCACGGGTGTCTGATCATCGGATCCAGCAGTGCGTGTCCTAACCATTTGTGACTGAATATAAAGACAAAGACTCATATTTCGAAATCAACAAATTCGCACGATAAGGAATCAAAGAAGTGGAATTTCTTAACAGTCCTTTAGCCTCTTGAAGATAAGTGCAGACGTCTCCGTACCGATTTGTAAGACTCTACTTAACTTTCTTATGACTCGTAACACCTATGAACCTAAAGCTCTGATACCAACTTGTCAAGACCCCAAATCCCCACCTTAGGATATTGTAATGGCACCTAGTCTCTAAGACTAGGTAAGCCTAACATTCATTGATATTTAAGAGAAATAACAAGGACTAAGATAATAGGATAAATCAGATAAAGTCATAAAAACTCCAAAATGGAACTTCAGTAACAAAATCCCCAAAACCAGTGAAACTGAGCCATAAGCTCTACAGGAAATATAATAAGAATCTTGAATACAACATTGTCTGAATATAGGGGAAACAATAGTAAATGTAAAGACATGAGGTGACTCCGAGACCTACGAGCGCCAAACAGGTATACCTTGAAGTCTCCGAAATGTATGATCTCCTCACTGACGATTAGCCCGATATGAAATACCTAGATTTGCATAAAATATGCAGAAGCGTCGCATGAGTACACCACAATAGTACCTAGTAAGTATCAAGCCTAACCTCGATAGAGTAGTGACGAGGCCAAGTCAGGATACCTGCTAGACATAGAAACATGTTCAAGATATACATAAACTAACAATGGAAAGAAATTCAATGTAAGACCAACAAGGAAAAGATAATCGATTTAGAACCAATGAAATTTAACGCAATAAAGGTAGCAAGGAGTGAACACATGTGAAGAACAACATGAAATCAATACGGACAAATACAAGTAAGGCAAATGAAGAGATAACAAAACTGTTCAACCAACAAGCTTCTTTAACATAGAATGTACAACAAGAATCACATCCGAGGTACCACACCTCACAATATCATTTCACAAGTCACAATAACAATCTTCCTAATATCACCGCGTGAGCCTTGCATTTATTTTTGAATAACATTTTTCCCGAAATAGCTACACGCGTTTTAGCCCCCTTATCTCACCGCATTCATATCAACCCCTATCATTATACCACCACATGCATATCAATATCATAACAATAAACAACTCGCACCACATGTGCCCATATGCCACAACACTTTACCAAAATCAATAATACCAATGTTACCACGACATATAGCCCATGGTTCAACCACAGTATGTACCAGAATCTCAATAATAACAAAATGAATGAGAATTACTTAACAAGGAAAGATATCTCAATAATCAAAAACATCAAGCTCAATGTGATAATAGCTTCCATAACTTCAACTTCAATAACTCTTCGTATTTCCACGAAAAGATAACTTCCAATTCAATTGTATAACATAAGCTTAACAACGAAAATGATAGTATGAAATAGAAATTATGTCTAAATACATGATAATAATTCAACATGAAGAGACATCATGAAATAATAACTTAACTCAGCAAATAAAAAGACACATGGCATTAAGAGAGATAACAACATCGATTAAGGCATATAAGAGTATGTTTGACAATAAAAGATAGAGCATGTGATAACAACATCAAGTAAAGCATGTAAGAGTAATTTAACAATGGAAGATATAACATGGTATTGCAATTCTAATTCAATGCATGAAAGAGCCTAAGAGTTTAACTGGTTATATTACCACATATAAGACCGTGTAAACACTCGTCACCTCATGTACACATCATTCACATAATCAAATAGTACAATCAAACCCAATCCTAAGGGGCAGTTCCCCCACACAAAGTTAGGCAAGATACTTACCTCAATAAGGCCAATTCAACCCTCAAAATAGCTTATCCCCTAAAATTTGCCTCCACACGGCTCAAATATAATCAACAACGACTTAATAACATAAAACAATGCAAGAGAAACCAATTACGATTAATAAAGCTATGAACCTTACATAATTTTCCAAAAGATAACAAAAGTCAATCCCGGGCTTGCCCGGTCAAAACCTGGGTCCAAGGGTAGATTCCGACTATCCATACCCCACGAGTCTATATATGTGTTTTGTTTTCAAATCCAAGTCCAAAACGACTCTCAAAACCCAAATTTTTATTTTTCAAAACTTTGACAAAAATTCCCAAATTTCATCTTTGATTCTCACAAATGTGATGTTAAATCTAGTGTATAATCATGAAATATAGTTGGAATTTTATTAGAATTGCTTAAATAATGATTATAGTAGAAAATCCCCTCTCCAAGTCGCCTCCTACCGAGTCTAGGTTTGTAAAATGAGAGAAAATGAGATGAAATCCCGACTACCAGCCATTTTGTTCAGTTGCATATGGTGCAATTGTGACACTGGGTTCGGAATTGCGAAGAAAAACTCGCAAATGCGGCTACTGATAGCCTAAGGGGAAGTCTCAAATGTGACATTGGGTTCGCAATTGCGACTAAAAATGTTGCAAATGCGATTCTACCTAGACCAACCCATCTTCGCAAATGCGAACAAGGTATCACAATTGTGATACATGAATATCCCCTTTCATTTGCACAATTGCGATGCTGGTACTCGTAATTATGATAACTGCAGCACCAACACACCAACAACCTGTATTTGAGTTCAATCGAATCTGACACATATCTGAAACTCACTCGAGCCCTTGGGGCTCCAAACCAACCATCAACACAAGTTAAAAACATCATATGAACTCGATCGTACGATCAAAGGACAAAAATAACATCTAGATATACGAATCGGACCTCAAATCGCATGAAATTCAAAGAAAATTTCAAGAGCCTCTTGAATTGAAACCAAGCGTCTTAATCCTATCAAATCGACTCCAAATGACACCAAATTTGGTAGACAAGTTAAAAATACCAAAACTATTTCACGTCCCAAAACTAAATTCCGAATTCGTTAACAAAAAAATCAACATACGGTCAAACTGAAGGAAATATCTAAACCTCAAATTGCCAACATTTGGCAAAACAAGACAAATCAACCTAGGGACATCCGAATTCAATTTCGGACATACGCCCAAGTCCAACATTATGATACGAACCTATCGTACCCATCAAAACACCATTCCAGGGTTGTTTTCACAAAAAATTAAACTTTGGTCAACATTTCTAACTTAATCTTCTGAACCAAGAACCAAAGGGTCCAAATCAATCCAAAACTTCCCGGGAATGAAACTAACTAACCATGCAAATCATATAACTACAATTACATCTGTGTGAATTATCAAAAGGGGGAATGGGGCTCAAATACACAAAACGACCGGTCAGGTCGCTACAATCACTCTTATAGGATCGGGTTATTCGCCTAGGCAGAATCGTACAAAATATTTGATAAGGAGTCACTGTACTTATAAGTTTCTTGACTTGAGTTGTTATATTTTATTTGGTGTTGACCATTATGCATTCCATTCGAGGTGGTATCCGGGATTTGAGGGCATCGTATTTACTTTTATGTCGAGGATCGTATTATGCACATATATTTGTTTTGTTGCTTTTATCTGTTATGCCCCATGCCTGTCTACTTTTATGCACTTTGATTATTAGTCCACTAGTAAGTGTCATTGTCGACCCCTCGTACTACTTATTTGAGGTTAGGCTGGATACTTACTAGGTATGTGTTGATTTAAGTACTCATACTACACTTCTACACTACTTGTGCATGTACTGAGACAAGTACATTTGGTGGTTGTCTTGGTTCATAGGTGCATCTGATAAGGAGACTTTGTGGTGAGATTCACTCCATGTTATGATCCGCAGCACACAGAGTCCACATCTTATTCATTTATTTTATCCTATCTATTTTATATTTCAGACAGATGTTGTAGTAGTATTGTACTTCCTAGTAGATGCTCATGTTCTTGTGACACCGGATTTTGGGGATTTAGATTCCTGGTTATGATTCAAGGTTTATATTTTTTCCATATTCGAACATTTAAAATAATAACATTTATACGTTTTTATGAGAACAAATGATTTTCAATCTTTATTTCTTTAATTGTCTCAAAATGCATTTTGGATTAACTATTGACGTGTTGATTTAATAGCAGGATTTCCTAATGGTAGTGTTGGGTGCCATCACAACCTACAGTAGGTTTTGGGTCATGGCAGCTTGGTATTAGAGCACTAGGTTCACCTATGTCTCACGAGTCATGAGCATGTCTAGTAGAGTCATGTGGATCGGTATGGAGACATCTGTACTTATCTTCAGAGGCTACATGGCTGTGAGGAGAACTTCCTTTTCTTGATTCGTTGTGGTGCAAATTGATTTTGGTTAAAGCTTATATCTTTAGTTCATTCCTCCTCATTCGTATGCACTGTTGAGCATTAGATATCTGTTAGGCACCAATGAGTTCTGGAGATGCTACAGATGTGGTGCAGGATATTTTTCCCTGCATATGCGGGAAGTCTACAATCATCTACTTGTGGAGGGGTGTTCAGTTGTTCTGGTCCAGTGTTTGTGTTACCCACAGGTTCAAGGCTATATACAATGTATTATGATGTTCATGCATTGTTATTGCGTAGTTCTGGTGTAAATAGTAGGGTTCTAACTTATGTGTCACGGTAATGAATGATTCGGGAGGAGGATTATTCGGTTCATGATGGGGATATTCCGCATTTAATTACGGCAAAGGAGTGGAAAATGGGCTATGGATGTTTGGGCATTGGTTGACGAAGTTGTAAGATTTGATATTTCATGATGTGTTGCCGTTCTTGTTTGAGAGAACTAAGGCTTGTTTGTATGATGGTCTTCATTTGTTTCCCTTTGGGGGTAGGGTGTTGTGAAGTGGTACCTAAGAAGTGGTTATCTGAGATGACGGTGTATTGCGACTTCCGGGTTGGATCGGTGTCTCCAGTGTGATGGCTCGAGGGAGATGACCCTTAAGGAGGCTTAGAGTTGATGGAAATCTTTGTGTTCACGTGCTACGGAGATGGATCATGATTTGGGGTAGTATTATTGGTGGCGGATGATGAGAAAGGACATGGTGGGATATGTTTCATGGCGGTTGAATTATTAGCAGGTCAAGTACGAGCAGCAAAGACCGAGTAGTTTGCTTAGGAAGATGGTTTTATCAGAGTGGGAGTGGTAGCGTATCATATGTATTTTGTGGTAGGATAACACCATGCTTTGAGGAATCTTGGGGCAATTTGGATCATGGTGTATAAATTACTAAGTCTGTTTATTTCGTTTGGGGTGGTGGCTTCTATACTTAGGAAGTTCAAATGTGACGAAAAGAGTTTCCTTGGAATGTAGAGGAATGGGAACGCTTAATTGTCATTTTGGGATGTAATATAGCTTCGAGTTTTAAACGGATTGTTGGACCTTCAGTTGATGCTAATGGAATGAACGGATTCATACGACTAGCAGATGAGTGTAGACCCAGGAGAATTCACTTATTTCATAATGGATCTAACTATGGAAATGTCGTTGGAGGATGTCAATATGAGATTACATAGGTGTGCTATCTCCTATTGTAGTGACCCGCCCAGTCATTTCGAGAGTTATAGCCTCGTTTTCCCCATTTCTACTTCCTTTTGTGCTTTTCAGCTATGTTATGATATACCGGGTTAGTTGGTTCGGGTCCGGAGTAGTTTCAGAGTGGATTGAGACGCTTAGTCTCTTATTTAGAAGCTTAAGTTTGAAAAGTCATCCGGATGCTTACTTATGTGTAAACGATCTCGGAATTGAATTCTGCTGGTTCCAATAGCTTCGTTAGGTGATTTTGGACTTAGGAGCGCGTCCGGAATGTGATTTGGAGGTCCGTAGTGGAATTATGTTTGAATTGGCAAAGGTTGGAAATTTGGCGGTTTCGGTCGGTAGTGGAAAATTTGGTATCGGGTTCGGAATGAATTTCTGGAAATTAGAGTAGATTCGTGGTGTCATTTTTGACGTGTGTGTAACATTTGAGGTCATTCAGACGTGGTTTGGTAGGTTTCGACGTCATTTGTGGAATTTGGAAGTTTAGAATTGTTTTGAGTGATTCGAAGGCTCGACTAAATTTGTATGTTATTATATGACTTGTTGGTATGGTTGGTTGAGGTCCCGAGGGGCTCGGGGTGATTCTGGGTGGTTAACGGATTGTTTGAGGTTGAAAAAATGCAGCTGAAGTTGCTACGACTAGTATTTCCACACCTGCGGAGGGGGAGCCGCAGGTGCGAGGTCGCTGGTGCACTTGGTAAGCTGCAGATTTGGACATGAAGGACCTGGGCTAGAACTGCAGGTGCGTAGAAGTGGTCGCATCTACAAGCCCACATATGCGAGGCTGAGTCACAGATGGGAAAATGAGGAGGGCTGGCAGTGGCCGCAGGTGCGAGGTCTTTTCCGCACCTACGAGGTCGTAGAAGCGGATAGGGAGCGCAGGTGCGGAGATGGGCACTTAAGTGATTTTCCGTAGATGCGGAGATTTGTGCGCAAAAGCGGCTCCGCATGTGCGTATTTGGAGCCGCAAGTGCAAAATACCTGGGCAGAGCATATAGATAGAAGACTTCGCGAATTTTTGTTCATTTCCACCATTTTCAAGTCGGACCTTAGAGCTTTTAGAGCGAGTTTTGAAGGGGATTCAAGGGTATTCACTGATGTAAGATGCTTGAGCTCTATTATCATTAGCTATGATGTTTTCCCATTAATTTCTCACCTAATTAGTATGATTTTTAGAGTGAAATAAGGGGTTAGGGCTTGGGATTTTCGGAGAGAGTAATTTGGGGATTTGAGGGACCAAATGAGGTCGGATTTTGATGAATTTAGTATGGGTAAACTCGGGAGTGAATGGGCTTTCGGGTTTTGTGACTTTTGTTGGATTTCGAGACGTGGGCCCGGGGGCCGGGTTTGAGTGAATTTCGGGATTTGGCCTATAATTTGGTATTTTCCTTGTGGGATTCATTCTTTAGCTCATATTGATCTTGTTTTATTGCTTGTGGCTAGATTCGGGTTATTTGGAGGCCGGTTCGAGAGGAAAAGGGAAGTTCGGAGTAGGAGTTCTACGCTGTTGAGGTAAGTAACAACTTTAAATCTGGTCTTGAGGGTATGAAACCCAGAGTTTGGTATAATGTGAGTGTTTGGAGGTGGCACCCATGCTAGGTGACAAGCGTGTGGGTGTATGCCATGAGGGATTGAGACTTGGTCCATCCCGGGAGACTGTGAAGTCTAATAGCCTTTATTTGTGTTTATATGCATTCCTGTCTACTAGAACTTGACTGCCTTTCATGTTCGAAATCATGCTTAGGCTATATTCCTGCTCATGGTAGTTATATTCAGTCATAGTGATTCTTGTACATGTTTACCTCAGTCTCGGTTATTTGCCCATCTGATATACTGTAACACTTTGATTTGGGTTGTTTTCCCTTTCTTTATTGAGAGCTATGAGACTAGAGAGGTTCATGACCGAGTAAGGTATAGCACGTGAGTTGTCCGTGCAACATGTGAGTTGTCCGTGCAGATCCTTATATTATACTATAGCACGTGAGTTGTCCATGCGGATATAGATATTTATACTATGGCACGTGAGTTGTCCGTGCAAATTATAGCGCTTGGGCTGTAGAAGCCCCTCATGAGTCTTAACACCACCAGTGAGTGCGGCTACCTATTGAGCTTGTGCATTGAGGGCTGAGTGTTGAGTGTCGAGTTATTGAGGGTTTGAGTGACAGTGTCTGTGAGGTTTCATCTAATTCACTTTGTTGCTGCATTTAGCTGAAAATTGTCTGGCTGGAATGTGTAATTATGCAACAGATCTTTTACTCATGTTTACTCTTAACTGTGAAAATTATCAACTGAATTTTTCTGTATAGCTCGTCACTACTTCTCGATTCCTTATTTATTTCTGTTACTTGATGAGTTGGTTATACTCATACTACACCCTGCACTACATGTGCAGATCCAGATGTGTCTGAGCACGGAGATTGTTGAGTCCAGGCCTGTTTGAGTTTCGGAGACTGCAAGGTAGCTGCCAGCGTCCGCAGGACCTTGTTACTCCTTCCATATTTCGTTTTATTTTGTAATGATATTTAGACATTGATTGTAATAGTTTTAAATACTTAGAAGCTTATGACTAGTGACACCCCGATGTTTGGGGTTGGTTTCTGCATTTTGATTCTATATTGAGTTCAACTTTGGTTTTTATGAAAATTTCTGATATGAAAACATTTTAAACTACCTTTTCTATTGAATTACTGGAGTATTTTTGGTAAAGTCAGCTTGCCTAGTACCATCAATAGGCGCCATCACGACAGGTTAGGTTTTTGGGCCATGACACCTATGAGAAGGTTAGGAGTCACATGGCTTCTGATGAAGTTTCTATAAAAAGTTTTACCTTCTATCTAATAGGATGCATGTACTATGATGTGGGCTTGGATCGGCTTAAAGAAGATGGTGAGACTGTCAGAAGGTCGAGTGTGTGTTTGTTGCTAAAAATATGGGATGTATTATGATTAGTGCAACAAGATCCTGTGAGAAATTTGGTTGAGTAATGGTGTGAGATCATGGTAGTTAGGAGGAGAAGTCATTATGGGTCCTTAGATTTTGCGATTGTGGCTTAAATCCAACTAGGGGAGCCTACCATCGATGATTGGGTCATGTGGTTATGTGTTTTTATAGTTTCCAGTTATCAGTACGTTGATGGATTAGTTATGAATGAGGAAGAGAACATCAGGGGTGATTCGAGCAACGAATTTGATAGATGTGTTCTACATTTCACCTTATTGTTATGTGAAGGTTGTGAAATGACCCAGAGTTGATATTGCTTTGTGAAGGTAATGTGCAAGGGAAGCGATTCGTTCAATTGCTTCTTCTGGAGTATTTGTGTGCTAACGGAGCACTGGTTGTTAGCTATATATTCAGGATTAGGTCAGAGTAGGCGACTCTCAACAATGGTTCTAGTAGGTTCAAGAATTAGAGTTCGATACCTAAGCATTTTCGGGTTCATCGTGTGGCTAAGGAATTAGTTTTGCAGCGGAGTATGAAAGAGACTTGGAATATTTCTATGAATATCACCTGGGCTGCGGTGCGGTGTTAGAAAGATAGAAAAAACAACTTCGAATTCACAGAAGATCTTTCCAGAACGAGTGTATCAGTTGGAGATACTATTGAGTGCATGAGGAGAGTATAAAGTGGCTTAAGGGTGTTGAGGAACCGTGATCTTGTGGTTTGGGGTCACTCGGGATGAGTGTCGATAGAGGACCATTGTGTGCTGGAAAGGAGAGGTATTAGTTCTGAAGATAAGTCAAGAGAAAACTGAGGAGTTGAGTCAGTTTAGTAGTGGTTTGGATCGTCATGGTATAGGAAATGATCAGTTCCTTCCGTGCGATAAGGCTATACAGGTGTGTTGTGGCTGTACTTGCAGGCTTGGCAGTCTCCGTAATTTAGTTGTTTCAGAGGGATTCAATTCTGATGGTTTGGATATGCGCAAATGGGTCCCGAAAGAGTTATGGCGGTTTAGGACACGACTTGAGGTTTGTGTCTTCCGCGGTTAGGGGAAGTTAGTTGAGCGTTGCGATTTCTTATCTTCCGAAATGAGGTAAGTGAAAGGTTTTTAGCCGATGAAGTGTTTATTGTACTGGTGGCTTAGGGTTGTGATGAAATTCATATACTCTCGCGTAACAACATGGTAGATGCAGCGAGTGGTATGAAATTGGGATGGAATGATCAAGGTTGTGGTTCATTTGTAATAGAAATGTCACGAGCTTGGAGGAGCGGGGGATATTTCGGATGTTTAGAGTATACTGGAACTATTTTATTGTCGCATGAGAATAGTGTGTTCTATGGAAGGGGAATTTGTTTATTGGTTTGCAGATTCTTGATTAGAACTACAGAAATATCCTTGTTGGTAGCTGCTGATGTTCAGATTTTGTTACTTAGTGCGTAATATGTGGGAGTATATCCCATGGGATGATTATGTAGGTGTGACATATCGTTCATTTGAGTAGTGGAGATTGAGGTCAGGTACAGAGATTCTGGTTTTGTCATAAATTGGAGAGTTATGTCTGAGAAACACATAATCCCTATGGTTGTGGGCTGTGAAAATTTGTTCTGGATTTGACAGTTGCTTGTACGTGTCATGGATAGGGTCATTGTGGATCTTGAAAGGATATTTATCTATTTGGAAGTGTTTGGAATTGATCTAGAGGCTTATTGGTAGGACTAATGTGAAAGTACATATTCAGTACTAGATCAGATATATTTATTCAGCACAACATTTGTCTATGGATGAGTCTTCGATAATGGTTGATGTTATTCCTGTCATTATATATTTCCGATGTTCCATTTTATGCTATGAGGTGACTTGATTATTCACTTGCATGTTGTGGTCCTGTGTAGTTTGTGGTATTATAGGAGTGAGATGACCCTCGAAATGCTGGTTGTTTATTGCAACTTAGCCATGCTTGGCCCTTTTTAGTGCATGATGCTACCCATCTCCCCAAGGTTATGTGTATGAGCATTTTTGGCTCGATGGGTACCCCCACTGCTGATTGTTATGTGTGGATCGAGTGGCACGCTGCCACAGGTATGATTTTTGGATTGGGTTGCACATCGCAATGGTATCACGTGTACATCGGGTTGCATGCCGCAATAGTGAGATGTTGGGTACGGTTCATTATGCTAATCTTGTGCGTATTGTTTCTCATCTGTGAGATAGGATCATAGCATTTGTTCGGTTGTTTTATCCGTTATGCGGACTGGATAGTTTTGCACTTCGGTTCACTTTTTCTTATTAGTCATATTCAAGTTGTGGCTTGCTGGCACATTGATGATGTCCTATGAGATTTTAGATGGTATTTAGTGTGGCTTATTGGTCGAGCAGCTTGTACTGGGTGAGACAATGTTGTTAGACCTGGAACCAGCGCAAACGAATTTGTATAATGTATTTGAAGGGAGAATACTGCTAATCAGTTCAGAATACAGCAATGGTTCTTGTCGAATGGAAGAACCCCATGATTTATTGATCTATCAGGTGATTATGAGAGTCTGCACCTCTCTTTCATTGTTGTAGTATTGCGATCTTTGGAATATAATTTTTATGTGTCATGAGGTATATTATCGGTACCGGGTTCGTAAATTACAACTAGTATGGTTGGGAGATATTACTATGTGCATATAAATTATGCGATGCACCGTGTGGTTAGGACTTGACTGTATAAGTATGTTTTGGTACATCTTATGGAGATTGATACAGTGTATGTAGGCAAGGAAGTTGGATCTTATAGGATATTTCGGATGTTGGAGTTTGGTTCTAAGGCTTGTGGATTAAGGTAGAAAGAAGCATCTTTAGTCTGGGTTAAGCTAATATGTTCATATGGATTATGGTGGCACGGGTAGGTGCACAACAAGTTAAATAGTGATTTTAGCAACTTTGGAACGACTATTAGTACGTTCGAGCACGAATGTATGTTAATTAGGGAGAATGTAATGATCATACTAGTCGTTCTGAGCTCTACCATGTCATTCTGCGGTTTGAGAACTTAAGTAGCTTCACTTTATGTATTACGACTTGCACGTGCAGTCGGTTTTAATTTTCGAGTTGTTCAGAGTTGATTTGGAAGAATAATTCTCAATTCAGAAGCTTTAAGTTAGAAGAGTTGACCATGGTTCAACTTATAAGTAAACGACCAAGGAATATGGATTTGAAGATTCCTATAGGTTTGTAAGGTGATTTCGGACTTGGGCGTATGTTCGAGTTGAGTATTGGATTGTCTGTGAGTGATTCGACGGTTATTATTGGAAGTTTGCATTTTGAATGTTTTGAAATTTACTAAGTTTGACTTAGAGTGGACTTTGGTTTTATCAGACTACAGGCAGTGTTCTGGGACCTTGGATACGTTCATTTTATTGATTGGAACTTGTGCGTGAAGTTTGGTTGTGATCTGGTATGTCTAAGTGTGATTCGAAAGCGTTCGGCGAAGTTTGAAGGTTTAAATGTTTTGATTGGTTTGCATGTTCTTTGACTAGTAATAGATTGTATGGCATTGGTTTGAGGTGTTAAAGAGGCGGTGGAGCTGGTCATCGTATTTCGGAGCGAGGTAAGTCTCATGTCTAACCTTGTGATGGGTTACTTACCCCGTAGGTGCTATATTTGTTATGTGCTATGTGTTTTGGGAGCTACGTATGTATGAGGTGAGGAGTGTCCGTGCGTATGCTAGGATTCCTAATTATGCCTGAGTAGACTTAGACTCACACCATGCTATAATTATATTATTTGAGTCATTCTTGCCTGTTTAAATGCATTAATTTATATTTTTCCCGAGACTAGACTTGCATAAGGGATCATACTTGCTATTTTAGATACTTGGTGAGCTACTTGATTAGTAGTAGAAATTTATACTTCCTTTTACGGATTTTCCCCGCATTGTACGAATTTTTTCTGAAAGCCTCTTGAATTTCATAACTCACACATATATTTGTGAAATGAATTTTTCTGAAAGTCTCTTGAATTTCATAATTCACACATATATTCTTGAGTGGGGCTAGTGACCCATCAAATTTCACTATTCCAATTGGGTCGGGATGAACGCCTCAACAGTACCATTCTGGGATCGGGCTGTTCGCACGGGGTAAATTATAGACAACTTTATGCCTTGTTTGGTTGTGTGCTCTACTCGTTCTATGTTTTACTTGATTGAATGACTACTTGAGTACAATGAGCTATGCTAGAGTTAATGTTTAGGTTAATGATACTTTATTTTGAGCATGATAAACTATTCTCGAGATTATAGATATTCTTGATTTAGACATTGTCACATGTATGTTACAAACACAAATCTGTACTTGTTATTCTTGTGTTGTGCCTCAAATTGTTGTATGAGTACCTAAAATTCAACATGATATTGATATTCATTATTCGTATGCATGTGTTCTTGTATATGCTTTCTATGAGATGGACTGGATTGACAGCATGTGAGTCATCCGTGCGGGTTGAGTTATTATAGCACGGGAGTTATTCATACCGTTGTTATGATTATGGCACGTGAATTATTTGCATTGTTTTTATGATTATGGCACGTTTATTGTCCATGTGATTATTATTATTGTACGTGAGATATGTCTTGTAGTGTCTCTAGTGGTGGGATTGATTGCTTAGTGAGTGACAAGATAGCTATGTGATGGGTATTATGTGATTGAGGACTACGTTTATATGGTTTGGAAGTGACGAGAAATATTTACTTAGGATGTGAAGGTGTAACGACCTGACTGGTCATTTTGTGTATTTGAGCCTCGTTCTCCTATTTTATTCTTCTTGTGTGCTTATTTGTGGTTATGCGACTTGCGGGGATGGTTGGTTTGGTTTCGGGGAGGTTTTGGATTGAGCTGGAACATTTAGTTCCTAGTTTGGAAGCTTAAGTTGGAAGTGTTGATCAAATTTGATTTTTGTGTATTTGACCTCGGATCAGAGTTTTTATTCCTCTGTTAGGTCCTGATAGTAATTTTGGAATTAGTCATATGTCGTGATTTGGATTTGGAGGTTCCTAGGTTGATTTTGTTCTAATTGGCGAAAATTGGTAATTTGAAAGTTTAGAAGTTCATAGGTTTGACCCATAGCTGATTTTGTAGTTATCGATGCCCGTCTGGAATTTCGAGCCTTGGACTAGGTTCGTATGGTCCTTTATGACTTGCATGTGAAATTTGGGGTCATTCCAAATTGTTTTGGCATGTTCGGCGCAAGTTTGGAATTCAAAAATTTGGATTAGTTCATTAAGATTGAATTGGTGCGTGATTCATGGTTTTGATGTTATTTTGTGTCACGCTCCAAACTCGGGGAGCATGACCGGCGCTCAACCGAGTGAACCCGGTCGAGCAAGCCTACTAGATACTTTCTACCCAACTCACCCATGATTAATAGAAGACATGATTTCATTAATTAGACAGTAGGAAGATCATATATACAATACTAGATCGTCTCATTGGTTACCTCACTTTTAAGTTTCAAGATGCACACATTTTTATGATTCGAGTGGAGAAAGAGATCAAAACACAACATAATCTGTTTGACGTTTCTAGCACCCATGTACAACCCACATAGTGTCTATGGAGCCTCTAAAAGATACAAAAGAGTGTTATGATAGTGCCGCCAACAAGGCCCCGGCTATACCTCAAAATATGATAATAATATGAACAAAAGATACAATACATGACCCCGAGATGAAGTGGGGCTCACCAAGTCTGTTGGGAAGAGGAGGTACAACTATCGCTGATCAACACTGCCTGCTATGGAACTACTTGCATCCATTTAAAGATGCAGCGCCCTCGGTAAAAGGGACGTTAGTACTGTCGAATTGTACTAGTATGTAAAACTAAACACCATCTCAATAGAATGAATAATAATACAAGGGGGAAACAGTCATGAGTTCAATAAGAGCCTCAAACAATACTAAAATATCAAGTAAGGATCACATAAGTTCTCAAGTCAATTTCCATGTTATTAGGTTGGGTGATCTTTAGTGCCGATATACAATAATTCACAATACCACTGTATTCTTACACGGAGTCCGATCACGACCCGATCGGCTAGGTGGTCTCATTTGAGACATCAACTATAACCACAATTTCATTATAATTTTCAGCACAATTACCACCATGTGTGCGGCATGGAGTCCGATCACGACCCGATCGGCTAGGCCATCTCATCCGAGACATTACCTTTTTTAGTCAATCATCTCACATCATACTTCTTTCACATCCATTCAATTCATTGGCACTAGTGGCCACAATTATAAAGTCATTCTTGGCACTTGGCCGTATTTTATAATTCCAGTTTCCCCTTTCCACATTCAAACATCATTATCATTATCAACAACAATAAGGCTTCCCATTCAAGACATTAAATTCACATATGAGAAATTTGAGAATCTTAGGCACATAGAGGCTTTTCATACAATTTGACATAACAACCTTTATTCGATCTTGACATGAAGTTTTAACATTTCTAACACATATTCCACATTTTGATCGCATCCTTAAATGACAAGATGACATGAGGAAGCATTTAGAATAAATATTGAATATACATCCTTCAACACAAACACATTAGGAATAGCCAATTCTATAATGATCAATTTGGGACTTACAATAATTACATGAACACTGTGGGATTCGATTCTTAAGAAGAAGGGGGTTTAGCCAACATACCTCAATTGAGCTCCCTTTAAACTTTTAAAATGTTCTGAAATTCTTAGCAACTTCAATCTATTTTAGAAATATGACAAGTTGAATCAAAATTAGGAAGATGGTCATGATTCTAGCTCATTTGAGCACATTATCAAAAAGTAGATGTGCATTAATGTTTTTAAGGCCTTTTTTCAAAAGATTCCATCATCCCTCAACCCATTCTCTATCATTTTTAGCTCACAACCTTCTTACACCCTTTGATAACACATGCATGCAAGATGAACTACTCCCATGCCCAAACATTGTCTTGCTAATTACTCCCTTTTTAGTAGATTTTCGAAATTATGAGCTAGGGCATAGATTCTTACCTCTAAGATGAGGACTTTTTTGATAATCTTCAAGGATTGAGCAAGAATTGTTGGATATTAGGTTGAAGGTTACTTCCCCACTCTAAGAACTCCTTCTCACTCTAAAAATATTTGAAATATGCTAAAAATGGACAATGGCACATGGTTTAACGAAATAGGGTCGAGTTTAAAAACCCTAAAAATAAAGCTCCGGAATAGGGTATGCGGTCGCATATGCAACAGCAGAATGGATATGTGGTCCACATATCGGCCGCATAATTTGGTGCCAAAATCTGGAAAGAATCTTCCTGGGTCTGCGGTAGTTATGCGGCCCACAGACCTGTTCTGTGACCGCATAATGCGCCGCAGAACCTCCCTCCGCAAAAATCCAAAGGCTGATTATGTGATCAAAGTGCGGGCCGTGAAATAGTTGTGCGGTCGCATAACTGGCCGTGAAATTGACATAAAAAATGGACCAAGTAGCTGCTTCATGCTGCGGCCCGCAGAGTGATTATGCAGTCGCGTAATGGGCCGCAGAAATGCCCATCTCTGCAAAATATTTTCCTTTAATTCCCCAGCGCACTGTTCAATTCAAAAAGTCCGAACCGCGGCTTGCAAGCTCGTAGCGAAGAATATCTACTATCATTAACCTCTACGCCTACCCCGGCATCACGGAACCCCGATTTTTAGGAAAAGTTTTACGGGGCCTTATATTTGTATCATTTGGGGCCTCGAGTAAGCCCGTGATACCTTTTGTGATTGGTTAGACGGGGTCCCCAGGGCTTCGGTGTGTTTCATGTAGGTTTCAGACAATTTCACTCATGTTTGGAGTTGCTGAATTCTGGTGTTCTTGTGTTCATCGCGATCGCAGAGGGTGTGTCACGGTCGTGGAGTGTGTTTTGGGTGGCTGGTAAATTTTCCTTCACGTTCGCGCTCGCGATCGCGAAAGGGACACCTGAGCAGACTTAAATAATTCAATTTTGAGGGTTTTTGTTACTTTATCATATTTTAAAATTTGGGAGCTCGGTAATGGGCTATTCTTTAGGGAATTTTCACGATTTAAATTGGGGTAAGTGTTTTTGAATCGAATTTGGTTATTATTCATGATTCCAACCTTGATTTTTGCATTTGAATGACGAATCTAAGTGAAGTAAATTAGGGATTTTGGAAAACCTTTTGAAAATATAAAAAAATGAGGATTTCTTAATGAGATTTGGATGAAACTTGTATGGCTGGACTCGTATTCAAATGGGTGTTCAAAATTTTGACTTTTTGGGGGTTCCAGGAGATGGGGCCGGGTTGAATTTTTGGTTGACTTTTGATTTTTGTTAAAGATTAGAGCTATATTAATTGGAATCGATTTCTATAGCCATGATTGATATTATTGAGCTGGTTTTGGCTAGATTTGACCCGTTCGGAGGCAATTTGAGAGGCAATGGCTTTTTAGAGTATTAATTTGACTTGTTTGAGGTAACTATCTTGCCTAACCTTATATGGGGGGAATACTCCTTGAGATTTAGCCTTAATTGCCTAATTGTGTTATTTGAAAAGTAACTTGTGCACGAGGTGATGAGCGTGTACACGGGTGCTATGTGTGGTTTATTACCAGATTGGATTGTAGGCTATTAATATGCCCTAATTTGATAATGTAACTTATATGAAACTTGATTAACCTATCTTGTGATTACATGATCATGATCGTTAAATTTGATTTAGCCATAGTCATGGTTTATTGTTGAACGGTTCTCCGCACTTTTATGTTATTGCCATGTCCTTATGTAGTTTATTGTTATGTTGTGAGCTTATATCTTGATGAAACTTTAGGTAATGTTGTTTTGTGATATTGTGGCACATGTGGATATGTTGTGCGGGTTGATTGATGTTGTGTGGAGTATAAGGGTGGCGAGTTGCACATGTGGCGACATAAGAGAGGCATTTCATTATGATGTGCATGTGGCGAGATAAGGGTGGCATTGTTGATTATGTTATGTGATGATTTGGGGTGAATTTCTTGATTTTGTTATGTGTGAAACAGGGTCAATATTTTGATTCTTACATGTTTCTTAAAAGCTTTTGTCTTGTATTTTAATGAGTTGTTAGTTGAATTGACATATTATTACATCCCCTATTTCTTAAAGATTTGTTGACTAAGAAATGAGTTTGCTACATTTAGTTGTTCTCACATGCTCTACGACATGGTTGATATTGTTCTTTTGTACATATATTCTATTTGCAGTTATTGATATATTGCACATGTTTTAGACTAGTGAGTATCACATGACTTGAACCTTGTCACTACTTCACCGAGGTTAGTATTGATACTTACTGGGTACCGACTGTGGTGCAGTCATAGTACGCTTCTACACATTCTTTGTGCAAATCAAGGTACTTCTGACCATGCGAATATCTAGAGAGGCATGCTCGATCTATTTGGAGACTTCAAGGTATCCATGTTGTTCATTTCGTAGGCCCCAGAGTCATCCTTTTACTTTAGTTCTATTGTTTATGTATTTCAAATAGTATTGCACTCTTTGAGACTTGATATGTATTCTATTTAGAGCTTATAACCCAGTACTACCAGGTTTTAGAAAGTTAATTATTGTATCCGATTTGGCTCTATTATCGCATTTCGCAGTTTTTGTTAAATTTAAAGTTGTTATATTTTGATTGATATCGTTATGTAATATGCTTACCTAGTCTTAGAGGATAGGTGTCATTACGACCCCTATGGTGGGATTATGGTAGTGACAGAAGGGCTATAGATGCTTGATTATTATCTCGATGTGTTGTACAATCTTGGGATGTGGACATGTTGGTGGATCTTTCAGTTGTTCATTATTGGAATGAAGTAGATTCTTATATTATGATGACGAGTGTAGACTCGGGGAGATTAATTGATTGTAAAATGGTTGTGACCATGGTAAGATCATATGAAGATGTCATTTGGGGGTTAAGCAGGTGGGTTATCCCCCTTCGAGAAGGTTTGAGGTTGTATGATTCTTATGAGGCTTCTATGAAGAGTTTTCCTTCAATCCAGTGGAATGCATGTGCTACGATTGGAGTTTGGATTGCTTGAGGAAGTTCGCACGACTATCATGAGGATAAGTATACACTCTACAGATGATTTGGAAGGCGTAATTACAAGTGTTTCATGAGCTTATGAGGAGATTCGACTAGATAATAGTGCGAGACCATGGCAGTTAAGAAGGAAGAATATTGTGGATTATCAAAATGATGTGTTTGTGACTTTAAGCCAAGTGGAGAAGTCTATCATTGATGATTGGATAATGTCGGCAGGTAATGGTTTAGTTCCTAGATATGGTTACGCTTGTGGATTGGATATGGTTTGAGAAGGATGTAGTCGAGGATGATTAGGGCAAGGAAATTTGCTTGATGCATCAATGTATTATACCTTATTAATACATGTAGGTTGTGGAATTAATCTTGTTTATATTCATTGTGGATTTAGTGTGCAAAAAGAAAGGATCCACTTGGTTGCTTAAGGATGAGGTTGCTTCTTAATGTATCTATGTGCTAATGCAGCACAAGTTATTCGGCACGTATTGGTTGTGCATCGGAGATTGGCGCAGAGTGGATGACTCTCGAGAAAGGCTCTAGTGGATTTAAGTCCTAGGATGAGTGCTTAAGTATTTGCCGGATTTTGTTGTGTGGATAAAGATTTGAGATCTACCTTAGATGGTGCCGAGACTTATAGTATTTGTGTATCATTATTGATTAAACATTGCAGTATTCGAGAAATAAATTGCAACAACTTCACATTCATTAAATATTTCTTTGGACGAGTGTTTTGATTGAGGTACTTTGGGGTTTGGCGATCAACGAGGTTTGGCTGATTTAGATGGACTCAGTTCTGATGGATTAGTTAGGTTCTAATGGATTTCGAAGAGTTCATAATGGTTTTGACTACGGTTCGAGGTTGATTTCTTCTACGGGCATAGAAGGTCTATTGTGTGTTATGATGTTCTTCTGAAATGTGTTAAGTGAAAGGTTTCTGATTGATGTAGTATATATCCTACTTGTGATTTTGAGTTAATAATAAGATTCTCATATTTTCATATGATAGCATGATAGATGCGGAGCACCTGTGGGATTGCGATCGCATGGATAAGGTTGCGGTTCAACTTTGAAAGGAAGGTCATAAGTTCTAGATAGCATGGGAAATTTTAGATTCTTAAGAGAATGCTAGCACCATCTTGTATCTCCTGAGAAGGGTGTATGTTGTAAAAGACATGTTGTGTAATGAGTTGCGGATGCTTGATTAGTACTACACAGATTACGTAGTTGGTAACCACTGATGTTCAAATTTTGTTGCTTGGTGCAAAAGGTGTATGTGAGTATTTCTCATAAGGTGATTGTGTATCAGTGATATTTCTGTCATTTAAGTGGGAGAGTTGGAGATATAATATGGAGATTCCTATATTCTTGAGGTTTAGAGACTGGATGTTTAGAGGCAGATTATTCCTTTGGTTGCAGATTGTGAAAGTGTGTTAAGGGTTTGACAGCTAATTGTACGTATCATGGATAGGGTCACTGTGAATGTTTGGAAGGTTATATACCTATGAGAATGTGTATTCTATAAAAGGTTGGATTTGCTTACTCTTGTGCTGCATTTGTTGTGGGTGTATCATCGGGCGGAATAGATGTTATTCATGCCCTGATTTGTTTCATATGCTACTCTCTTGTGCTATAATGGGTTGTGAGGCTACAGGATTATTCACACGGCTGTTGTGGTCTTGTTTAGTCCTTGTGGCGACATATGAGCGAGATGGATCTTATAATGTTTATTTGCTTATAGCACTGTAATAGTGCTTGCCTTTTTCATAGCTCATTATGTTATCCGTCTTCCCATGATTATTTAATGCACGCAACGTTCTTGTTGTTGATATACACGTATTTGGCGAGTATGAGGATTATGGCTTATGGGTATTCCCATATGGGTTGGTATGATGTTGGATTGGGTTGCACGCCGCAACGTAGTTATGTTTGGATATGTGTCATGCCCCAAACTCAGGGAGCGCGACTGGCGCTCAACCGAGAGAACCCGGCCGAGCAAGCCTATTAGACTTACTTCTACCCAAATTCATCAATGAATAAAGAGGAGATGTACTCCATTAATGAATCACTAAAAAGATTTTATTAAAAACTTCCTTTTCATTCCCATTAGTAGCTTTATTCATAATTTTCAAAACATTACAAGTTTATAGAATTAATGAAAAACATAATTTTCATGTACCAACATTTTTAGTTCAATTCCCATTATCAACCATAACCCACAACCTGTCTACGGAGCCTCTAAATACAATAGAAGAGTAATATGAAAATGCCGGCAACAAGGCCCCGGCTATACCTCAAGACACTGTACATGAGAAGCAAAAGATACATGACCCCGAAATAAAGTGGGGCTCACCAAATCAGCTGAAAAGAGTGTACTGCTATCACTGATCAATGCCGCCTGCTGAAAAACCACCTGCATCCATTAAAGATGCAGTGCCCCCGGTAAAAGGGACGTCAGTACTGTCGAATAGCACTAGTATGTATAGCTAAAAAATTTCTTTCAAAATAGAATGCTCATATAAGAAAAGGCAACACATAGAAACAACAAGTCAGAATCAACAATATCCAAACATCCAGTTAAAACACAATAATTTCCAAAATACAAACTTCATATATAATTTTGGTTAGGAGATCATTAGCACCGATATACCACCGTCTTTGTTAGCACGGAGTCCGATCACGCCCGATCAGCTAGGCCATCTCCCCACGAATAATGTGGTTTGACATGTGATGCAAAAGAAAGTTGTTACCAAGAGTAGTACCACCATATGCGCAATATGGCGTCTAATCTCCACCCGATCAGCTAGGCCGCCTTCCCACATATGCCGTGCGGGTTGACTTTTTCAATCCACAAAGGTTCCAGCTTCATCCCAATTAAGGGGAATAATATCACAATCCACCCCTACACCGGCACGTGTAGTTTCAGGTGTGGGACTTATGACCCACCCTTCCTCGGTATTGCTAATGATGCTCCCAAAAATAGTTTTGATTTGATTTGCAAACACAAATATCATAAATACAATTGTACTCACCTCAACATCTTTCACATGGTATGAATTCTCATTAGTATTTCCAGTCATTCAAAATGACAATATTTTCTTGGCTCATTAGGCCATTCACAAGATTCTTTATTCCTGGCACGATGGCCATATTTCATATTCCACACTTTCACCTCTTTTAATTTCAAAGATCACCATCAAGTATCAACATATACGATATTTTAAAAATCATGTACATCAAATCCATTTGAAATAAAAACATCAAACACAAATTGTTTCTTCCCAAAGAAAGAAGCATGCCAACCAACAATAGAAACACACATGAAAAATCATAAACAGTCAATACACCATTTACTCTTGCACTACTCTCCCCCAGAAATGACAATGTACAATTTCAACACATAAGTATATAGAACTCGAATCACACTAGATATATTTATAAATCAAAGCATTAGTTAAAGCAGCCACTAATGGGCATGAATTTAGTACAAAAGCTTTTAGACAATTCTATCTTTCATTGAAATACGACTCAAAGCCATAACCTTTTAATACGTAACCCACACTTTGAAACTTATAGAAACATTATGGAATTCAATTCCAAGAGAAAGTTTAGCCAACATACCTCAATCGCGCTTCTTTAGACTTTACAATTATCCGGAACCCTTAGCAACCTCAATCTATTTTAGCAATATACAAATTGAACCCAAAATTAGGAAAACGTTCATGGTTCTAGTTCACTTTTTATTTTTCCCACACTCTTTATCACATGCATGCAAGATGAACCACCCTCATACCCATGAAGTATCATACTAATACCCCATTATAGCTATGTTTGAAATTAAGAGCTGGGGTGATGAAGCCTTACCTTTTAGGGTGAAGAATTTTGGTGCTCTACTTGAATATTTCCAAGGCTTTGAGTGATGGTTGAAGATAAATTGATGAAACTTAGGCCCTCCCTCTAGAACCCTCTCTCTCTCACACTAGAAATATCAGAAATGAGCTTCAAAATAGACTAAAGGGGTGTTTTAACAGAATGGGGGTCGGGTTTTAAATTAAGAAAATGGGTGCCCCGACACAGGTCTGCGGCCGCATATGTGACCGCATAATGGTTATGCAGTCTGCAAAGTGACTGCAGAAATGGCCCTCAAGGGCCTAAACTTTCAGCCCAGGTATGCAACAAGTATGCGGTCCGCATACTCATTCTGCGGTCGCATAATGCACCACAGAACTCCCTCTGCAAAAACCCAAGAGGGATTATGTGATTGATATGCGGTCCGCTTATCGATTATGCAGTTGCATAATCGACCGCAAAAAGGACCTCATGTTGGCCAAACTTACTGCTTCACTCTGCGGCCATTATGCGGTCCGCAGAGTGATTATGCGGCCGCATAATGGTCCGCATAAACGCGCTTTTCCGCCAAATATTTTTCTTTACTTTTCGATACATTGTACAACCTAAAAAGTCCATCCTCAAACACGTAAGCCTACTCCAGCACCACGAAACCTTGAATTCATTTGCAAAAATTACGGGGCTTTACACTGAAATACTTCAAAATTTTTCGGGGTGTTACAATATGATTCCTCCTACTTATTTTGTGTGTTTTGTTTCTCTCTTGTAGATGGGTTCATAGCATTGTGCTTTTGTGGTGGTATTTGTTGAACTTATTGGATAATTCTTTTATTTGGTTCTCTTTTTATTATTAGTTACATTCGAGTTGTTGCTTGTTTGGTGCACGGAATGCATCATATGTGGTTCTAAGGGGCATTTGGGTTGTCTATCGGTCGAGCAGCTGGTACTAGGTGAGATGGGGTTATTAGTGCAATCGGATTTGGATAAGGTATGTTTGGAAGAAGAATATCATTAGTCAGCTTAGAGTTTTGCAAATAGTTCTTGTTGGGTGAGACGACCCCATGACTTATTGATTTGATGGGAGGTTATGAGTTTCCACATGTTTCTTTCACTATTAGTAGTGTTTCTAAGGTTCAGAACAAGGTTTATTTGATAAAAGGTATGTTACCCGTACCATGTTTGGTAATGAGCAGCTAATGTGGGCAGAAAGTATTGTTATAAATATATGAGTTATGCAGTACATCAGGTGGTTATATCATGGGATTATATTTATGGCTTGGTGCAGCTTGTGCGGATTGATATAGTATACAAGTACAAGAACCGAATGTTAGAGGGAGTTCCGAAAGTTAGAATTTGGTTCTAAGGATTGTAAGCTAAGGTTGAAGAAAGAATTGTCAGTTAGGATTATGTTAATGGGATTATGTGGATTGAGGTGATGATATATCATCCACGAGTATATATACTATGAATTATACAGTGATTTGGCAGCTTTGGAACGACTTTTGGCACGTTTGAAGATGGACGTATGTTTAAGTGGGGGAGAATTAAACGACCGGACCGATCATTTTGAGCTTTAGCATTCCGTTTGGCAGTTTGAGACCTTGAATAGCTTCATATGATGTACTTATGTATTTGCCGGTTTTAATTTGCAAGGTTTGGGATTGATTTGATTGAGTGATTCTCAATTTGGAAGTCTTGCATCGGAAGAGTTGACAAAAAGTCTGACTTATGAGCAAACAACCTCGGAATCGGGATTTGAGGATTTCAATAGGTTCGCATGGTAATTTTAGACTTGGGCGTATGTTCAAATTTGAATTTGTATGTTCCTAGAAGGTTTTGGCTCTATTTGTCAAAAGTCAACAATTTGAAGAGTTGGAGAGTTCATAGGTTTGACCTGGAGTTTAATTTGGTATTTGCCAGACTCCTAGTGTGATTTTGAAACCATGCATAGGTTCATATATTTTAATGGAACTTATGTTCAAGGTTTGAAAGTAATCCAAATTGTGTGAGTGTGATTCAGACACTCTTTTGAAAGAATAAAGATTAAACAACTTTAAAAAAAAAATTATTTGGTTGAGCCTCGATTCTTTGTTGTGATATTCCAATAGGTGTCTTGAGACTTTGGATAAGTTTGAATAATTATGGTTACCTGATAGATCATTTTGAGTTTTAGCATTTCTTACCGTATTCCGAGACCTCGATTAGCTCTATTTAGCATCCTTGATTTGTGTGCACAGTCCGTGTCTTGTTCCGGAAAGTTTTTATGTGAAATATTGAAGAAAATGTGAATCTTTGTCTTAAAAATGGTTTGAGTTGACTACGGTCAACATTTTGTGTAAACTGACCCGGTTCAGTATTTTGACGGTTCCGGTGGGTCCGTATCATGATTTGGGACTTGGGAGTATGCCCAGAATTGAATTCGGAAGTCCCTAACTTGATTTTACGTGATTTGTTGAAAACTATATTTGAAGGTTTAAAGATTTTCGAAGTTTGACCGTAGGTTGACTTTATAGCTACCGGGTTTAGATTTCGGTTCCTGGACTTGGTATAGGTTCATTTGACTATTATTGACTTGTTTGCAAAATTTGGTTCAAAACGGAGTTGATTTGATATGATTCGGATACTCGGTTATAAATTTGAAACTTCTTAACTTTCATTGAAAATTTCATGCATTTTGATGTCCGATTCATGGTTCTAGGTGTTATTTTTGTCATTTGATTCCACGAGCAAGTTCGTACAATATTATTACACTTGTGTGCATGTATGGTTTGGATCCCGAGGGGCTCGGGGAGTTTAGGATAGGCTACGGGTCATTTTTGGACTTAGAAGGTTGCTGGTTTTCACTGTTGCTGATGTCTGGTGTGTTTTTCTTCGCGATCGCGAAGAGTAACTTGAGCTGGGGGTGGATTTCTTCATCGCGAACGCAATGCCTAGGTCGCGAATGCGAAGTACTGGAAGATTACCCTTTGCGATCGCGATCGCGGCCAGCCTCTCGCGAACGCATAGTGTTAGGGGGCCTGGGAATAAACTTGACGGTTTCTCTATGTGAACGCGAGCCCTGGCTCACGAACGCAAAGGTCAGGGGATGAAGCCTTTGCTAACGCGTAGGCCATTCTAGCTGATGTGCATTGTGAACGCTTCTGACCTTTCACGAATGCGAAAAAGCCTGACGCCTAATGACTTAAATTTCCCAAAGTCGGGATTTAACCCATTTTTTCACCATTTCCAAGTTTGAGCTCAGCCTAGAGGCGATTTTGAAGAGATATTTTATCCCAACTTTATAGGTTAGTAGATTTTAACTTGTTTTCTTCCATTTCCATAAACACCCATTGATTTCTAATGTCACGACCCAAAATCCGACTAGTCGTGATGGAACCTAACCCAGCCCACTAGGTAAGCCAATTATCAACTATCCAATTCCAATGAATTTAGTAAGGCAATTAATTAAAAGAAAATATATGAAACCAATACATCTCCCCAAGAACTGGTAGTACAAATCATGAGCTTCTAAGAATAGAGTTTCAAAGCTGGTATGAAATAAATACATTATCTGTTTGAAAAGTATATAAACAGAGTTTTATGAATCTAAGGCTACCATGAACAAGAGGCAGCTACAACCGTAACGCAGGTACACCTTTAGATCCAGCTCCCGGCGAACACAGCAACATCAGCAGCCAACATTTGTACACAAGGTGCAGAAATATAGTATGAGTACAACCGACCCCATATACTCAATAAGTAACAAACCTAACCTTAGGTTGAAAGTAGTGACGAGTTTGTACCAAGGTCAGAGTCCAACTCCAATAACCAACAACAGTTCATAACCACATAAAGCAAGTAATGAAAGAAGTAACCCAAGGAACAAATGCTCAACTAAATCATGATTTTCAAAAATAGCTCTGCCTTTCAAGTGTATCAGTGAAAGTCCCAAGTCGTTTACTGAAGTTGCCAAAAATACGAATAAGTTTGAAAACAGTAATTTTTCCCAAAAATCCTTTCAACAATGATAAGATGTTTTATTTTCTTTCAAGATACCGGTGGAAAAATGCATTACTATGCCTATAGACCAATATGTGTGAGAAGTCATGAATGACGTGATACCGTACAGCGTGAGGAAAATACATCTCTATGTCTGTATGTCATGGGTGCATGTCAATGCAATGTATTTCAGTGATAAAACCATATGCATACTTCTCAGAGTATCAATTCACTCAGTCCTCCCCATCACTCAGTCATGACAGTCACTTAGTCCTCACAGTCACTTAATCCTCCCAATCGCTCGGCACTCACACTCGTACTCGCACTCGGCACTTACACTCAGTAGGTACCTGCGCTCACTGGGGGTATGTACAGACTCCGGAGGGGCTCCTTCAGCCCAAACGCTAAATCTACACGGACAACTCACGTGTTGCACAGACAACTCACGTGCTATAGTATCAATATTTGTATACGCACGGACAACTCACGTGCTATAATAAAGCTTACAAGGCCTGCTGCAGGCGGGCAGCCCCGATCCATATAATAATAAAGTATATAAAACCAATATGGCTTGCTGCGGCGTGCAGCCCGATCCCATAATTATCCTCACAATCAGGCCCTCGGCCTCACTCAGTCATCAATCTCTCTAGTATCTCGGGCTCACAATGTCATGAAACTAGCCCAAAATGATGATATGATGAATCAATAAATAGCAACAGAGACTGAGAGATGATATGAAATGAATGAACATGACTAAGTATGAAATTTCATTTTAAACCAATAATTCAACAACAATATGATTCTCAGCTCAATTTCTTTAACACATAAAACTACATAGAAAATGCTAAGATTATTTGACTACAAAATTTCACGGAACCAATTACATCACAATTTCTATAGTGCCCGCCCACACGCCCGTCACCTAGCATGTGCGTCACCTACAAACAATTCACATAATACATATATTGAGGATTCATACCCTCAGCTCCAAGATTAGAAGAGTTACTAACCACGAACACGACGAATCCAATGTCGAGCAAGCTAAACAATACTCCAGAAATCCAATTCTGCACGTATCAACTTCTGAACGGCTCGAATCTAGCCACAATTAATTCGATTCAGCCAATACCAATTATTGTAATTAATTCAATAAAAAAATACTAATTTTTCAATAAAAATCCAAAATTAACTCAATAATCTCCTATGGGGCCGACGTCTCGGAACCCGACAAAAGTTACAAAATATGAACGCTCATTTAACCACGAGTCCAACCATGCTAATTTTATCAAATTCCGACACCAACTCGGCCCTCAAATCTTCAAATTAAAGTCTATGACATTTTCTACTATTTTCAACCCAAAACACTAATATGTTGATAAAAACAACAATAGATTCATATAATTTAACCAAAACCGAGTTAGAATTACTTACCCCAATCCATAAGGTGAAAAATCACCTCAAAAATCACTTCAATCCGAGATCCATAGCTCCAAATGTGTTAAAATGGCCGAAACCTCAAAATATAGCTTCTGTCCAGGTATTTACTCTTCACGATCGCGAAGCACAAAAATTTCCAGCCCAAAATTTGCACTTCGTGATCGCGGAAAACCACTCGCGATCGCGAAGCACAAACTCCCCAACTCTTCCAGATAGCCTATAGTATAATAGTCATAACGTTTTATACAAAACTCCAAATGATAAATGGTTTGATTTTCTGAAAACTACACATTAAGGGCTATAACTTTCATTTTTGGATCATCTTCATATTCCTTATAGATTGCGAGATATAAGCTTCCAAAGTTGGGTTAGTGCAGCAAAGATTTTGTTCTGCGCGATCGCGAAAGAGCTTCCGCGATCGCAATTCACAAGGCCCCAAACTGCTGTTTGCTCTTCGCGAACGCGACAAAATTTTCGCGATCGCGATGCACACCTCTGTAGATAGAAACCAGCAATTAAAAATGGCTTAGAAATGGTCTGAAACCACCCCGAAACTCACCCAAGCCCCTCAGGACCTCAACCAAATATACCAACAAGTCCTAAAACATCATACGAACTTAGTCGAAGCCTCAAATCACATCAAGAAACGTTAAAACCACGAATCATGCCCCAATTTAAGCTTAATAAAACTACGAAATTCTAAGTTCTACATTCGATGCCGAAACCTATCGAATCAAATTCGATTGACCTCAAATTTTGCACACAAGTCATAAATGACATAACGAACCTATTCCAATTTCCAGAATCGAATTCCGACCCCAATATCAAAAAGTCAACTCCTCGGTCAAACTTCGAAACTTAAATTTCTATTTTAGCCATTTCAAGCCTAATTTAGCTACAAGCTTCCAAATAATTTTTCGGATACGCTCCTATGTCCAAAATCGCTATACGGAGCTACTGGAATCATCAAAACTCTATTCCGGGGTCGTTTACACATAAATCGACATCCAGTCACTATTTTAACCTAAGCTTTAAGCCTTGGATTTCATTCTTCCAAACTAACTCCGAAATACCTGAAAACCAAAACCGATAATTCACACAAGTCATAATACATCGTATGATGGTATTTAAGACTTCAAATAGTAGAAAGGAGCATAAATACCCAAAACAACCGGTCGGATCGTTACATCTAACCTTTTATCTATGCTTTTCGTGGAAGAAATTAGGGATTTAGGTAGAAATTGGGGATTTTGAGAAATTGAGATTTAGACCTCAAATGGAGGTCAGATTTCGAAACTATTCACATAATCGGGCTCGGGGGCGAATAGATTATTGAGTTTTTGTTCGAATCTCGGGTTTTGACCAAGCGGGCCCGGTATTGATTTTTGTTGACTTTATCCAAAATCATTAAAGATTGAATCTTTTTGAAATATGGGTAGTTTCTAAAGCTTATTTTAAATTGTTTGAACTATATTTGGTTAGATCTGATTGGTTTGGAGATGCATTTCAGAGGAAAGGACCTTGTTGAGCTTTGATTTGATTGCGGAGTGAGGTAAGTGTTTAATCTAACCTTGACTTGAGGGAATTAGGAATTTTTGAACTATATGTGTTGTGTGGATTTTGTGAGAAAACAACATATATGCGAGGTGGCGAGTGTATATATGCCGTCAAGATATTTGTTTCCGTGTTTCTCGTTATTTCATGAATTATCTTATTCCATGCCTTAATTATTACATGATTTATTTGACTTCTATGTCGTAATTGTTAATTGTAATTTTTTTATTCTTGTATTATATTGTTTGTCCCTTCCATGACTCCGTACTTAATTGCTACTTTCCTTTAACTGTTTCACTTACACTCTTTGACTGTCACATGCTTTACTTGTCCTATTATTTTTGTAATATTTATTACATTCTAAGATGTAGTTTCATTTGCGCGAGTTGTTGAGTTTGTTAGATACCGATAAACCTTTAAATTAGAGACTTCGAATTTTAAAGATACTTGGATTATTATGTGGTCCTTTATTGCCTTGTACTTTTACTCTTTGATGTAGAAATTCTAGTAAATTGAGTTATTGGATTGTTTATGTTAATTGGAAGTGTTTGGGGATTGGGTTGCATGCCGCAACGGAAATTGAAAGATATTGAATTGAAATGGTGGAATAAGGGAGGATACTTATTGACGGTCAATTTTGACCCTCCCTTTTAAAATTAATTTATTTATAATTAATAATTTACAATGAATGTTTTAAAAATATTTTCTATCAATAAATACCTCTTTCTAAGAATTAATTCAGTATTAGTTTTTAAAATTAATCATTTGGTATGAGTATTATATAATTAAAAATATATTTACTATTTTAGGATTATTAAAATAATTTCTATGCGTAAGTTCTATAATTAACTCAATAAATTATTTCTTAAAATAGTTAATTAGTTTATTATTTTAATAATTCAAAATTAATGTCCTAGTGAAGTATTTTACCAATAATCAACTGCATTAATTAGTGGTATTTAAGAATTATAATTTTTACTATATTTTATTGAAAATAATTAAGTTTATTTAAATTAATTTCAAAACAGTTAAAAACCAAAAGGCTACAATTGCAATTCTTTTATTAATTACAAAGTGGCTACCATTTAAATAATTTCTAGCCCAAATACAAGGCCCAATCCGAAATGACCCAGTCCAAACACCCATCTCATTTGCCACCTTGGTGATCCGTGATACCCTATCTTAGCCAATGAGAGCGTGCCACATCACTCGCCTCTCTCACTCACAAAATAAGCACAAAGTCATCTGGGTCGTTCATTTTTTGATCAATGACCCATGATTTTCACTTCATGTTCTCTTTAATTTTTAAACACTCAAACCATTTAATCCTAATAGTTGGATTTCAGGAATCCAACGGACACCGAAATTCCGCCCCAAAAATCTTTAATCCTTGATTTATTAGGGCCGTTGATCTAATGATCCAACGGCCCAGGTTCTATCTCCCAACTTTAACCTAAAGACCAACCAAACTTCCCCCAAACCATGATCATTCTACTCAAAGACTTGGCCGCCTCCATTCCCCTTTCCTCTCTATTCTCTCAACTCCCATTACCCTAATAAATCAAGAAAACCTTGCACAAATTTGTGAAAAGCCTCAAATCGCCCAGAAAAAATTCCTTCTGCCCTTATTACCCAGGATTCTCGCTGAATCCTTATCATTTTGCCTTTGAAATTCATAGCCCCAAATCCGAAAACCCTAGCCTGGAGAGGAAACTTCAAATCAACCATGGCTTTTCAAATCCATGGCATGCATGGCCTTTCATTCTGTCTTTAAACTACGAAGCTCATCATTCCTTTCCTTTTTCGCCATTCGATTTCAAAAGCCCTATTTGAAGAGGTCACAACAAATAGTGAAATTTCAACTCGACAGACCTCCTCCTCTGTCTTTTCAAATCAAAGGCGAGTCTGGGACATTAGATGGCCTCAATGTTGATATTCAACACCAGTGGTCAAATGCAATGACCTTTGAGTATTAGGGTTCTAACCAGTGGTCCTTCGCACCTCATCGATTAGCTTCTCTCTTCTCAGGTAAATCCTCAAACGATATTCCCTTTATTCTCTTTCAGTTTAAATCAATATTGCTATCATTATCAATCTGTCATCACTTTCCACTATTATTTTGAATTCTTTGAAACCCTAGAGCTTTAAATGGCACTATAAGTAGAGCTTTTAATGTTCTTACCAAAGACACAAAAAAATTACGAACCGATCACCTAACACTGAAAAGAAACGCACACACACAAATGCTGAGAAGTTTATGATTCCAAGCCTTAGGTTTCTTACTGTTTTTCCCTTCTTTTTGCTAAGTACTATTGTTAGTCTAAACTTGAGGTTTCTGGGATCTTACGCGACTGAAAAGAGCTCTCGTTTGGTCTGCTGCTCTCAAAAAGGTCAGCACATCTCTCATTCTTCTCTTTTGTTCATTTTATTTGAATACTACAAGCATGCTAAGTTAGGTTATGAACATTACAATTATTTTTATGGTGTTAATATGTTAATACTTGTGTTCAGTTAGTTTAATGGCTACTTGTGATTAGTTGTCTTGCTATGAATCTTTAAATGATGATAGATTAAACTATATAATTGATTCTTGTTGATCTTATTTCTTGAGTTTCCAACAGTCTACATATTTAAGTTATTATATGTTCATGTTCACATGAAAATCATAGCTCTTATTGACAATCAATAACCTTTATCCTTGCATGTAGCATCTCTGTAGTTTGTGAGCTTATGAAGTTAAACTTATATTTTGATAAGTATGATTGGATGAATTTGAAGGGGTTAAGTTTATATCCTCTATCCCTTTAAACCTTAAGCAGGAACTTTGAGTGTTTATATGCTAGCTTCCCTGCTTATGTCTGCTAGACTGTTTCTGAGTTACTACTATGGTCTTTCACTTTGTTTTAGTTGCTTGTTGCTTCTATTAACCTAATCTTGTTTGAACTAAACCTCTCCTTTCTTCTCCCAGTAATCCTATTGTACACACCTGTCAAGGTTAACTTATGTTTTCTCACAATGTGATCATGATCCTTGTTCTTTCTATTTGTTATAAAGACTAATATTGGTTAGACTGAACTTAACTATTTTCTTGATAAGTCAAAACTCTCAACAGCATATTCATTTGGTATCATATATCTTATCTCTTATCTTTAAAGTTATCATTCATTCATCTTTGAAAAGCTTGCATGCATTTTATCTTTTAAAAGGACCTAGTCACTCTGCCTTAACTAAGTGACAACTTGTAAAAAAGAAAGCATGATTATCTTTGGTATCCATATACTAACTTAGAATTACGTTTTGAGTTAAACCTATCCTGATGTAGTTTCTTTCCCTTATCTGAAACTCTTTTGCTTAAACTAATCCTACAAAAATATTTAAAGTTTACCCTGTTTACATAAGAATCATTAGTGCATTTGAAGTGTTTAAGTATCTGACTGAATACTGCATGCTCTTGTTTAGTTCTTGATTATATATCCTATCTAGAATTGCCCTAATCCTTGCACTCTCGATAACTTTTAAACCAAGTCTAATCCATAAAGTCTCATAAGGATCCTTGCTGATGTTATCTAAATTTGATGATTTGTTAGGAGCATGATTCTGTAGAAATCCATTGGGATTCCATGTTGTAGTCTATAAATTGCATACCTATTAAAAGGCTTGATCATGTCCAGGATATCTTTGACAACCTCTGTAAATGATTAGTCATGACTGTGTTGCTTGAATTTTCATTGCTGATTCTATTTTAAAATGTTAATATAGTAGTACCGACCTATATATGTGCTGAAAGCAAAGTAAGTCAGTTCCTACTAGGTTTGCCATACATAAGAAACCTCTGCATATGCTGAGTTGCTGCCGTATAGCTTTGCCTTTCTTGGAATGTTATTCTACCCTAAATTTAGACCTTTGTAATATGCTTATGATGCTCACATGTATGTGTTTCAGAATCATATCTTTAGAATTCATGTGGTATATGTTTGTTTCGTAATTCAGTATAGACTATATGTTCTTATGTTAGGAGGAAACATATATATTTTGTGGTAGGCAATGCTATAGCATTTAATTTACATTGGAAGGGCCTCATTAGCATTTAAACCCGTAAAAAAAATATGTTGTTAGTTTTATGGGTATTTGGGAGTGGAGTTCAACTCTAGGTTAGGCTGCCCTCCCCAACACAAGCATTGTCCTGGGTAACTTTGAAGTGTTGGGGGATCCAAAGGAAGCATCGACCTTGAGTGGAGCTTCCTTCTTAGCCCTTAATTAATTGACGCATTTACTTCTTTGAGGGTTTAATTTTTAATGACAATGAAAAAACCACCACATTAGTATAATTTCTCACAGTATTGATTATTGTTTGTTTCAATTGTTTGTGTATATTCTTGTCATGTATATTTGAATATGCTGAGAATGTGGAGTATATTTCTAATGACCTTCTTTGTTCTTTTGGACATATGTACATTTGGGCTTGCTGAGTTCCTAAAGAGTTTAGGCCCAAACCAGCTTTGCTGCATCTTTGAAGAGTCCAGTCTTGCCATATTCGCACCTCTCAAATTGTTGGGGCCTACCTTATTGAGGCCCAATCATCAGAGTCCAGTCCTATCTCCCTACTTCTTTCGTTATTGTTCATTATTTCCATAGCTTAGTTTACTGCCTTTATTATTTTTCGCTTTCTGCCTTCGTTGTTTTATCATATTTTATTCTCACGTATTTAACACTCATATATTAGATTATGTACTTTACCTTCATGATTTAGTATTACATGAAACATAGGCAAATAACTAATATAGGACTTAAAAGGAAATAGGTAGTAATAAATATTCACCTCCTTTAATTATAATTTGCTTATCTTGTATACTCACCTTTCTTAAAGATTATGAAGCTCAGGCCTTTAATCAAAACGCATCAGTCCATTTTCAAAAGAAAATCAGAAAAGAATTGCCGGATTTTACTAACATCGATTTTCTCATAAATGCAATAAGGTACTGCCATCTCAAATGAATTTTCAAAGATTCGCTTCTTCAGAATTTTTAAAACCAAGGTACATTTAAAATCACTTTCCTACAAACATCTTTTAAAATTACTCTATCATCTATCTTTCAAGGTACTTACCTTCATGACTTAATAATCATAAACTTTAAAATATAGACCACTTTCAAACTCTCCTAACCTTCAATAACTCTTTTATAATCCTACAACCCTTCTAAGTCTTACATATACTCCCTTTAATACGTAGTAAGCCATGCCTTAGTAATAATTAAGCATAGTATAAATAATTAATTCCTTAAAATTAGTCTAAGTCCTATGGAGCTACCTCAGGTAGATTTTAAGGGGTGCCTAACACCTTCCCCTTAGAAGAACAAAAACCCTTACCCATAATCTCACAGGTTCGAAGACCCCAAATGAATATAACTTAGTAATTGAATAGGTACCCTAGTATACCTTTAAATATTAGGTGGCGACTCTCTTTCATCAACAACATAGAAAACACAAGTCGAATCCTATCTTGACTAGTGCAAAAGAGGGTGCAAAAACATGGCGACTCTGCTGGGGATATCACACTTACATTTTGACCTTAGAAGACTTAGACTAATTTGTCCTCTAGATTTATTTATACCTTGCTTTGATATGCTTACCTGCTTTATTTGCTCTTTATAAGTATTTTCTCTCTATGATTACTATATTTATTACCGATACACCTGTGTTTATTACTGCTTTATATACACTGTCATCACATTTCTTCCAATCGAGTCTTGATCGTACAATATCACACACAATGGCACGCAAGGGATATCTTTAAACCCTCCGAACCTTTTTTTCAAAACTCTCTAGTTTCAGAGAATGGCTTTGTTACGTCAACTGACATAACTTCTCGCATCCTTCAGTCCAATCTAAATGTAGGAAATACTCTACACTAGTAAAATAGGTCATATTGCATAAACCTTGGGTGAGTGGGTCCTTGGTACCGACACACAATTAGGAAAGCCACCTTGATGTCAATGGGTCATGCACCCAACAACATAATTTCTGTGGAAAGACAAACAAACTTGACAAGACACTTAAGGATCCGAAGCAAACGCTTACCCAAATATCTTTCTTTCACCGACCTCAAAAAATGAAAATCAACCAAAACATCCCTGAAATCAGCATGGCCATGGGAGCACCACATAAGTTGAAATAGTGGTGGAAGAATATTCGTCAGGAAAACGAAGATGAGGTTCGGACGCACCTAGGGGCTTTAACCTCATTGATGAACATCCGAGCAGACAAGGTGCTCACTCGCCTGTTGATAGAATTTTGGGATATGGCTAAGGTGGTGTTCTAATCTGCCGATAGTGAGCTGGTACCGACATTGGAAGAAGTCACAAGTTTCATGGAGCTACCGTTCAATGGAAGAAAGCTAGTATTGCCAGTTACTATGACCGGTTATCGATTCTTGGATGTTTTTGGTCTTAACAACAACAGAAGCCTCAGACGTATCGAGGACGGATGGGTGAGTCTCGACCGGATGTTTGATAGATTTGGGCACCGCGAAAGCTACGAATGGTATTCAGGGGAGTTTCAATGTGACCAGGAAATGTGGGAGAGTCTCAGGCCTATCACTTTGGCAACGGCACTGTTTGGATTATTGGTCTTCCTGCAGCGAATGGTCTGTATCAATATCAACCTGTTACTAGTGGTCCAGGCAACCTTCTGTGGCAATCTTCAAGATATTCTGGTGCCGATGGAGTTAGATAAGATGCTAAGAGCCTTGTCCGCATGTGCATGAGGGTCTGATTTCTTTAAAGGTTGTAAGTTGCTGCTTCAGATTTGGGCCATTGAACACATCTTCCAGCGAGAGGCCACCATCGACTACTTTGTGGGTGTCAGCAATATGATCCGCAGCCACAATGAAAGAATGAGACATAGGATCTCCCCACATGGGCAATAAGAATTGAGAGAAATAATAAGAATAGGAAAATGGATCAACTGGAAACCTTCTTGGTTAGGTGGAAGGGCAATCTTGAGGACTCCTCAGAAGTACTTCATTGAGTTGATCGGACTGGAAGGCATTCAACCATACTCACCCTTGCGTGTCCTCAGACAATTCGGGATGATCCAACACGTTTCTCTGTGGACAAGGATGGCGATGTATGAGGATGAGTACATTGGCCAGATCATATTCACGGGATAAGAAGATTACAAGAAGAGTGGAATGACCTGGTGACAAAGCCTATGGTTAAAAACTCATGGTGTACTCCCTAGTATTACGTCTGGATTAACGAAGAAAAAGAACTAGCCCGGCCAAGCAGAGAGGGTATAGCCTGGTTAGAGGACGCGGTGGTTACTTTACAGATTTACCATGAGATCTTGTCGTATTATCCTGTGACCACATCAATGCATCATCAGGTGGTCCCAAGATCCATTGACCACATGTTGCCACCTGCTGAAGAGGATGATCAGGTAGTAGAGTGCATCTAGATAGAATCAAGCACATAGCCAGAAGAAGATCTGGAAGAGCAGTCTGAATTCAATGACGATTATGAGGAGTTTGAGGAAAACTCGGAGGATGATCCGGAAGAGGAGCCTGAGGAAGAGAAAGTCATGGGAAACGACTCAGGGGATGGTTATTAGAGTTGGTTGATTTCCCTCTCTTTCCCCATTTTGTACCTTTACCCCTAGGTTTCTCTTTTACTTTCCAAAAGGGCGAATTGTCCAAGCCCATGCGAGTTCTATGAAACAATAAAGTCTAGAAAAATACAATCCATGGCAGCACTGCAAGCGGTCAGCAAGATCATCAAGTCAGGATCAATCGGTAGAGGAAAGAAGAAGAAAGAGGACGTCTCAACAGTCGTCCCTTACTACCAACCCAATCCACCTCACGGAAGCACTTCTTATTCCCCAAACAACCACTCACCACCACCCACTTATGCTCCAGTCTATAATACCCAGCCATTTACCACCTTCAACCACAATACAACCCTCCTCGAGTCAACAACAACCAAAACCCACAATGGTCATATGCTCATATCCAAACCACTACTCATCAGAACCGACATGTTTATGCATCACGCACTCATCCCAACTTTGAATAGAGGGGTCCTAGAACTTATACCCCGATTGCTGAGCCTCTGGTCCAATTGTTTGAAAGGTTGAGAAGAGCGATATTGATACACCCAATCAAATGAAGGGTTCCTGAACATCCCTCCAAATATTTTGATGCCACTAAAAGATACGTGTATCATTCCAATGTACCTGGGCAAGATAATGAAGACTGTTTCAAGTTGAAAAATAAAATTGAAACCCTGATCAAGAGTAGAGCCATTCAGTGCACTCTAGCACCACCAAATGTGAATCGCAACCCACTACCATGAAATCAGGGAGCTAACATGATCACATTAGACAAAGAACATGACCTGAAGGGAACAATTGTCACTATAGGGAATGCAGAAGCCGCAAGGATACCTTATCAAAAGGCTCCAATCATTACAGTTCAACTAAGGCCTACAGTGACGGTTCAAACTTATCCGCAGCAACCTACCGATGCTACTCGAGATGAAGGAGATCGGGAGTACAAAACAGTCCCATGGACATGCCAGCAAAAGAGAAAGGACAAAATGTCAGACTCTGTCGCATCATATGATATGACTTGGTCGGGGAGAGAAAAAATTCTAAGGAGGAACAGAACAGCCCTAGAAGCCGCTGAGTTTTGGAACAGAATGTCAAGCAAAGAGTATTCTTTGGAAGAGCAGTTGAAGAAAACTCCAGCACAGATATCTATCATGGATCTATTAATGAGCTCTAATATTCATAAGGACACTTTGTTGAAAGTACGAAGTGGGGTAAGTGTACCAAGTAACACCACTAGCGAGGCGTTGGTCGTGAAAATTGGAAAAATGGTCAAAGCAAACCTGATCACTTTTAGATGCGACGAACTTCCTATCGAAGGTGCAAGTCACAACAAGCCTCTTCACATCACTGTCAAATACGGGGACAAAGTGGTGTCCCGGGTGCTGGTCGATGGAGGGTCAGGAGTCAACATTTGTTCACCCTCCACCCTGCGGGAGTTAGGAATTCATTTGAGGGAAGTCAAGGAAAGCCACGTAAGAGTAAGAACCTTTGACGGTTCGCAAAAGGATGTTATTGGAGAAATTTATCTAGCTTTGCAAATCGGGCCGGTCGATTTTTTGGTATTGTTCCAAGTGATGGACATCTCCTCTTCTTATAATTTGATGCTGGGTAGGCCCTGGATACATATGATAGGGCCCATGCCGTCTACTTTGCACCAATGCATAAAATTCAAATAAGGATGCCAAGAGATCGTGGTTCATGATGATTGGGGTCAATCAGCCTATTGGAGTATGTTTTCCCATTCATTGAAGGGCTGGACGGAGTTGCCTTCCACACAGTGGAAATCATGCAGACTACTGAGATGTAGAAGACTGAACAAAATTTGGGAATGCAGTCGCCGCATATATCCAAGATGGCTATGAGGGAGATGATGAAATATGGATACAATCTAGAAACATGGTTGGGATCCAAGTCAGATGGAATCACAAAGCCAATTGAACATAATGGGTAGAAAGGAAGGGCTGGCAGAGGATATCAGCCTCTGGAAGGGAAATCTCGCACCGTTAGCTCCGAGAAAAAGGTTTTTGTGCCAGAGTATGTTTCAAGTTCGGGACAGAGTTCAGTACCCGAAGATGATATCATTGACGGGATGGGAAAGTTATTCATGAATATGATTGAAGAATGTTGTGAAGGAACTGACATCAAGACACCGACTATCAGGGATGCCGAACTAGGGGAAGAGCTGTAGGATTGGACATCCAGTCCATCTTTAGTTCACCGGGATTCATGGTAGTATGGAACTATAAAAAATGTTTCTTTTGAAAAGAGCACGATCAATTGAGGCTTGTACCGTGTTTGTACCCTTTTGTCATTTTCCTATTGTGAACGCTTAAGACATTCCCCTTTTGATGAAATAAAAGAATCATTTTCCTAAATATCACAACTTTGGTTTACTGCTTTATTTATACTTAGATTTTCTTTTTAGTAATCAAACCGATAAAAAACCGTGTTCCACGATTATGACATAAACCCAAACCGCTAAGTGAAACGACCCAGATTACGAGGAATATAACGAGAGTATGATGCCAGACAATCTCCCACAGTAGATCGATTAGCTGGAAAGTCAGAAAAAACCCAACCTTGAAGAAACGAAAGTGGTCAATCTTGGAAGCGAAGAAGATGTAAAGGAAACCAGAATCATCATTCATCTAGAAGCCGAGAAGAAGGAAAAATGATTGAGCTCCTCTGACAGTACATCGAGTTCACATAGTCCTATGATGACATGCTAGGAATAAGTACCGACATTATCTTGCATCGACTACCCACTGGCCCAACCAGACTGCCGGTCAAGCAGAAGCCCAAAAAGTTCAAACCTGATTTAAGTCTGAGGATAAGAGAAAAGTGACCAAACAGATAGAAGAAAATGTAGTAAGGGTAAACAACTATCCAAGCTGGATGGAAGACATCTTCCCAATGCCCAAGAAGGATGGAAAGATCATAATATGTGTGGACTACCGGGATCTCAACAAAGCTAGTCCAAAGGACGATTTCCCCCTGCCAAATATCCACATCCTCATCGACAACTACGCAAAGCATGAACTGCAGTCGTCTATGAATTGTATCGTTGTATACCATCAAATCTTAATGCTCAAGGAAGACGCAGAGAAGACATCTTTCACCACGCCTTGGGGAGTCTACTGTTATAGAGTTATGTCATTCGGTCTCAAGAACGTCGGCGCCACCTACATTAGGGCCATGGAGACCCGCTTTCACGATATTATCCATAAAGAGATTGAAGTGTATGTGGATGGTATCATCATAAGGTCTCAAAAGATTTCAGAGCATTTGGACGACATGAAGAAATTTTTTGAATTCCTGTGAAGGTACAGTTTGAAGTTAAACCCAGCAAAGTGTGCGTTCGGAGTCCCAGTTGGGAAGCTATTGGGGTCCATTGTAAGTAGGAAGGGGATAGAACTGGATCCATCAAAAGTCAGGACCATCCAAGAATTACCACCACCAAAGAGCAAGAATGATGTCATGAGTTTCCTGGGAAGATTGAATTACATCAGTCGTTTCATAGCCCAGTCCACGGTAATCGGTGAACCCATTTTCAAGCTGCTAAAGAAGGATGCTGCCACGAAATGGATGGAGAAGTGCTAGAAAGCCTTCGACAGAATCAAAGAGTATCTTTCAAACCCGCCAGGGTTGGTTCCCCTCAAACCAGGGAAACCATTGTTTCTCTATTTGCCAGTCTTGGAAAATGCCTTCGGCTGTGTGCTAGGGCAGCATGATGATACCGAGAGAAAGGAGCATGCCATCTACTACTTAGCAAGAAATTCACACCATGCGAGGCCAAGTATACCCTGATAGAACAAACTTGTTGTGCTCTGACTTGGATTGCTCAAAAGCTAAGGCATTATATGTCAGCATACACTACGTATCTGATATCTGGGCGTGACCCACTCAAATACATATTTCAGAAGCCAGTGCCTACCTAGCTAAATGGCAAATTCTCCTCAGCGAATTTGACATTATGTACATAACTCAAAAGGCTATCAAAGGGAAAGCTTTAGCCAACTACCTCACCGAGAATCCACTGGATAGAGATTACGAACCGCTTACAATGTATCTCCCCGATGAAGAAGTACTATTTGCCGGGGAGGATATTGCAGAATCATACCCCGGGTGGAGAATGTTTTTCGATGGAGCAGTAAATTTCAAAGGAGTCGAAATTGGGGCAGTCCTGATTTCAGAATTTGGATAACATTACCCAACATAGGCAAAGATAAGATTCCCTTGTATTAATAATATGGCTGAATATGAAGCGTGCATTCTTGGAATCAGAATGACAGTCGATATGAACATCAAAGAACTTTTGGTCATAGGAGATTTCAATTTGTTGATACACCAAGTCCAAGAAGAATGGTCCACCAAGAATGTCAATATACTGATGAACTTGCACTGCGTGAAGAAGTTGTGCAAGAAGTTCACAAAGATTGATTTCAAGCACATCCCCAAAATTAAGAACGAGTTTTCCGACACCCTTGCAACCTTATCATCTATGATTCAGTATCTAGACAAGAACTACATCGACCCTATCGAGGTAGAGATCAGGGATCAACATGCCTATTACTTCCATGTGGATGAAGAACCAGATGGTAAACAATGGTATCACGACATCAAGAAATTCCTTGCAACCCAGGAGTACCCAAAGAATGCTACTAATGGTCAAAAGCGAGCCTTCAGGAAGTTAGCAAACCATTTTTTCCTCAACAAGGAAGTCTTGTACAGGAGGACCCTAGACTTAGGTTTGCTGAGATGTGTAGACGCCGCTGAAGCAACCAGACTACTTGATGAAATACATGCAGGGATGTACGGACCCCACATGAATGGGTTCACATTAGCCAAGAAAATTTTGAGAGATGGATACATTTGGATGACTATAGAAAGCGATAGTATCCGCTATGTGCAGAAGTGTCACCAGTGCCAGATTTATGGAGATTTCATCCAGATTCCACCAAATGAGTTAAATGTAATGGGTTCACCCTGGTCGTTCGCCGCTTGGTAGCTATCGACTATTTCACCACTAGGGCAACACCATACATGTTGGTATACGATACTGAAGCGGTGATACCCCTATAGGTCAAGATACCGTCCTTAAGAGTCATTCAAGAGGCAAAATTGAATGATGCGGAGTGGATACGGATCTGGCAGGAATAACTCATGCTCATTGACGAGAAAAGAATGGATGCAGTATGTCATGGCCAGCTATATCAGAACAGGATGGCCATCACATTTAACAGAAGAGTGAAGCCTCGCCAATTCACACCGGGGTAGTTGGTTTTGAAGAAAATCTTTCCCCATCGAGAAGAAGCCAGACGAAATTTTGCACCAAACTGGCAAGGTCCTTATGTTGTTCACCGTGTACAATCAGGTGGAGCTTTAATCTTGGCAGAAATGGATGGAAGAGTCAACACGAAGCCTATCAACTCAGACATAATCAAGAGGGATACATTGGCAACCCACGTAGGGTTTGATTTCTCCCCCCCTTTCTCTTGTAATAGAAAAACCAAATATTATTTTTGTATATTGTTTAGGAACTACACCAACTTGATTTACTTAAAAAGGAATAGGTAGGAAATCCTCATTGGATTCAGTCGTCTTCGGAAATTGAACTACGTTCTGGCATGATTCCACTTGGATACGTAGGTTGTCTGAGTCAGACTCGACCATTTTCATTATTAATCTTATCATTTTGCATCTATTGTAATCGAACTACGCTTCGACCTGATTCCATTTGGATATGAAGGATGCCTGAGTTAGGCTCAGTCATTTTCATCATATCTTATCATCATCCCACGAACTACGTTCACACCTGATTCCATTAGTTCTAATTAGGACGCAGTCGCAACAGCAAGTAGCCGCATTTTTAGAGGCATCACAGAAGATCGACATCAATAGGACGAAGTTCTCAAAGGAATACGTTCACGTGTGGAGAACCTTTCGTAACATATTAGAATCCGGAACGACGGCATTTTCCTTAAAAGAAAACAAGTATTTTCAAAATGTTTTCTAAAAATATATATACATATGTGTATACAATAATTTGTTCCATCTACCGAACCTCGTGGCGCAATCATGTCAAAGTTCGGGGCAAACCAACACGGCGGTCGACACAAACCAACTCCCCCTCCCTACTAAGAAGTTTTCTTTGAGTGTAGAGTCAACAAGGAATAAGGAAGCACTAGGACCACACTGGGGCAAATGACGAATTCACCACTTGCATAAGATTATCTCTCCTCCTCTTTTACTTAACATTTTCTAGTATAGCTAAAAGCTAACTCTTGAATCCTCTGTAGGTGCCTCGGAATCAGACTGCTGATACGGAAATTTGTACATAGCAAATCGTCCGCTCACCTAATCGGAGCATCTTGTACAAAATGGACAGTCGGCTTCACCAATCGAAGTCTTGTATATAGCAAACCGCCAGTTTAATCAATTGGAGCACCTTGTACAAAATGAACGTCAGCTTCACCAATCGAAGTCCTGTATATAGCAAACCGCCAGCTCAATCAATCAGAGCGCCTTGTAAGAATCGAACGTCGGCTTCGCCAATTAGAGCCTTGTATATAGCAAACTGCAAACTTAGCCAACAAAAGCAATTCGCAGAACCACTCCGTTAATCACGGACACCGGAATAGACAATCGCAAACCTCGTCACCAACGTTCTGCCAATCGATGTCCGCAACCTAGTTTTGCAGTCAAGAGTATCTTTTGGGCATGATTTTATTATATTTGCTATTACTTTGAATGTTTTAACGTTTTGTTCGTGCAGCTTTAGGCATGATTATGATTTTAATCGATGACTCCCGAGCAGAGAATACTTTACATTTCAGTGCAAAGCTCTCCCAATAAGCGTAGATGCACTTTAGAAATCAAGCTCTCCCGAAAAGCGGAGACATTTCTCAGTGCAAAGCTCTACCAACAAGTGGAGACACACTTTACCAATAAAGCTCTCCCAGCAAGCGGAGATAATTTTTGAACTCTTTGACAGCTGCGGAACGATACACAGCCTAGCTAACAAATCAAGTCAGGATCAAGTATCCCATCATCCCAATACCAAATAACGGCTCGCCGACTGTCGGGCATCATCATTCCTGCATCATTTACATCACATCTTAATATATTATGCATTACAATATATTGGTATGAGTGTATTTCATTTGTTTTGCAGGAACAAACACCGTAGTATGGAACTTCTTCTTAGCAGCAGACCGAACTACAATGCTATAGGGAAAGTCAACCCAGTAGCGGGCCTAAGATCCCAACTCAAGACAATCAGCGAGCTTAAAATTTTGAATCATTCAAATCAGGCCACAAAATTTAAGCTACCATGAGTGACCAATCTTCTGTCTCGCCGTATCGTCGCAATACGATACTGGGACAATTCCTGCGAGTGCTGCTTCCCCAAAGTCCCTACTCCAGAACTACATGAGGCTTGATGCTCGTTAAGCCTGAGGAATGTAAGCAATTCAAAGCCAAAATTCGGCCCCATATTCCCAAATCTTTCCAGATTCTTCCTCAACTCAATCCTACAAATTCATCATTTCTTGCAATACCTGCCTAAAAGTCGAGACAAAAATGGCTTTGGTTTAGTTTCTCTGCCCGAAACCTCTTTCATCGTCTCCGATCATAGAGGCGCAGCTGTTGACGGCCAATTTTGACTCTCTTTTAAAATTTATTTTTTTATATTTAATAATTTACAATGAATATTTTGAAAATATTTTCTATAAATAAATACCTATTTCTAAGAATTAATTCAGTGTTAGTTTTTGAAATTAATTATTTGGTATTAGTGTTATGTAATTACAAATATATTTACTATTTTAGGATTATTAAAATAATTTCTATGCGTAAGTTCTATAATTAATTCAATAAATTACTTCTTAAAATAGTTAATTAGTTTACTATTTCAATTATTCAAAATTAATATCCTAGTGAAATATTTTTGCAAATAATCAATTAATTGCAAATAAAGATCAAAAGGCTACGATTGCAATTCTTTTATTAATTACAAAGAGGCTACCATTTAAATGATTTCTAGCCCAAATACAAGGCCTAATCCGAAATGACCCAATCCAAACACCCATCTCATTTGCCAGCTTGGTGATCCGTGATACCCTCTCTTAGCCAATGAGAGTGTGCCACGTCACTCGCCTCTCTCACTCACATAACAAGCACAAAGTTAACTGGGCCTTTCATTTTTTGATCAATGGCCCATGATTTTCACTCTATTTTCTCTTTAATTATTAAGCACTCAGACCATTTAATCCTAACCATTGAATTACAGGAATCCAACGGACACCTAAATTCCGCCCCAAAAATATTTAATCCTTGATTTATTAAGGTCTTTGATCTAATGATCCAGCGGCCGAGGTTCCTTCTCCCAACTTTAACCTAAAGACCAACCAAACTTCCCCCAAACCCTAATCATTCCACTCAAAGACCTGGCCGTCTTCTTTCCCCTTTCCTCTTTATTCTCTCAACTCCCATCACCCTAATCAGTTAAGAAAACTTTGCACAAATTCGTGCAAGGTCTCAAATCGCCCAAAAAAACATTCCTTCTGCCTTCATTACCCAGGATTCTCTCTGAATCCTTACTTAATTCGCCTTTGAAAATCCTCCTATAATGTCAAACGAATCAATACATATCTATCTCTAAGTAATCTTATATTGCATTCTCCTTTGATTCAACATTGAGCTGGAAATATTTTGCGTAACTCTTGTAGTTCAGGCCATCCATATGAGAACTTGCCTACTACAACATACTGGAGTCCTTCTATGACGTTCATTCGTTCAACTTCTGCTTCTGTGAACTTAACAAGAGGCTGCCCATTCAGAAAAGTTGCTCGTCTAACAGGAATTGGCTCAATAGTAGGTCTCAAATTGGAGTTCGCAATCACTGGATTATTTATCACAGCTGGCTTCAGAATATTGGAGTAATCTTGTGGCTTGAAGTTGTTATTTGTGGTCATAGTAATTGGTGAGATGGTTGGAGGAGGATGACCAGCCGTAAAGGGTTGTTGGTCACTAGCCAGAAAAGTCATGGCAGCTTGAATCGCTTGATGATTGTTAATGTCCTTTGGATTTAGTGGAGCAACTAATTTATTGATGTGGAGCTGGACATTTTGGTTAGAAGTTGCTGATAGCTTAAAGGTCTGTGGGTGCTTTGGTTTATCAAAATTGGTTGAAATCTTTGGGTATGTGCATGTCATTGGTAAAGTGGTGCTTTGAGTTTGTATGTGGGAGGGATGAGAGGCCTGAACGTCGACTACCTGTGAAAACGCATTCTTAGGCAAGATTTGATCACCACAGTTTTGAGCTAATTCTTGGAAAGTAACATGATGGGTAACATCCTGATTACCCTGAGCAACATGAGGATTAGTCTGGACACCCAAAAGGGCTGTCGAATTGGCCTTGACATTTTGTCGACTAGCTTGTGATCTCAACTCAAAAGAATCACCATTTTGAAATGTTGTGGAGTTTGGCTCAATGAAGTGTTGATTTTGGAAGTTGTTAGCAATCCGCTCAGCAGTAGGAGTCAATTTGTATTGGTCTTGAGACAATTGAATCACCGTAGCATCCTTGCCGACCAACTGGTTTTCACCGAATATTTGCAGCACTTCTCGGAAGATGACTCGGACGGTGGAATGCTCTGAATTTTTGTGGAGAGTTATAACATGAGCTGGAGAACATTTCCCACAGCTTGGAATCTCAATATTTGACTTATATTTGACCATTGGAATTTTTGAAGAAACTATGTGTTGTTGCGCTACAGTAGTCCGTGTATTGCTATGAAGATTTGTAACCGGTGGTAATGAAATTGATGATGAAACCAATTGGGGATTGTGCACATTGATAGTGGGTTTGTTTTGGGACAGGTCCGGTGGAATTCCACCGCTGGATGGTGAAGTTGTGTACATTCCGGCTAGTGTGGAGAATTTGGAGCCATGGTCATCAGTTATCTATAGCCATAATCTCAGATTGGGTCTTCTATGCTATTAAATCAACAACAAAAAATTGGAGAAGAGACACACACGTACGAAGAGATTGGATATGCTGGCTATGGTGATGACTTTTTGTCTTCTTTTTCTGATTATATTATGGTGATGATTTTGATGATCAGAAAAGACAACCTTGGCTAGAATTTGTATAAGAATTTATTCTTTGCTTCTTTCAAAATTGGAACTAGTTTGAGGGATTTGACTTATTATGGGGAGCCTGTGGGCATTTTGGATCGGTAGTCTCGAAAGTTGAGATCAAAGAATATAGCTTCGGTGATGGTTCAGTGAAAAGGCCAGCCACTAGATGAGGCTACTTGGGAGACTGAGCGGGAGATGCGGAGTAGTTATCCACACCTATTTGAGAATCAAGGTATGATTCTAAACCCGTTCGAGGACGCACATTTATTTAAGAGGGGAAGAATGTAATAAATCTGTCGGTAAGTTTGTGTATTATAGCCCCCATTCCCCTATTTATCGCTTCTTATATGTTCATTTTTTGGTTATGTGACTTACCAGGGTGGTTGGATTGGTTTCGAGGAGGTTTCAGAGTGAATTGGGAAACTTAATCCCAAGGTTAAAGGCTTAAGTTGAAAGAGTTGACTGGAGTTTAACTTTTGTGTAAATGACTCCGGAATGGAGATTTGATATCTTCGATAGCTTCGTAGGGTGATTTTGGACTTAGGCGTATGTCCGGATATTGATTTGGAGGTCTGTAGATTGGTTTGAGGCTTTTTGGCGAAAGTTAGAAAGTTGAAGGTATGGAAGTTTGAGAGGTTTGACCGAGAGTTGACTTTATTGATATCATGTTCGAATTTTGGTTCCGAGAGTTGGAATTGGCCCGTTGTGTCATTTGGGACTAGTGTGCAAAATTTGAGGTCATTCAGAGTTGATTTGATATGGTTCGGCATTGGTTTTAGAGGTTGGAAATTTATTAGTTTCATTAGGCTTGAATTGAGTTGCGATTCATGATTTCGATGTTGTTTGAAATGATTTGAGGCTTCGACTAAGTTCGTATTGTGTTTTAGGACCTGTTGGTATGTTTAGATAGCGTCCCGGGGTCCTCGGGTGTGATTCAGATTAAGTTCTGCTTCATTTTGGACTTTGTTGGACTGCTGATTTTCTGTGTATCCGGTTTCCTCTTTCGCGATCGCGAAGAGTTGTTTTTGGAAGCTGAAAATTTATTCTTTGAGTTCGCAATAGTAATCTCGCATTCCCATAGCTTTGTAAGGCTCAGGTCATCGCAGATGCGAGGAGGTTCACGTGTTCGCATAGAGGAGTGGTCAGCTGGAGCATCAGGCTTTAAGCCTACGCGATCGCGTAGATGTGCACGCGTTCATAAAGAGTCAGGTCTGGTAAGCATCATGTTCGCGACTGTGTCTTCGCGTTCCCGTAGACTAATTTGGAGGGCAGTGATTATTTGTTCTTCGCGATCGCGACATAGGTCCCACGATCGTGATGCATAACACCTGGGCAGAATGTTTAAAACTCATTTTGAGGGTTAAAGTTATTATATCATATTTTGAGTTGTAGAGCTCGGTTATGGGCAATTTTGGAGGGTATTTTCACGTCTTGAATCAGTGTAAGTGTTTTTGACTCGGATGTGTTCATTTATCATGATTCCATCATTGTTTTTATCATTTATTTAGTGATTTGGAGTAGGAAAATTGGGGATTTTATTGAAACTTTTCAAAAATGAAAAATGGAGATTTGAAGGTCGATATGAAGCCAGAATTGGATGATTTTGGTATGGTTGGACTTGTAATCAAATGTGTGTCTAGAATTTGTGAATTTTTTCGGGTTCCGAGGTGCAAGCCAAGGGTTGACTTTTTGATTTTTATAAAGATCAAAACTTTATTGTTTGAAGTTGTTTCCTACTACATTATTTGTTGCTATTGAGTTGTTTGTGACTAGATTCGAGTCGTTTGAAGGCAGATACGCGTGGGAAAGGCTTGTTGGAGTTTTGATTTCCACGTTTTGAGGTAATTAACGTTTCTAAACTTGGAATTGAAGGTAGTTATCCCTGAAAATAGTGTTATTTGTGTTGTGTTGGGCGTGTGGGCGTACACCGTGGAAATCATGGTTCGGGTTGATTTTTGTACTGTATTGCTTTCAAGTCTTATTTTATCCATGCAATACCTACTTGTTAGAGTAATCTGTGATTCATGTTTAAAATCATGTTTAGGCTATGTGCTTATTCGGTTGAGACCTAATGAGGTTATTTATATTGTTTTGAGTTAATTGCTTTAACTGTAATTATATACTCAGTCACGATTCTTAATTTGAATAGCATATCTCAGTCTCTATTATCATTCATTGTTACATCACATGTTATTATTGTTTGGACTGAGTGGTACGAGATTGTGAGCCCGTGAGACTGGAGAGATTGATGACTGAGGTGGACCTGAGAGCCGAGATCTGAGTGTTATTGTCACGACCCAAAACTCCGCCTTAGGTGTTGATGGCACCTTGTCTCTAAGACTAGGTAAGCCAATTACTTACAACAATTAAGTCAGTTTAACAATGACGTTTCAAAATAGAGTTTAATATAAATACCGAAATAAAGGTGAAACAAGCCTACGTTGCAATAATCACAACAACCTCCCAAGACTAGGTAATACAGAGTCACGAACTCTAGCTGAATACATAGAAACATCTTCAAACAAAATAAAACACTGTTCGGATATCGAATTAATAGTACAATCAAAAGGAAAAGGACTCCAAGGGACTGCTATAAGTGCGATGCTACGGTGTATGCTTGTGCGAGTGTACTATCACAGTTCAAGTCAACAAGTAATATCAATGACATCGATTAGACTCATTGAAAACAACACAACAAGTCACGTAAGGTGCATGACATACATAAGAAAAATCACACCATCACACAAATATCATCAATACAATGTCCCCAGACCATCACATATCATCTCTGACATAGCCACCCTTATCTCTCCGTATTGATAACATCATAATAGTCACCCTTATCGCTCTGCCCAGACATTTAACATAATAGCCACCCGTATCACTCCGATAGCCACCCATATCACTCCGCCCTAACAATATCATTAGCCACCCATATCACTCCGCCCGAATCATCAATAGTGAGATGCCACCCTTATGCTCCGCATAACGATAATCAATCCACACAACAAATTCACATGTGCTAACATCATAACAACACGACATATCAACTTATACACAAGTGCCCATAGGCCACAACCTCTTAACAACAACAATACCAATATCACCACAACACATAGCCCATGGCTCAAACACGATGTGTACAACATCACAATAGCAACAAAATTAACAGGGAAAGTAACTCAACCATGAACAATGCCCCATTAAACAACAACTTCAGCTAAAACAGGTTAATAACTTTTAATAACTTCAACTTCAATAAATTGCTTAAGAGTAAACTCATTAATGAAGGTATTTCCACGAAATGGCAAACTTCGAGTTCTAGTGTATGACATAAGCTAACAATGAAAGAGATGGCATGAACTAGCAACTGCGTCAAAATGCATGAGAATAACTCGACAATGAAAGGATATCATGTAATAACAATTTCAATTAGGAATAACTCAATAATAAAGGAGGTCACATTACAAATAAAGAGGTAACAGCTTCAAATAAAGCATATAAGAGTAAATTTGTCGAGAAAAAGATATGAAATGTACTAACAACTTCAAATAAAGCACGTGAGAGTAAACTTGATAAATAAAATATATAACATGTGCTAACAACTTCAAATAATTACATGAAAGAAGCCTAAGAGTCTAAACCGGTAAATTTCTACATATAAACCCGAGTATGCACTCGTAACCTCACGTACACGTCTTTCACATAATTCAAATAATACAATCAACCCAAATCCTAAGGGGTAGTTCGCCCACAAAACCTTAGGCAAGATACTTACCTTAAAGAAGCTAAATCAATAATCTAAAATGACCTTCTCGTGTGAAACAACCTCCGGACGGCTCCAATCTAGCCAAAATAACTTAATATAATAAATAAAATCCGTAGGAAACATTTCCGAATAATATTTAATGAAATCTAAAAAGTCAACCCCGGGTCCACACCTCAAAACCCGACAAAACTCATAAAATCTGAACACCCATTCCGATATGAGTCCAACCATACCAAAATTATCCAATTTCGACATCAAATCGGCCTTCAAATCATCATTTTACATTTTAGAAAGTGTTTTACAAAAAATCCCCAATTTCTCCAATTCAAATCACTAATTTAATGATAAACCTCTCAATCTTCCGAACATTCAACTTTCCAACTTTCGCCAAAATGCATCAAATCAACCTACGGACCTCCAAATCCAAATTCGGACATACGTCTAAGTCCAAAATACCATACAAAGCTATTGGAATTATCAAAACACCATTCCAGAGTCATCTACACAAAAGTCAAACTCCGGTCAACTCTTACCACTTAAGCTTCTAAAACAAGAATCATTCTTCTAAATCAATCCGGAATCGCCCAAAAACTAAAACCGGCCATGCACGCAAGTCCTAATATATTATACGATGTTTATCAAGACCATAAACCACCGAACGGAATGCTAAAGCTCAAAACGGCTGGTCGGGTCATTACCTTATCCCCCTCTTAAATAAACATTCGTCCTCGAATGTGCCAAGAACCGTACCGAAGCCACGACATAACTGAATAAACTCATCATACATATACTCGCAAGTGACCCCACGTCACCCCAATCCACATAAACCTGACAATACCATCTCAACTAAAGATTTTTCCTTTCACCCATACCGATAAGACTTAGAACCAATATTTTCACCATCTGATCATCTCCCAAAGACCCGATTCCCACATAAACACACTGTATCAGCCTCAACCAGCTGCTACAGCTCATGCATACACCCACAAGGTATGACCATCCGATGTAATACATCGCCCATATGCCCTCTCTAACCACAATAGTTGTCCATAATCAAATCCTGCACGGACAAATAACCTCATATCAGCTAAAACCTTGTCCCAAACCTTCACAAAACTAACAATGATGAAAACAAACAAGAAGATCTCATAACCACTCACCCAAATCAACAAGTCACACCCAACACCACCTGGGCACATACCTCGCAAGCTAAACCCAATAAGCACAACTCGAATATGACTGAATATGGAAAGAGAAACACACGATAGAACTATCAAACAAGTCCGATAGGAATAACTCCCTATCAGCACCATACTATGAATCCATTCCACAAGGGAGAAACAAAACATATGAACTAATCATAAGGATCTCATCCTAATATAACTCCACCGTGGCACGTAGCCCGGTCCAAACATATCCATCCATATGAAAACACGAGGATCCCATCCTCATCTCTAAATCACAAGTAGAATACACATCACATCAATCGAAACCTTCCAGTAACTCAATTCTGCGAGACAAAATCACAACACGTAACAAACTTCCTATAATGGTAGAGTGCCTAAATGACCAATCGTAACCAAACCACCCAGAAATCACATCAAAACCTACCATAATGAATAACAAAAAGTTCATTCTTGTCTCATAGCTCTCAATTGTGAACAAACCAAAACTATAGACATGGACTACCACTAAAGAGTCTCTCAACAGAGGTAAACACATAAGTAGAGCACAAGAATCACGGAACACACCCATATATGAAGCAAGATAGGAGGACTCACTCTGATAAATAGGATCGGATCAAAATAAGACTGTTACTCCCCTATGACAAGTCGAAACCATACTTGTAACAACACCATCTAGTGCAGCGGGCTCAGCCCTTCCATGGAAAGCGTATCAACGGGCGGGGCCTCCCCCTCTAGGGCGCCCTCTACCCACCTGTCCTCCACCCCTAGTTGGTTGTGCAGGTGGAGTAGTAACTGGAACGGAGCCCATAGCCTGAATGACCTGATGAAATCCACCTCTCCCGAGTCTGGGACAATCTCTCATAATGTGCCTAGTATCACCACACTCATAACAATCCCTCTGCGGGCATGGTTACTCGTACTGATTCTGCACCGGATAACTGGAATACCCGCTATAGGAACCCCGTGCCGGTGGTGCACTAAAAGATGACTTCCCCACATAAGTACCCTGAGATCCCTGACTAACTGGAGCACCACGCATAGTCTGAAGTGCGGACTGGGCTGGCCGACTACTTGAGCCTCCGCCATGATGGGTCATAGTTGAAGAGTAGAATCCACTGAATCTTCTAGATCCTCAAGACCTCTTAGCCTCCTTATCCTCCCTCTCCTCACCCCAAATATTCTCTAACCTCCTGACAATCTCCACAACCTGCTGAAATGGAGTATCAGTCTCCAACTCCCGAGCCATGCTGAATCTAAGACCATAATTAAGCCCCTTGATAAATCTGCGGACTCATTCTCTGACTATAAGAACCAAGGTAGGTGCATGTCAGGATAGCTCGCTAAACCTGATGGCATACTCCGACACTATCATAGTGCCCTGGCGCAGCTGCTCGAACTCTGTGCGCCACGCATCCCTGAGGGTCTGGGGAACAAACTCCCACAAAAACATCTCTAAAAACTGAGTCCAAGTGAGTGGTGGTGTATCAGCTAGCCTACCCTTCTCATAAGCCTGCAACCACTGATACACTGCTCCTGACAGCTGAAATATAGTAAAAGAAACTCCACTCACCTCTACAATACCCATGGTGCGGAGAATACAATGACACTTCTTTAGAAAACCCTGTACGTCCTCAGTCACCGTGTCACTGTAAGTCTCCACTGCTCCTTCTTAGATGCCTCTGCCCTGACCTCAGGCTGAACTGCGATAACGGGTTATACTGGAACCACACTCGGAGTATGACCATCATGAGCCTGCTGGTCAGGAGTACGGGCGGTGGGAGTCGGAGCTCCTCCACCAATCTGTGAAGTAGCCGGTGCAACTAGGATCAGTCCCGCCTGAGCCAATGTACCAAACATGCTCCAGAACTATGCTAAAGACTCCTGAAGTCTGGGGGTAACAACAGGCCCTGCGGTGCCTATCACCCTACCGGAGCTACTGACGGTTCCTCAACTACTGCTCTGGCAAGTTCTCTAGCTGCGACACGTGCCACTTCTTGGCCTCTACCTTGGCCATAGCCTCTCGCAACTCTAGCAGGGGGTGCGGGTGTCTGCTCAGCTCATTCGACAGTACGTGTCCTCACCATCTGTTAGAGAATAGAGATACAAAGGCTCAAACTTCAAAATCAACAAATCCGCACGACATGAATAAAAGAAGTGGAATTTTCCTAATAATTTTGTAGCCTCTCAAAGATAAGTACAGATGTCTCCGTACTGATCCGCAAGACTCTACTAAACTTCCTTGTGACTGGTATAACCTATGAACCTAGAGCTTTGATACCAACTTGTCACGACCCAAAATCCCGCCTTAGGCGTGGTGATGGAATCTAGTATCTTAGACTAGGTAAGCCGATTACTTACAACAATTAAGGCAGTTTAACAATGATGTTTTAAACAGAGGTTAATATAAATAGCAAAATAAAGGTGAAACAAGCCTACGTGACAATAATCACAATAACCTCCCAAGACTAGGTAATACAGAGTCACGAAATCTTGTTGAATACATAGAAATATCTTCAAACAAAATACAACACTGTTCGGATATCGAATTAACAGTACAATCAAAAGGAAAAGGACTCTAAGGGACTACGACAACTAAGCAGCTCTACCTTGAATCTTCGCGATCAAGAAACTAACTCTGCCTGAGTTCGTTATCTCCAATACTTGGATGTTTACAAAAATGTGCAGAAGTGTAGTATGAGTACACCACGGTCGGTACCCAGTAAGTATCAAGACTAAACTCGGTAGAGTAGTGACGAGGTACAAGTCAAGATACCTACTAGTCATAATAACTTGTGCAGTAAATAGGTGTAAAGCTAATAATGGAAGCAATAAGAAGTAAATGACAATAAGGAATAAACATGTGATATAACTGTAATGTAATCCGAACACTGTTAAGTACTAGTGAAAACAATTAAGGAAAAATAATGACAACCGAATACTCAAACTGATCTAACACAAGTTTCACAACAGAATTACTCTGAGATACCTCATCTCATAAATGCAAGTTATGAGTCTCCAAGCACAAATCATATGCTCATGGCACCTCGTGCTCGCATTATTAATCACAACTGCACAAACAACTCATATGTCAATATCTCAATCCACCCGGTATGACCACTAGCTCACAAACACAATCTGTCCGGTGTGGTCACAGGCTCAATACCAAAATCCGTTCGGCATGATCACATGCTCAACATCGCAATGGAAGCAGATAATACAAGAATACATAAGCATGACCAATGGATGTCAAGTTTCATACTTCTGAACTGGTATAAGTGGCATGCTATAGTGTATGCTTGTGCAAGTGTACTATCACAATCCAAGTCAACAAGTAATATCAAAGATATCGAGTAGCTCATTAAAAGCAACACAACAAGTCACGTAAGGTGCATGACATAAACAAGAAAAATCACACCATCACACGAATATCATTAACAAAATGCCCACAGGCCATCACATATCATCCCTGACATAGCCACCCTTATCTCTCCATATTGATAAAATCATAATAGCCACCCTTGTCGCTCAGCCCAGACATTTAACACAATAGCCACCTATATCATTCTGATAACCACCCGTATCACTCCACCCTGACAATATCATTAGCCACGAGTATCACTTTGCACAATCATCAATAGTGAGATGCCACCCTTATACTCCGCATAACGACAATCAATCCACATAACAAATTCACATGTGCTAACATCACAACAACACGACATATCAACTCATACACAAGTGCCTATAGGCTACAACCTCTTAACAACAACAATACCAATATCACCACAACATATAGACCATGGCTCAAACACGATGTGTACAACATCGCAATAGCAACAAAATTAACAGGGAAAGTAACTCAACCATGAACAATGCCCCATTAAACAACAACTTCAGCTAAAATAGGTTAATGACTTTTAATAACTTCAACTTCAATTAATTGCTTAAGAGTAAACTCTATAATGAAGGTATTTCCATGAAATGGCAAACTTCGAGTTCTAGTGTATGACATAAGCTAACAATGAAAGAGATGGTATGAACTAGCAACTGCGTCGAAATGCATGAGAATAACTCGACAATGAAAGGATATCATGTAACAACAATTTCAATTAGGAATAACTCAACAATAAAGGAGGTCACATTACAAATAAAGAGGTAACAGCTTCACATAAAGCATATAAGAGTAAACTTGACGAGAAAAAGATATGAAATTTACGAACAACTTCAAACAAAGCACATGAGAGTAAACTTGACAAATAAAATATATAACATGTGCTAACAACTTCAAATAATTAAATGAAAGAAGCCTAAGAGTCTAAACCGGTAAATTTCTACATATAAACCCGAGTATGCACTCGTCACCTCGCGTACACGTCTTTCACATAATTCAAATAATACAATCAACCCAAATCCTAAGGGGTAGTTCTCCCACACAAACTTAGGCATGATACTTGCCTTAAAGAAGCTAAACCAATAATCTAAAATGACCTTCTCGTGTGAAACAACCTCCGGACGGCTCGAATCTAGCCAAAATAACTTAATTTCATAAATAATAGCCATAGGAAATAATTTCGGATTATAAAGCTTCGATCTTTAATGAAAACAAAAAAGTCAACCTCGGGACCGCACCTCGAAATCGAACAAAACTCACAAAATATGAACACCCATTCCGAAAAGTATCATACCATACCAAAATTATCCAATTCGGACATCAAATCGACCTTCAAATCATCATTTAACATTTTAGAAAGTGTTTTACAAAAACCCCCAATTTCTCCAATTCAAATCACTAACTTAATGATAAAAACAAAGATAAAATAATGAAATATAATCAAATCTGGGTCAAGAATACTTACCCCAATCCAACACGTGAAAATCCCCTCCCAATTCGCCCGAATTCGAGCTCTCTAATTCAAAAAGTGATAAAATAACAAAACCCTCGAAATAGAGTACTTTTATATTTTGCCCAGGTGTTCCTCTTCGCGATCGCGTAACAACCTTCGCAATCGCGAAGCATAAAAATACTACCCAGAGAAAACAAGCTTCGCATTCGCGGCACATACCTCGCGAACGCGATGAACAATGAGGTACAACTTCGCGAAAGCATCCCAAATCGCGCGAACGCAATGAGTAACAATCCACCAGCCCCCAGCTTCCTTACGCGAAAGCAGATGCTATAACGCGAATGCGAACAACAACCAGCTCAACCTTTGTGATCGCGTGCCCACATTCGCGTCTGCGATGAAAAAAATCACTGAGTTCCCAGAATCACATCGCGATCACGGCTTCATCTTCACGATCACGAAGAACAACAGATACACCAGAAAACCAACAACTCTAAAACATGCAGAAATGGCCCGTAGCCCATCCGAAACACACCCGAGGCCCCCGAGACTCCGTCCAATCATACCAACCAATCCCAAAACATAATACAAACTCTCTTGAAGCCTCAAATCACGTCAAACAACACCAAAGCCACAAATCGCACATCGCTTCAAGCCTAATGAACTTCTAACTTTAAAATCTAATGCTGAAACATATCAAACCAGTTCCGAATGAGCTCAAATTTTGTATGCAAGTCCCAAATGAGACAACGGATCTATACCAACTCCCAAAATCACAATTCGAACCCGATATAAATAAATTCAACACACGGTCAAACCTCTTAACCTTCCAAACCATCAACTTAACTTTCGCCAAAATGCATCAAATCAACCTACGGACCTTTAAATCCAAATCCGAACATACGCCTAAGTCCAAATCCCCATACAAAGATATTGGGATTATCAAAACACCATTTTGGAGTCGTCCATACAAAAGTCAAACTCCAGTCAACTCTTATCACATAAGCTTCTAAAACAAGAATTATTCTTCTAAATCAATCCTGAATCGCCCGAAAACCGAAACTGTCCATGCACGCAAGTCCTAATATATTATACGAAGCTTATCAAGACCTTACACCACCGAATGGAATGCTAAAAGTTAAAATGACCAGTCGAGTCATTACAGTTATTGTGGAACAGACTGCAGGCCATATTGGCATTATGACTATTATGTGGATCGTGTTGCACACCGCAGCAGGCCTTATAGGCTTTATATTATCGCTTGGAAAAGATCCGCCCCTTCGGAGTCTAACATACCAGCAGTGAGCGCAGGCACAAAAATATACATACACGTGCTTTGATGAGGGGCATTGATGCCAAGCACTCGTACAGTGCTGAGTAGTTGTGTGGACATTTGGCAGACAGATTGAGTATTTTCTGAGAGTGTGAGTACTCAGGGATATCACCGTGAAATCATTCCTTGACATGCATATTTGACATGTAGGCATAGAGATGTACCATTCCTCATGATAACTGTAATTGACATGTTCCTATCAATGTTGGCATTAACTGTTGAACTTGAAAGTATGTCTAAATATCTGTAACATGAACGAGCTTATTATGATATTTTCTCTGAGTTGTTTATTGTTTCTGTCATCATTTAATCTGTTTTGTCATTATGTTGGACTCTTATTGTCTTCTTCTGATCTCGTCACTGCTTTCAGCCCAAGGTTAGTTATGTTACTTATTATACATGGGGTCAGTTGTACTCATACTACACTCTGTACTTTATGTGCAGATCTAGGTACATCTAGACATGGTGATTGCTAGATCTGTTCTAGTACCTGCTTGGAGACTTCAAGGTAGTTTTTATGACGTCCGCAGACCTTGACTCTCTTTCCTTTTATTTTCTTCAATACTGTTCTATTACTCAGACAGTTGTACTAGAGTTTTTGGTTTATGTTGATACTTAGTAGTGCTCATGTACTCGTTGACACCTGATTTTGGGGTGGTTTTAGTAGTATTTCACTTATTTGTATCATATATTTATGAGATTTCCACTGTTGAGTTTATTTTAACATGTTTATTTAGATGTTTAGTTGTTATGTGATTGTCGGCTTGCTTAGAAAGTGTGTTAGGCGCCATCACGATATGCTACGATTTTGAGTCGTGACATAAAGAGATTAAGAATGTTTCATTGAGAAAACAACCCTAAATCAAAGTATATTAATAGCCTATGGTCTAATCCGGTCATAAACCACACATACGCAGGTGTACACACTTGTCACCTCGTGTACACATAGTTTCACATAACACAATTATGCAATGTCAACCAATTCCTAGGGGTATTCCCCTACAAAAGGTTAGGCAATATACCTACCTCAAACAAGCTAATTCAATACTCCAAAAATACTTTTCCTTTAAAATTCACCTCCGCTCGGCTCAAGTCTATCAAAATAGACTCAATAATATTAAACAATGATAAAGGAAATAATTCCAAACAATAAAGGCCCAATCTTTACCTAGTCTCCAAAAAGTCAACAAAAGTCAACCAACCTCGGGTCCGACCGATCAAAACCCGAGAAAAATGGGTAGATTTCGACTACCAATAACTCCACGAGTCCAAATATATGATTAATTTTCAAAACCGAGTCCAAATCGACTCTCAAATCGCAAATTTTTATTTTTCAAACTATAGTAAATAATTTCCAAAAATTCCCTTAAAATTTTATGATTTTGATGTTAATATTCATAAGTAATCATGTTATAATATCAATATTGAGTGAAAATCACTTACCCAATAGCTATGTGTTAAAATCCCCTACAAAAATTGCCTCCACCAAGTTTAGGGCTCAAAATGTGATAAAATGAGACTAAGTCCCGACATCCCATCTATAAACCCACCTGTAGAATGCGACACAGGTATCGCAAATGCAAAGTTTGAGCAGCCCATAGAATGTTGCAAATGCGACCAATACTTCGCAAATGCGAGCCAACAGGCGTTGCAAAAGCGACCAAAAGATCGCAAATGCGGCCAGCCCATGCCCAGTTCCTCCATCGCAATTGTGAGACTGGCTTCGCATTTGCGAAGCCTGTCACCCATGTCCACCTTCGCAGTTGCGGTTAATACCTCGCAACTGAAAACTGGTCTTCGTATTTTCAAGACCTGCAGCACCAGCAACAATCTGATCTCAACTCAAAACACTCTGAAACACATTCGAATCTCCTCCGAGCCCCAGGGGCTCCACACTAAACATCCACACAAGTATAGAAACATCATTCAAACTTGCTCACGAGCTCAAAACACCAAAATAACATATAAAACCATGAATCGAACACCAAAACGCATTATGCAAACTATGAAACTCTAGAACTTCTAAACTCACAACCAAGCGTCTGATTCCTATCAAACCAACTCAGAATGACACCAAAATTTGTACACACATCTCAAATGACAAAACGGACCTATTCCATATCCCGAAATTATAATCCGAATCCGATAGCAACAAAGTCAATCCATGGTCAAACTTATAAAATTTTTAAACCTTTAAATTGCCAATTTACGGCAAAAGAGCATATTCATCCTAGGAACCTCCAAATTTGATTCCAGGCATACATCCAAGTCCAAAATCACAATTTGAACCTATTGGAACTATCAAAATACCATTATGGAGTCATTTTTTACAAATGTCGAACCTTGTCAACGCTTCCAACTTAAGCTTTCAAACTAGAAAATAAGTATTCCAATTCAATCCAAAACCTCCCTGAAACCAAATCAACTATCCCCGCAAGTCATATAACAAAAATACACATACGGGAAGCTTCAAAAGGGGAAACAGAGCTCAAATACACAAAAAGGTCGCCCGGGTCATTACACAATCCAACTCAGTCCGTGAATCAATTGCTAATTTATACATCAAATATTATTGATGAAACATGTTTATACATCTATGTATCATCTCAACCAGTAATGTTTTGTAAAGAAAACTATAGAATTCTTGGTTTATAGACATTTTCTGCTACGGCTTTCAACTTGAAATCTCTTTTTCACCTTCTTATAAAAGTGTAGTTTGAAAATGTTTTTCTATAAAGAATGTTGGTTACCGTACCCTAAGATCCCTCTAAAACAAAAGAGGGAGAAAAAAGAAAAACAAGAGTTGATCTTTGAACCATTCAGAGATTTCTAGCTCTATTGTAGTATCCCCGTGAACTGGATATATAGGTAAAAATGCTCTCTAGTATCATCATTTTGCATCATTTTTATGTAACAAATAAGCTATATAAGGCCTTTTTCTAATCAATTTCGGGGTTGATTCCTCTGGAAAATTTATTGCAGCACATATACATTAACAAGAAGACTACACTGACAAATACTATTGTTTGAGGACATATAGAAGCGCATTGAAACACCTCTCCCCATTAAAATATAAAATCATAACAAAAAGATTTGTATCTAGGTTTGAAACTTTTCTTTACTACATGTGCAAATAAGGACATAAGAATACTGCAGGTTCTGTTACATCTAAGTTTCAATGATAACAACAGTGTAAATCTAATCGTATCTATTTGATTGCAGAACATGAGGAAGTAGCACTACTTCAAGAGAAGTTCAAAGGCAAGGATATTAGAATAGAAACGAGATCAAAGGCAACATGAACAATGCTAAATCAAAGAAATTCAAAGCCATCAAAAAGGAAATAAAACCAGTCCAGACGCTCTAGTCTCAATCAAAGGATATCGAGGCTGTCTCAACAAGGAAACATATAAAGTGCAGCTGCTAGAGAAAATCAGGCCATACTTCAAGGACTAAATTAGAATCAAAAGATTGATCAACCAAATCCAATCCACAAGTCACTCCTTGAAATTTGGATATGAAAGGGGAAGGACGTAAACGAATCCAGCCCATCTCACGTGCAGGATTCGGAGGCACCACTTGGGTCAAATCTCTTAGAGGATTCGGTGCATCAATCAAAGATCAATCTGCAACGGCTATTCAAACTCTCCTATAAGAAGACGGGCAATCTCAAGAAGAAGATTAACACAACTACACAAACTATTTTCTTAGCCTCTCTAGTTCTTAGTACAAACATTGTATTCTTGAGTCTGTAAGTGTCACAAAATATAGGAAGAGTTAGAACACAAAAAGAGAGTTGTGTCAATATTACAAAAACCACTGCTACTGAATATCGTTGATGGTGAACGTACTAAAACCATAACTATTGTAATCCTTTATCAAAGATCTATAAGAACCCTTGTGACCCAAGGGAACTGGACGTAGGTACCACACCGGTACTGAACTAGTATAAAAATTGATGTGCCTTCTTTACCTTTCCGTTTGTTTATTTCATTCCTACTGAAATTGTTCACTGTGCAAAAACTAATTGACTAAACTCACACTTAGTCAACCAAGATTTTAATTGGCTACAATTCACCCCCCCCCCCCCGTACTTTCAATTGGTATCAGAGTAAGGCTCACAAATTTTGCTTAACAGCTAGTGAGGAAAAGATCATGAGATCAAACAAAGTTGTTGGACCGCTATTTCAAGAAGGAACCTCTCAGGTACGACCTCCATATTTCAACGGGCAACACTTTTCTCACTGGAAAGTACGTATGGAAACATATACTATGTCATATGACATTAAAGCTTGGCGCGTGATCAAAAAGGAAACTCTTCCAATTCCGCCAAAGAAAGATGAAAATGGTCAAGTCATAGTATCAACTGATCCACTTGACTAAGATGACTACACTGATGAACAATCAGCCATCATAACAGTGAATGCCAAAGCAAAATATTTACTGTATAATGCTATTAGTGGAGAAGAATATGAAAATATATCAAGCTGTGAAACTGCTAAGGAAATGTGGATTAAATTAGAGGTCACGTATGAAGGAACTAACAAAGTGAAAGAAACAAGGATCAATCTTCTTATTCGGGACTATGAATTATTTCAAATGAAGGATGGAGAATCAGTAGAGGAAATGTTCTCCAGATTCAGCAAAATCCTTGGAGATTTAAAGTCATTTGGTAGACCAATAAAAAGAGGAGAACAGGTCAGAAAAATCCTAAGAAGTCTTTCCATGATTTGGCAACCCAAAGTTAGTGCTCTGGAATGTCAGGATCTTGACGAGATGTCGTATGATGAACTTAGAGGTGATCTAATTTCCTTCGAGAAAACTCACTTGGACAGGCAGATTCAACAAGAAAAGACGAAAAGAGTTGCATTCAAAGCGACTGTGGCTGAACCCGAAAATGAGAACGGAAGAGGAAGGAGGAGAATAGGATGAAAACATAGCCGTGCTCTCTCAAGTTGTAACAAGCATGATGAGGAAAAACAGAAATAGCAGGAGAGGTAAATCAAACTTCAGAAAAGAAATGACGAATAATGATAATGATAAAAATGATGGAAGATGCTATGAATGTGGAAAATATGGACACATTCAAGCTGAATGCCCCGAACTGAAGAGGAAACTTAGCAGGAACTTTCAAAAGAAAAAGTCCTTTGGAGCCTGGAGTGATGAAGAGGAATTTGACCATGAAAAAATTACAAATATGTGTTTCATGTCCATAAAAGAAGACAACAATGAGGACTCAAGTGAACTTGGGTTGATGGCAGACGAAGGAACAGATGAGGAAGATAACTCAGGTGAACTTAGTCTTATGGCATACGAAGGAACTAGTGAGGTACGTCTTCCTACATGTCCTAATTGTTATGAACTCCAAGAAATTATTGATATTGCTCTTGCAGATATTGAGAGACTTCTAAATGAACTCATAAAAATCAAAAGAGAAGAAAAATTGGGCCTTAAAGTTCGAAGTTTGTGAAATTGAGCGTGATATGCTTCAAGATGAAGTTAATGAACTTCAACTTCAACTGAATGGATTGCAAAAATCCACCAGTCATAGTTCTATCAAATCCAATCAGATTGCTCCTCATACATCTTTGATTATAACTAGAAATCCTACTGCATGCTCTTATTGTGACAAAAATGATCACAACACTAACCAATGCAGGAATAGAATCAGAGTAGAAAGAGGCTCTGAAAATCCCAATAATCATTCTTGCTTTTATTGCGGAAAACTTGGGCACACTTCTAACCATTGTAGGTTCAAGGACAACAGGAGATGGGTCTGGCGACCTAAATTTTCTAGTCAAGCTAATACTCAGAAATCTAACCATTCAGGACTCAAGCAGGCTTGGGTACCTAAAAACAAGTAATATTTTTTTTTTGCAGGAACACCACAAGAATAATCGAAAAGGAAAATAGTACCTTGACCGCACGTGTTCCAGACATATGACTGGTGACAAACAGTTATTCAAAACGGTCACCAAACTAGATGGAGGAACATTTACTTTTGGTGATAAATCAAAAGGAAACGTAATTGGAGTTGGAAAGGTTCCCGTCAGCTCAACATGTGATGTAGATGAAGTATACCTGGTTGTTAAACTTGGTTACAATCTTCTCAGTATCAGTCAACTATGTGACAAAGACTATGAGGTTCGTTTTAAGAAACATGATTTGTTTATAGAAGACGAATCAGGTAAAGTTATTTTTTCTGGTAATAGAGACAGGAATGTCTATACTATCAGTAATGTAGATAGTCTTGGTAATCAAATTTGTCTAGCATCTATGATTAATGATCCCCGAGTATGGCATAGAAAGCTCGGCCATGCTAGCATGCATACTATTCAAAAACTTTCCAAACACGATCTTGTCATTGGTCTTCCAAAACTAGATTTCTCAAAAGATCATATTTGTGATGCATGTCAATTAGGAAAACAAACTCGTTCATCTTTCAAAATCAAAAACATTGTCTCTACTACTAAACCTCTTCAACTCTTGCATATGGATTTGTTTGGTCCAACTAGAACAGCTAGTACTGGTGGTAAAAAATATGCTTTTGTTATTGTAGATGATTTTTCTCATTTCACTTGGGTTATTTTTCTAAGTCATAAAGATGAAGCTCTAAGGAATTTTGAAGTTTTCTGTAAGAAAGTTTAACGTGAAAAAGGATATTACATTTCCACTATCAGAAGTGACCATGGAGGAGAGTTTGAAAACTTCTGCAATGATAAAGGAATCTCTCATAACTTCTCTTCGCCAAGATCACCTCAACAGAATAGAGTGGTAGAACGTATAAATAGAAAGTTGCAGGACATGGCACAAACTATGATTGTAGAAAACTCTCTACCCCACCACTTCTGGGCAGAAGCTGTGAGCACAGCATGTCATATTATTAACAGATGTCTAATTCAACCCATTATTAAAAAGACTCCATATGAGCTATGGAATGGTAAGAAACCCAACATCAGTTACTTCCACCCATTTGGATGCAAATGTTTCATCCACAATAATGGTAAAGACAATTTGGGTAAGTTTGATCCAAAAAGTGACGAAGGTATATTTCTTGGATATTCTCCCTCAAGTAGAGCATATAGAGTTTACAATAAAAGAACTTTATGCATTGAAGAATCAATTTATGTTATTTTTGTGGATACTAAACCTCGCTCAAGGAACGAAAAACTTCCTGAAGATGAGGAAATTTCTATTGTCCCAAAGTCTGTTGTTGTAGGAAAAGACAGTCAAGAAGAGTCGACCATTCAGCAGAATCAGTCAACTGAGGAGCACATTGAAATTCAGGAATCTTCTTCTGCAGAACAGTCAACCACTGGGGAAAAGGAGCAAATCACAAATGTTCCAAATGAATGGAAAAGTGAACCAGGATATCCTCACAAATTCATCATTAGAAATCCACAAGAGGGTATCACTACTAGAAGATCTCAGAAGTTAAACTCTCACGTAGCCTTAATATCACAATTTGAGCCAAAGAAGGTAGATGAAGCCCTAAAAGATGGCTATTGGATCAAAGCAATGAAAGAAGAACTTGATCAATTTGAAAGAAATAAAGTGTGGGAATTGGTTCCAAAACCATCAAATGCTTCCATTGTAGGAACTAAATGGGTCTTCAGAAAGAAGTTGAATGAATCCGGTAAAGTGGTTCATAACAAAGCAAGGCTAGTTGCTCAGGGTTCCTCTCAGCAAAAGGGACTCGACTACGATGAAACTTTTGCACCTGTAGCAAGATTGGAATCTATTCGAATACTACTTGCTTTTGTTGCTCAAAAAGGATGCAAACTCTTTCAAATGGATGTAAGAAGTGCCTTTCTCAACGGATACATTTCTGAAGAAGTATATGTGAAGCAACCTCCTGGATTTGTAAGTGGCAGCTTCCCAAATCATGTATTCAAGCTGTCTAAAGCTCTATATGGACTCAAGCAAGCTCCCGAGCCTGGTTTGAAAGATTAAGCTCTTTTCTTCTAAATCAAGGTTTCAAACGAGGTAATATCGACACAACCTTGTTTATTAAGCACTCAAATTTAGGTAATATTATTACTAAAATTTATGTTGACGATATTATTTTTGGAAGTCCTAACTCTGTACTATGTGAAGAATTCACTCATGCTATGAAAGGAGAATTCGAAATGAGCATCATTGGAGAGCTAACATTCTTTCTTGGACTGCAAATCAAACAGTCTCCCAAAGGAATATTTATCGGCCAAACCAAGTACACCAAGGAACTTATAAAGAAGTTTGGCATGGAGAATGCAAAGTCCATTGGAACTCCAATGAGTTCAACAACAACGCTTGAAGAAGATTATAATGGAAAAAGTGTGGATGAAACGATGTATGGAGGAATGATTGGATCTTTATTATATCTCACTGCTAGTCGACCAGATATAATGTTCAGTGTGTGTAAATGTGCAAGGTTTCAGTCGGCTCTAAAAGAATCCCATTTTACTGCAGTTAAATGCATTATTAGATATCTTATTGGGACCTCTAAATTAGGATTATGGTATGCTCACTCTAACAATTTTGTGTTAAAAGGTTTTTCAGATGCAGATTTTATAGGTGATAAGATTGATAAGAAAAGTACTAGTGGCACATGCCAACTATTGGGAAATTCTCTAATTTCCTGGCATAGCAAGAAACAAAATTCTGTTGCTTTGTCAACTACTGAAGCATAATATTTAGCTGTTGGAAGTTGTTGTACACAAGTTCTTTGGATCATGCATCAACTTCTCGATTATGATTTATCTCTTACCTCTACTCCTATATTTTGTGATAATACTAGTGCTATATATCTATCAAAAAATTTTGTGCATCACTCTAGGTCAAAGTATATAGAAATTAAGCATTATTTTATCCGTGATCATATTGCAAAAAGGTGATATTGTATTAGAATTTATTAATACCGAATCTCAACTTGCTGATATTTTTACAAAACTTCTTTTAGAAGAAAGATTTTGTTTACTGGGTAAAAAGAATGGCATTATGCCTATTTTGTAAAAACTCTTTCGATTCTGTATAATATATTTTATTTCCTTACTTAAGTTTGCTTAATTGATGAAGTGTTTTAATTTTGATGTGTGTAATTATTACACTCCCATCGGTGCCGCCGAAGAAACTCCTCATAAGTGTCACTTCATTATGAACCTGGCCTTTCCTTAACCGAGGCAACCCTTCAACCTTCCAAGCACCTAGATAAGAAACCTTCTCTCCCTCTCATTCTTCATATACTCTAACAAAATTTCCTTACCATGGCAAAAAGAAACCTCTAATCTTCCACTGTCACCAGACGAAGCAGACGATTTCAGAAAACCCACAACCCCGAAGAAACTGTAGACCTGGAATCATCACCTCGACTTAGACTTTCTTAAAACCGACAATGAAAGTAATGAATCATCGGAGGATCTACCTATTATTCAGAAAAAGGCAGGAAAGAGACCTATGGAGGAAACCCCCAAAAATCCTACATGCAAGAAAGGGAAAGTGGAAAGCATGGATTTTGGGCCAGAGGATAAACTAAACTTTTATGGACCAAGTGAGAAATCAAGGTTTGAGTCCTACAAGTCAAAATCTATAGCTTATGGACGCTCTGTAAGTCTTTCTCTTATGAAAAGTCTGCATTGTGATGTGATTGCTATTTTTGACTTTCAACGTCTTTCTTCTATGTTTGATACTATTGGAAATTCCGTGTATGAAGAGCCTGTGAGAATGTTCTATGCTAATCTGTTTGTTAATGACAAAGATGGCTTGGAATCCATGGTTTTAGGCACTCGAACTGTTCTTGACTCTTATTAATTTGATAAAGTATTTTCTGCTAAGTTCCATGGATATGGTGTTTTGTGCAAAATTCCTGGCCAAAAGATTTTGAAGTTTCCTTAGAAGAGGCAAAAGCTTTTCTGTCGGATAACCCCCTGACATTGGTCCTAAAAATCTGAAGTTTGAACACCAAGCTTTAGCCCACATGATAGCCACCACTTTACTTCCTAGATACTTTGACTACTAAAGATATTTTTGTTCTTTATTGTCTTGTGAACAATAAAAGACTTGATTAGTTTGTGTGGATTCGTCAATATATGCTTGAAAGTATCAGGGATATATCCTTTTCTGTTGCTTGTCTACCCTATGATTTGCTCATCTCACACATTCTTGAAGTTATGAAGGTTGATTTGGCACCTTTCTCATCCAAGCACATTACCAGTACCTATGATAAGACTGCATTTTCTATGATGGGTTACACCTTAAGTGACGACGGATGGGTCAGGCGTGCCAAAGTTGAAAGTGCTCCAGTACAGGTTGAAGCACCGACTGAACCAACGGAGACTCAGTCGACTGCCACTAACAACCTACAGGAGATTCAGCAAAATCTAGATGGGAAAAAAATCCTTCTCATTGCAATGAAAGAACAAGCGGACAAAATCCGGGAAGTCGCCAAGGAAATAGGTACAGATGTGGCTAAGCTCAAGATGGTCATGGGAGCCACGAGGAGGCAAGGGATCAGGGCATTCAATTCCATGACAGAAAAGATGGACAAAATCACCAAAGAAGTTGAAACCTCCTATGACGCCTTCTACACCAAAGTGATCAATACCCTGAAGTACTTTCTAGGGAGAAACTAAAGCAGTGCATGTGTGTTATAAAATTTTTGCTTTTATTTTGTGACTTCTTTTTTTGTTTGTTTTTGCATTGGTCTGTAAGAACCATCACTCTATGCTTCTGCTGAAGGCATAACCTCTGCTACCCTAACTAATCTGTCTATTATCTGCCTATTATATACTCTATTATGTATGTTTTGTATTCATTTTTTTTCTTTTTGATTGATGTTAAAGGGGGAGAAAAATCTGAAGAGTAAACCAAAGCAACAACTCAAGGGGAGCAGTGATATGCAAATCTAAGTAACAACTCAGGGGGATCAGGCATCTCAAGCTATTAAAGGGAAGTATACTCTGTTTACTCTCTCTTGATTGTCATTATCAAAAATGGAGAGATTATTACATCTAAGTTTCAATGATGACAATAGTACAAATCTAATCGTATCTATTTGATTGCAGGAAATCAGGAAGTAGCACTACTTCAAAGAAAGTTCAAAGGCAAGGATATCAGAATGGAAACGAGATCAAAGGCAACATAAACAATGCTAAATCAAAGGAAGTCAAAGCCTTCAAAAAGGAAACAAAATCAGTCTAGACGCTTTAGTTTCAATCAAAGGATATCACGGCTATCTCAACAAGGAAACAAATCAAGTGTAGCTGCTAAAGAATATCAGGCCATACTTCAAGGACTAAATTAGAATTAGAAGATTGATCAACCAAATCGAAGCCACAAATCACTCCCTGAAATTTGGATATGAAAGGGGAAGGACGTAAACGAATCCAGCACATCTCACGTGCATGATTTAGAGGCACCCCTTGGGTCAAATCTCTTAGAGGATTCTGTGCCTCAATCAAAGATCAATCTGCAACGGCTATTCAAACTCTCCTATACGAAGACGGGCAATCTCAAGAAGAAGATTCTTGCAACTACACAAACTATTTTCTAAGCCTTTCTAATTCTTAGTACAAACACTGTATTCTTGAGTGTACAAGTATCACAAAAGATAGGAAGAGTTAGAACACAAAAAGAGAGTTGTGTCAACATTACAAAAACATTGTTGTTGAATATCGTTGATGGTGAATGTACTAAAACCATCACTATTGTAATCCTTTATCAAAGATCTAAGAGAACCCTTATGACCCAAGGGAACTGGACGTAGGTACCATACCGATATTGAACCAGTATAAAAACTGTTGTGCCTTCTTTATCTTTCCGTTTGTTTATTTCATTCCTACTGAAATTGTTCACTGTGCAAAACCTAGTCGACTAAACTCACACTTATTCAACCAAGATTTTAATTGGCTACAATTCACCCCCTCTAGAAGATTCTTCAATTTTTGTTTTTTAAATTCCTCTGCCTCCTGCATCAGATCTTTATCTAACGAATTCTCATCTTATAGCTTTCCAGAAACTGACTTTAAAAGGTCTATCTTGAGTTTTAGAGTTGTTAAAATTTTCTGATTAAATTCAATTTTTAGTTTCATTTTTATTCTTTCGCTAATAAGCCATTGTCATACTAACTGTTTGAAACTTTAACTAATCATTCAAGAGACTTAGATAATTGAAATCTAAGGATTTGTCCATGACTTTTTTATATTAGTTTCAAATTGAGTCATAAATAAAGCCACCTTCCATGAGGGAAACCATCAAGACCATACTCGCAAATGAGAAAAATTATTATCCTTCTGCTAATATTCATCTCGAGAATAAAATTTGAATTACCTTTTTCTATGAGCACACTGACCACCGAAACCTGTATGTCCAAGCCAAAAAGTCAACATAGAGATGCAGTTGTATTACTTGCAAATATTTTTACAAACAAGATAATGAAGGTAAGTTGGTAGAAGACATAAAGAGAGTTTTAACTATATTTGAATAACCTCTCAGTTGAACATGTTGGGAAAAATAATATCCCACCCACGAGTAATATCTACGATAAATAATAATGACACAAGAGAGTAACAATGAAACCAAATCTTTTAACGGGGTAAAATTTAATATCCGAGAAGAGCAATATAATACCACTATAATATTACAACGTTATAATGTCAAAAGACTACTATGACTCAGAAGAAATAATACTCTTTATTTTAAATATCTCACCACAATACTATTACCACTCTATTTTCTCACATACTATAAAATTGTCTGTGGATTACTCTCACAGCTCTAATACTTCATTCTTATTTTTGGTGCGATTGAAATGAAGAAACAAGGCCTATATTTATAGTAAGAGCTGCCGTCCAAATAGCCAATAAAAATTTGACTTTTGCAATTGCAAAATGCAAATTGGTTTCAGGCGCCCACAATTGCTTGACATTGCATTCCTTGTCTGCCTACAATGCTTGACCTTTAATTTCAACTTGCATTCCTTTTGCTTTTGCTTTTGAATTTCCTTTTCTAAATCATTTCCTTTTTCTTTTCTTTATTCCTTTTTTATTTAAATAGGTCCCACAAATTTTCCTCTTAATTTTGATTTTTCTTCTTCATTCTAAGATTTGATCTCAATCTCGTGAAATCTTCAAACTTGAGAGGTTTTATAAAAATATCTGCAACTTGATCATGAGACTTCATATATTTGAGCTCGACTTCCTTCTTGGCAATGCAATCTCTAATGAAGTGATACCTTGTATCTATATGCTTGCTTCGATCATGATACACCAGATTCTTGGCAAGTGCCTGTGCGGATTTGTTGTCAATACAAATCTCTGTAGCTTCAATTTGTGGCAAATTGAGCTCCTTCAATAATATTCTTAGCCAAATAGCATGACAGGTACATGATATTGCTGCTACATATTCGACTTCACAAGTCGAGAGAGTAGCTATGGACTATTTTTTTGAACTCCAAGAAATAACAGAATCACCCAAAAAAAACATAAAGCCAGATGTATTTTTTCTATCATCAATATCTCCCGCATAATCACGATAACAATATCCCATACGGTTGAAATCACTAGAAGAAGAATAAAATAGCCTAACGTCAATCGTACCTTTTAGGTAGCGAAGAATTCTTCTAGCGACTTTCAAATGAGGGGAGGTAGGAGCTTCCATGAAGTGGATTACTACTCCAACTACAAAAAGTATATCTGGCCTGATACAAGTCAAGTATCTCAAACTTCCCACAGGACTTTTGAAAAATGTGGGATCCACTTTTTCTCCTTCATCAAACTTGGACAATTTTGTCCCATTCTCTATCAGTGTGTTCACGGGGTTGCAATCGAGCATGTTGAACTTCTTCAATATCTCTTTTGTATAGCTTTTTTCAGAGATACAAATTCCATCCTCTATCGGCTTCACTTCTAGGCCCAAGTAGTATGACATGAGCCCTACGTCCGTCATCTCGAACTTACGGGACATATCTTTCTTAAAAGCTTCAAACAAACTTGGGTTATTACCCGTGAAAATAAGATCATCAACATAAAGACAAATAAGCAAGATATCTCCATTAGTATGAATTTTAAGGTAAAGAGCATATTCATGGAGACAACGAGTAAACTCATTTTCTTGAAAATACTTGTCGATGCAACTATTCCATGCCCGTGGGGCTTGCTTCAACCCATATAAAGCTTTGTTCAACTTCAATACTTTATCTTCATAGTTTTTGACCATGAAACCCAATGATTATTCAACATAGACTTCTTCTTCAAGATAGCCATTCAAGAAGGCTGACTTGACGTCTAGTTGATGGATCTTCAACTTCATTTGTTCCGCCAAAGAGATCAGCAAATGAATTGTCTCCATGCGGGCAACGGGTGCATAGACTTCTTCATAGTCAATGCTTTGTCTTTGCTTGTAGCCTTTAGCCACAAGTCGTGCCTTGTATCTCTCCACATCTCCATCAGTATTCTTCTTTGTCTTGTGTACCCATTTAACTCCAATTGCTCGATGACCCTTGGGAAGAGTTGTTAACTCCCAAGTGTTGTTCTTCTCTATTTACTTGATCTCCTCCTCCATGGCGTGTCTCCACCTTTTGTCTGTAATAGCTTCATCAAAGTTCATTGGTTCACTATCAGCAAAGAGATAGTATAAAAATCAAAATTAGTAACTTCTTCTGTGTCATCATAGAGCTCTTGAATACTCCTCGTCCTTTGCGGTTGTTCGTTTGAACTTTGTTGAGAAGAAGGAGATGCAACATTGGTTAGAGAAGGAGGTGGAGTTGTATCCTTCATAGGTTCCATGGTCTCTAGCTCTTCTTCATCACCAAAGTATGGAAGAAAATCATATGAAGTTTCTTCCCGAGCTTCCCAATTCCATGCCTATTCATCATCAAATTCAACATCACGACTCATCACCACCTTGTCGCTATTTGGGTAATATAGCTTGTAGAATTTTGACCTCGTATCATAGCCAACAACCACATGCTTGACACTTCGATCGTCAAGTTTCGCTCTCCCTTGATGTGGCACATGAGCATAGGCTATGCTCCCAAAGATTCTCAAGTCCTTGACACTTGGATTTCTTCCACTATATGCTTCTTGAGGGGTTTCATCTCTAACATTCCTTGTTGGAGACCTGTTGTTTAAATAAACTGCACAAAAAATAGCTTCGGCACAAAATTACTTGGGCATACTATTAGCTTTCAACATACATCTAGCCATATTAAAAATCGTTTGATTCTTTCTTTCTGCAACTCCATTTTGTTGGGGTGAATAAGGTACCGTTAGAGGGCGACGAATTCCATGAGACTGACAAAAGTCATTAAATTCTTTTGAAGTGAATTCGCCTCCTCTATCGGATCTTAAAGACTTTATTTCATAGCCACTTTCTTTTTCCACAAGTACTTTAAAAATTTTAAAAGTAGTAAAAGCTTCAGCTTTTTGGTTCAAGAAATAAACCCAAGTCTTTCTACTAAAGTCATCAATAAAGAGCATAAAGTATTTACTTTTTCCAAAGGAAGGTGGATTGATTGGTCCACACATTTCAGTGTGAATATATTGGAGCGGCTTGGTTGATCTTGACATAGCCTCCTTTTGAAAATTCCTCCTTGCATGTTTTCCAAGAAGATAAGCTTCACACGATTGATTGGATGGTTGATTGATGGTATCCCATGCACCATGTTCTTTTCTTCCATTGTTTTGAGCGCTTCAAAATTCAAGTGCCCAAGTCACATGTGCCAACACCATGATTCATCTTGCACATTAGCCTTCAAACACTTTGCATCAACTGTCTTAAGATTCAGAGAAAATAATCTATTATTTGCCATATGCACTTTAGCAATTAGAATTCTACTTGAATCTCTAAGCCAAAGATGCATATTTTCACGTGGATGTCATATTTCTTTCAAGAAGTTGGCCCAAACTCAAAATATTACTTTTTAATTTTGGGACATAATAAACATCTTGAATTAACTTGTGGTCACCTTTTTTACAGGAGATTAGAATCGTACATATCCCTTCGATTTGAATCTTTGAGGTATCTCCAAACGACACATTACCTCTCACCATTTTATTGATCTCCACAAATATCTATTTGCATCTACACATATGATTGCTTGCTCCATTGTCCAAATACCACGAGCTGCAATCATCCTTGTCTTCTTCCTTGAGATTCATATTCTTCTTTCTTGTCGTCAACAAGGTTAGCTTTTTCTTTAACATTGCTACGATATTCCCAAGAGTAATGACCAAATTTATGACAATTATAACACTCAATTTTTGATTTGTCATATATTTGTCCATTATTTTCTTAGTAGTAGCCACGTCCTCTTCCTCCTCTTTGTTCATGACCACGACCTCTAAATGTTTGATGGATTTTAACTTCATTGTTGAAATTATTACCATTACTTCTTCCTCTTTCATGACTGCTACGGCCTCGTCCTCGTCCGTGTCCTTGATATCTCTTTTTACCTCCATACTCCTTAAAGGATGTCTGAGTTTTAAGAAGTTGCTCCAATGGCACTTCTTGTCTTCTTTTGATCTTTTCTTCGTGGGCCTACAAAGAACCCTCCAATTGCTCTACCATCATAGAGTCTAAATCTTTATACTCCTCGATAGCATACACCATAAAATCAAATTTAGGTATTAAATTATGAAGGATCATTTCTACCACATGGACATCTTCTACGTTCTCCCCGTATCTTCTTAGTTGATTTACAACAGCCTTCAGCTTTGAACAATAATCCGAAATGCATTCGGATTCTTTTATTTTTAAAACTTTAAAGTTATCCCTTAGAGTTTGAAGTTTTACCTTCCCCACCTTGTCAACTCCTTGGACAGAATTTTGTAAAATTTCTCAAGCTTCCTTTGAGGTGGAAGCATCTGCCACATTCTCAAATATGGTATCATCCAAACATTGGTGGATGAGCGTGAGGGCTTGTTGATCCTTCTTCTTTATCTTTGCCAAAACATCTTTTTTATTTTGAGGCAGAGCTTCCTCATTATCGAGTTTTGCATACCCTTTGTCTATGATTTCTCACACATCTTGAGAGCCAAGAATGGCTTTCATACGTAGACACCATTTCTCATAATTTTCTTTTGTGAGATGGAGGTAATGAAAAGACAGCGGACCATTATTCGCCATGGTTCTGATACCACGTTATTGGGAAAAATAATATCCCGCCCAGGAATAATATCCACGATAAATAATAATGACACAAACGAGTAACAATGACACCAAATCTTTTAATGGGGTAAAATACAACACCCAAGAGAAGCAATATAATACCACTATAATATTACAACTTTGTAGTGTCAAAAGACTACTGCGACTCAAAAGAAATAACACACTTTATTTTAAATATCTCACTACAATATTACTCCCCCTCTATTTTCTCACATACTATAAAATAGTCTGTGGATTACTCTCACACCTTTAATATTTCTCTCTTATTTTTGGTGTTATTGAAATAAATAAACGAGGCCTCTATAAATAAGAGTTGCCGTCTAAATAGCCAATCAAATTTGACTTTTGCAATTGCAAAATGCAAATTACTCACATGCGCCCACAATTGCTTGACATTGCATTCCTTGTCCGCCATGCTTGACCTTTAATTTCCGCTTGCATTCCTTTGGCTTTTGCTTTTACTTTTGCTTTTCCTTTTCTAAATCATTCTCTTTCTTTTCTTTATTTCTTTTTTTATTAGGTCCCACAGAAAAAAGAGAGGCTTTTCTGGATGATGGAACCACTATTAACATCTTGACAGATATGCTATAATTTACATGCCGTGGGATCAAAGAGGATTTTTGTAAATGAACTGCTGCATTTATAATTTCTATGTTTTAGCATTTACTGAATTAAGTCATTTATTGCTGAAACACGAAAAAGAAAATGGCAGTCGCTTGTCAGCGTAGATTGGGAGGCGAAGCATTTTTCTTGCCTTCAAACTCTCTGAAATCTGAATATGCATTTGAAATTATTGAGCAGATGTATATGTTCAAGGAAGTCAAAGAAAGTGACAATATCACTTGTCTACCTTTTCAATATTTCATAATGATCTAATACTCATGCTAAATACAATATATGTCCCCAAAGAAGTGATAAAGTTTATGGTTTACATGAACTAAAAGCTTTGTTCAAGACTGCACTTTTTTTTTCCAAAACATAATCACCCCAAGTCAATATTATATATTTATACACAATCCATGTTGAAAATACAATAAAAACACATATATCATAATTTCCCGAAAACCCAATATAAACAAAATAATTAAAAAATCATTACCAAAAATATGAAACTAATGTACAAAAAGCTTAAAATCATTCATATAAAAAAAAGCAAATTAAAATACCAAAAATCTCTTTTTTGAAGGGTAATAACTATTATAAATCATTTAGCACCACAAAGCTATGTATAAAAACTCAACTCTTTTTAAACATTTGTCACCTTATAGGATCGGGTGGTTCGCCTCGGCAAGATTATGTATCACACTCTTATGGGATCGGACCGTTCGCCTTGGCAGCTCTATGAAATACTCTTATGGGATAGGGCCGCTTGCCACGGCAGAATCGTGCGAAATACTTGATAAGGAGTCTGCGTACTCATGAGTTTTCTGACTTGAGATGTGACGTTGATTTGTTGTTGACCATTAAGTATTCCATTTGAGGTATCTGATAATTGACGACTTTGTGTTCACTGTTCAGTTGTAGACCGTATTATTTGCCTATATTTGTTCTCACTGTTTACTTACCATATTTCATACTTGTCTACCTTATTATATTTGATTTATTGGACCACTAGTAAGTATCAATATCGACCTCTCGTCACTAGCTCTTCGGGGTTAAACTAGATATTTACTGGGTACGCTTTGATTATATACTTACGCTATACTTTTGCACTGAATGTGTAGGTACTGAGACATGTAAATTAGATGGTCATCTTAGCGCATCGGCGCAACTGCTGAGGGAACTTTATGGCGAGCTGCATTCTATGTTATGATTCGCGGTTCACGGAGTCTCCATCTTATTCAATTATTATATCTTGTCTATTTTACATTCCAGACAGATGTTGTGGTAGTGTTGTATTGTTCTAGTAGATGCCCATGCTCTTGTGACACCGGGTTTGAGGATTCCTAGTGGATGTTCATTATTTTATTTCACGTTATTATTATCACTTCACTTTATGATTTATTTATATTCGGAAATTTGGTATAGAAAAGCACATGTTTCTATGAGTGCTAGATTTTATTCTATTTATTTAATGAAATTTCTGATTTTAAAAATTTTAAATGGATATTTAAGTGGAGGTTCACGCGTTGGCTTACCTACCAGCATAGTTGGGCGCGATCACTATGTATTATGGGATTTGGGTCGTGATAACTTTATAATAGAGCGCTATGTTCACTTAGGTCTCACGATTCATGAGCAAGTCTAGTATAGTCTTGCGGATCGGTACAGAGACGTTTGTACTTATCTTCGAGAGTCTACATGGCTATTCGGAGAACTTCCCTTCTTCATTCCTCATCGTGCAGTTTGATTTAATTGAAGCTTATGTCTTCATTTTATTCCTACTCATTCTTATACGATGTTGAGAGCCTGTTATCAACTGGGCATCGAGGAGTTTTAATGGTGCTGCAAATGTGGTGTAGGATATTTTTATCACTCCGTCTTCGGGCGGACTATTATCATCGCCTTGTGGAGGGGTGTTATGTCGTTTCATCCCAGTGTTAGAGTTGCCTATGCTTTCGAGGCTATACATAGTGTATTGTGATGTTCATGCATTATCGCACAGTGATGGTGTGAATGGTAGGGTGCTTATTTATTGTCGCGAAAGCGAATGTCCCTAGAGGATGATTTCTCGGTTCATGGCTTAGAGATTCAGCATTTAATTCCAGCAGAGGAGAGGCAATCAGACTATGGATGTTTAGGCTTTGGTTGACGGAATAATAAGATTGGATATTTTTGAATGTGGTGGAATTCTTGTTTATGATGTGGTGTCGTCGTCTTTGTTTGAACACATTTAGGCTCGTCAGTGTGATGGTCTTCATTGGTTTGCCTTCGGGGTAGGGTGTTGTGAAATGGTACCTAAGAAGCGGGTATCAGAGATGGTGTGTGTCGCAACTTCAAGGTCGAATCGGTGTTTCTAGTGTTGATGGCTCGAGAAAGATGATCTTTATGGAGGCTTAGAGTTGGTGGCAATTCATTAGTTCAGATGATACACAGATGGATTATAATTTGAGGTAATACTTAAGTAGCGAAGAATGAGGAAGGACATGGAGGGTTATGTCTCGAGGTAGAAGAGTTGTTGGCAGGTCATGTACGAGCAGGAGAGATCGAGTAGTTTGTTTAGGAAGTTTGAATGTGACGTGAAGAATTTGCTTGGAACATAGAGGAATGTGTAAGCTTGATTATCATTTTTGGATGCAACATGACTTCAAGTTTTGGAACATATTGTTGGACCTTTAATTGATGCTAATGGGATGAACGGACTATTGCAGCTGGCGGATGATTGTGGACACAAGAGAATCAACTGATTTTATAATGGTCGAGGTTTTGGCTACGTTGTTGGAGGATATCGGTATGAGGTTACATAGGTGGGCTATCTCCTGTGAGAATGGTAGGGTTGCATGACTCCTGATAAAGTTCCTATAAAGAGTTCTGCCTTCTACCCAATGGGATGCATGTACTGCGATGTGAGATTGGATCGCTAGAACAAGATGGTACGACTATCAGGAGGTCAAGTATGCGATTATTGTTGATAATTCAGGATGTGTTATGATTAGTGCAACAAGAACTTATGAGAAATTTGGTTGAGCAACGATGCGAGATCATGGTAACTGAGGAGGAGGAGTCATTATAGGTTTTGGATTTATGTGATTGTGGCTTAAAGCTAAGTGGGGGAGCCTACCGTCTATGATTGGGTCACGTGGTTATATGCCTTTGCAGTTTCAAGGTATCGGTACGTTGGTGGATTAGTTATGACTAAGGGAAAAAAATATCAGCGGTAATTTGAGCAAGGAATTTGATGGATGTGTGCTATATTTCGCCCTATCGATTCATGAGAAGATTATGGAATGACTCAGATTGGATATTTCTTTGTGAATATGACGTACAAGGGAAATGATTCATCTGGTTGCTTCATTGGGTGCTCATATGCTGATGGAGAACTAGTTGTTGGGTTATATAATCGGGACTGGATTAGAGTGGGCGACTCTCAATAATGGCTCTAGTGCATTCGAGATTTTAGGTGTAGTGCTTAAGGAATTTCAGGTTTGTTATATGGCTGAGGATTGGGTTTTGCAGTATAGTTTGAAGATTACTTGGAGCATTTCTATGTTATCAACGGGTCTGTGGTTTAGTGTTAGAAAAATGGGAAAAACAGCTTCGGATTCACAGAAGATCTAATCAGCGCAGGTGTATCAGTTGGAGTTACTATAGACTGCATGAGGAGGGTATGAAATGGCTTATGGGTATTGAAATGACGTGGTCTTGTGATTTGGGTCACTAAGAATGAGTGTTGATTAGGATTTGTTATGCGATTGAATAGAGGCATTGATTCTGAAGCAAGTCAAGAATAAATCAAAAGAAGCTGAGTCAGCCTAGTAGTGGTTTAGATTGGCATGGTTAAGGAAATGATCGGTTCCTTCGGTATGGTAAGGCAATACATGGGTTTCGTGGATGTACGTGCGGGCTTGACGACCTCTATAATTTGATTGATTTGGAGGTATTTGATTTTGATGGTTTTGATTATGTGTAAATGGGTCCCGTATGAGTTATGGTGGTTTAGAACACGACTTGAGTTCTATGTCTTTTGCGGCTATGGGAAGTTGGTTGTGTATTGCAATTCTTCTTCTAAAATGAGTTAAGTGAAAGGTTCTATCCTATGAAGTGTTTATTCTACTGGTGCTTCAGGAGTTATGATGAAATTCTTGTACTCTCGTGTAGAAGCATGATAGGTGTAGTGAGCGGTATGGAATTGGAATTTCAGGATCAAGGTTGCGATGCAGTTTTGACAGGAATGTCGCGGGCTCAGAAGAGCTAGGGAGAGATTTCAGTTGTTTAGAGTATGTTGGCGCTATTTTTGTGTCGCTTGAGAATGGTGTTCTATGGAAGATGCATTGTGTATTGATTTATGAATTCTTGATTTGCATTATAGTAATAGTATGGTTGGTAGCCATGGATGTGCAGATTTTGCTACCTAGTGCGGAATGTCGTGGGAGTATCTCCCGCAGGATGATTGTATAAGTGTGACGTGTCAGCCATTTATGTAGTAGAGATTGAAATCAGGTATGGAGATTCTAGTACTGTTGCTGATGGGCGAGTTTATGTCTGAGAGGTGCTCTATTTCTTTGGTTGCGGACTGCGGAAGTTTGTTCTTGATTTGATAGTTGATCGTATGTGTCATCAATAAGGTCATTGTGGATCTTTGGGAGGTTATATACCCATTTGGGTATGATCGGAATCGGCTTTGTCCACGGGTGGGTCTAATGTGAATGTATATTCTATACCAGATCAGATATGCTTATTCGGCATAATATTGCTTATGGATGGGTCTTCGGGCGTGGTGGATGGTATTCCTGCCTTCGCCTATTTCAGGTGCTACTCTTTATGCTATGTGTGTTATGAAACAACTTGATTATTCACACGTGTGTTGAGATCCTATGTAGCTTGTGGTGTTATGTGAGTGAGATGGCTCTCTAGATGCAGGTCATTTATTGCACCTTAGTCGTGCTTGGCATTTTCTAGCGCATGGCATTATCTGTCTCCCCAGGGTTGTGTTTATGCATTTGGCGTGCTTGTGATCGATATTCAGGCATTTCCTGGGTATGAGCATTTTGTCTAGATGAGTGTTTAATTATTGATTGTTATGTGTAGATCGGGCGGCACGCCTCCACGGGTATGATGTTTAGATCGGGATGCACACCGCAATAGTGAGATGTTGAGTACGGTGCTTTATACTTATTTTGTGTGTTTTGTTTCTCATCTCTAAGATAGGTTCACAGCATTGGTTTGGTTGTTTTTGTTCGTTGCACAGGCGGGATAGTCTTGTATTCGAGTTTATTATTCCTTATTGGTCATATTCGAGTTGTGGCTTGATGGCGCATTGACCGCGTCGTATGAGATTTTAGATGGTATTTAAGGTGGCTTATTGCCTAAGCAGCTTGTACTCGGTGATACGAGGTTGTTGGACCTGAAATTAGTGCAATCAGATTTTTATAATGTATAGTAGAGGTAAAATGACACTAATCAGTTCAGAATGAGGCAATGGTTCTCGCCAAGTAGAGAGACTCCATGAGTTATTGATTTGGCAGGTGCATATGAGTTTCTACACATCTTTTTCATCGTTGGAGTATTGCGAGGGTTGAAACAGGGCTTATATGCGTTATGAGGTATATTACAGGCATCTGATTCATGAATTTGCCGCTATTGTGGTTGGAGGATGTTATTATGAGGATACGAATTATGCGGTGCATTGTGTGAATTCATCATGGGTGCATGATCATGTTTTGGTACAGTGTATTGAGATTGATACGCCGTGCGTATGTTAGAATCAGACTTGGTATAGAATTTCGGATGTTGGAATTTGGTTCTAAGGCTTGTGAGCTAAGGTAGCAGGAAGGATCTTTAGTCTGGCTTGAGCTAATGTGCTCATATGGGTTGTGGTGGCACGGGTAGGTGCACGAGGTATTAAACAGTGATTTTGGGAAACTCTGGAACGGTTCTTGGCACATTCAAGGATGGACATATATTTAAGTGGGGGAGAATGTAATGATTCGACCGGTCGTTTTGAGCTCTAGCATTTCGCTCGGCAGTATGAGACCCTGAGTAGCTTCACTTCATGTATTATGAATTACACGTGTAGTCGGATTAGATTTTCGGGAAGATTAGAGTTGGTTTGGAAGAATAATTCTCTATTCGGAAGCTTTAAGTTAGAAAAGTTGACCAAGGTTTGACTTTTGAGTAAACGACCTCGGATCGGAGTTTTGACGGTTCCATTATATCCGAATGATGATTTTGGACTTAGGCGTATGTCCGGATTTGGATTTGGAGGTTTGTAGGTTGATTCGATGCTTTTTTGGCGAAAGTTGGAAGATTGAAGGTTTAGAAGATTGATAGGTTCGACCGAGAGTTGACTTTATTGATATTAGATCCAGGAGTTAGTATAGGTCCGTTGTGACATTTGGGACTTACATGCAAAATTTGAGGTCATTCCGGGTTGATTTGGTATGGTTCGACATGAATTTTTGAAGTTTAAAAGTTCATTAGTTCTTTAGCCTTGAATTGATGTGCGATTCATTGTTTTGATGTTTTTTGGTGCGATTTGAGGCCTGAAGTAGGTTCATGTTATTTTGGGACTGGTTTGTGTGATTGGACGAGGTCTCGGGGGCCTCGGGTATGTTTCGGATAAGTTTGGGTTGTGTCGCGCTCTTATTTGATATTTTGACGGCATTTCTTTGGGAATAAAGGATACCATATTGAGAAAATGACCTTTTATTTGTGATTAGATTGAGCCATTAGATCCGCATCGTAATTACGGAACCATAACAACAAGAATCGTCAAATTCCGAGGTCGTATGAGATAGTTATGCCTATTTCCGTATCGGGAAAGATTGTTGGTTTCTGGTGTGCACTTTTGTTCTTAGAGAAGGCGAGTGAGGTCCTACGAACGTGAAGAAGGAATTCTGGGTTGACCGGTCAACGCGAAAAATTGCTCTTCGCGAACACAAAGGTGTCCTACGAAGTCGAAGAATAAAAATCACATGGGCAGTATTTTAAGTTGGGAGACCAAGCATTTTAGTGTTTGGAGCATATCTTGAGTTCTAGAGCTCCGTTTGAGGTTATTTTTGTGGTGTTGTTCTCATCTCAACAAGGGGTTTCAGATCGTTTGGAATTGGGTTGAGAAGTTATGGAGGCATTGGAGCCGATTATCGAAATTTAGAGTGAGGTAAGGCTCCTGTCTAACCATGTGAGAGGGAATTTACCCCGTAGGTGTTATATTTATTATGTGCTATATGTTGTGGGAGCTACGCACGTATGAGGTGACGAGTGTCCGTGCGTATGATAGAATTTTTGATTATTTCTGAGTAGACTTAGACTCACGCCATGCTTTAATTGTACTATTTGAGTTATTCTTGCATGTTTAAATGCTTTAATTTACATTTAACTATTTGGGATTAGGCTAGATACTTACTGGGTACGCGTTGATTTACGTACTCATGCTATACTGTTGCACTGAATGTGCAGGTATTGAGGCATGTACATTAGGTTATCATCTTAGCGCATTGGCGCAGTTGCTGAGAAAACTTTATGGTGAGTTGCATTCTATGCTACGATTCGCGGCACATGGAGTCTCCATCTTATTCAATTATTATATCTTGTTTATTTTATATTCCAAACAGATATTGTGGTAGTGTTGTATTGTTCTAGTAGATATTCATACTCTTGTGACACTGTGTTTGGGAATTCCTAGTTGATGTTCATTATTTTATTTCACGTTATTATTATCACTTCAATTTTTCTATGAGTACTGGATTTTATTCTATTTATGTAATGAAATTCCCGATTTTAAAATTTTAAAATGGATAGTTAAGTGGAGGTTCACGCGTTGGCTTGCCTAGCAGCATAGTTGGGTGCCGTCACGACCTATTATGGGATTTGGGTCGTGACATATTGGGTGCTTGATTTTTGTTTTGATGTGTTGCACAGTCTTGAGTTATGAGTGTGTTAGGGATCTTTCATGTTGATTGTGGAATGAAGTAGATTCTTATGTCTTGTTAACGAGTTTAGACTCAAGGAGATTTAGCGATTGCATAGTGGTTGTGACCACGGTAGGGCATAGTGAAATGCCAGTTTGAGGCTAAGCAGCTGGGTTATCTTTTGTGGGGTGGTCTGTGGATGTGTGATCCTTATGATGATTGTGTGGAGAGTTTATTTCTACCAGTGGGTTATATGTGTTACAATTTGAGTTTGGATCGGTTGAGGAAGTTGACTTGACTGTCATGGGGATGAATGTGAGCTTAGAAGATGATTTGAGGTATTTTATGATTTGTGTTACATGAGCTTATGAAGGATCTAGTCGAATTACAATGCGGGATTATGGCAGTAATAGAGTAAGGGTATTGTGGGTTATCAGATGTTTTATTCTATCGCTTCGAGCCAAGTGAAGGAGTCTGCTATCGACGATTTGACTACATGGTTATGTGCTACATTAGTTTTGTCTGAGGCATACTTGTGGATCGATTATGACTTGAAGAGTTTGATTTTGAGGATGACTTGAGTAAGGAAATTTCTAGATGCATGATGTATTACACTCTGAGGATATATAGAAATCTTGTGTCACGACACAAAATCCAACTAGTCGTGATGGAACCTAACCCAACCCGCTAGGTAAGCCAATTTAACAAAAATCCAATACCAATGAGATTCACTGATAGAAATAAAGTTAATATAACTGAACTTCTATACAAAGAATTCCCAAGGATTGGTAGTACAAATCATGAGCTTCTAAGATTTAGAGTATACAAAGCTAGTATGAAATAAATACATCATCTGTTTGAAATATACATGAACAAATTAACAATTCTAAAGCTACCAAGAACAAGAGGTGGCTATGACCGGAACGCAGGTACATCTTCAATGCTAGCTCCCGCCATACACAGCAACATCAACATCCAAAATCTGCACGCAAGATGCAGAAGTATAGTATGAGTACAACCGACCCCATGTACTAAATAAGTAAAAAACCTAACCTTAGGTTGAAAGTAGTGACGAGCTAGGAAAAAGGTCAGAGTCCAACACCAATAGCCAACAACAGCTTATAACAATATAATAAAAGTGGTACAAGAAATAATTCAGAGATATAATACTCAGCTCGTTCATAGTTCCGAAAAATAAACATGGTTTCCAAGTATATCAGTGAGAACCCAAATCTTTTACTGAAATCACCAAAATTTGAGTAAATCTGAAAAACTATGATTTTTCCCAAAACATTCAACAACAGGTAAGATGTTTCATTATCAAATGGCATGAGGAAAGTACATCTGTATGCCTACATGTCAATGTGCATGTGAAGTCATGAATGACACAATACTGTACAACATGAGAAAAATGCATATCTATGCCTGTATGTCAAGTGTGCGTGTCGAATGAAATGCAACATAGTGATAAAACCATATGCATACTCTCATAGTATCAATTCACTCAGTCCTCCTAGTCACTCACTCCTTAGAGTCACTCAGTCCTCACAGTCACTCAGTCCTCCCAATCACACAAAACTCGCTCTCAGTACTTGCGCTCGGCACTCGCACTCAGTGGGTACCTGCGCTCACTGTGGGTGTGCAGACTCCGAAGGGGCTGATCCAGCCCAAGCGCTATAATAAGCCAATCATGGCATGAATCAATAAAGCATACTGCGGCGTGCAACCCGATCCCATAAATATCACTCACAAATAGGCCATTGGCCTCACTCAGTCATCAATCTCTCCAATCTCTCGGGCTCACAATGTCATGAAAATCAGCCCAAAAATGATAATATGACGTATCAATAAATAGCAACATAGACTGAGATATGATATGCAAATGAATGAGTATGACTGAGTATGTAACTGCAATTTAAGCAAATAACTTCACAGCATATATGACCTCAGTGGGTCACAACAGAATAAGCATATAGCCTAAACATGGTTTCGAACATGGATCACAGCTCAATTACTCTAACACGTAGAAATCTCATGGATAGAAACAAGATTAGGTAACTACACAGTACCAAAGAAACAATCGAGTCATAATTCACACGGTGCACGCCCACACGACCGTCATCTAGCATGTGTGTCACTTCAACACCAAACACATATCACGTAAATTCAGGGGTTCATACCCTCGGCACCAAGTTTAGAAGTGTTACTTACCTCGAACAAGACGAATCCAATACCGAGCAAGCCAAAATATACTCTATAAATCCCATCTCGTGTGTACCAACCTCCGAACGGCTCAAAACTTGCCAACAACAACTCAAATACATCAAATAATGCCTAAGGAAATAATTCCAAATGATAAAGGTCAAATCTTTAATCAAAAGCCCAAAATCAACCAAAAAGTCAAACCCAGGCCTGCACCTCGGAACCTGACAAAACTCACAAAATCCGACAACACATTCAATTAGGAGTCCAACCATATTAGTTTCACTTAAACCCGACTCCGAATCAATGTTCAAAACTCAAAATTTCACTTTATGACACTTTAGACAAAAAACCCCAATTTCTCTTTTGAAATCATCAACCAAATGTAAAAAAAGAGGATATATTCATGAAATATAATAAAATCGAGTAGAGAACACTTACCCCAATCCATATGGTGAAAATCGCCTAAACAATCACTTTAATCCGAGTTCCATAGCTTCAAATATGTTAAAATGGCCGAAACCCCCGAAAATAGAGTTCTTATAATCACTGGACGAATTAATGAATCGCGATCGCAGAAATACCATCGCGAACGCGAAGAAGAAAAATACACTACCCCAGAAATACTCTATGCGATCGCGGACAGACCTACGCGATCGCGAAGAAGAAAAGCATCTGCCACCAAAATGCACTACGTGTTCGCGGTACTCCTCACGCGAACGTGATGACCATAGACTTCAAAGCTCCGTGAACGTGGTCTATATAACGCAATCACATTGAAGAACTCTCTAGCTCTCAGCTGCCTAATCTCAACACTACGTGACTGCAATTCCTCATACGCGAATGCTTACAGTAACCCACATAGCCCTACATGAATGCAGCCACCCAATCGTGACCGCGATGAAGAAATTACCCAACTCCAGATTTACTCTACGCAATAAAGATCTATTCTCCGCGATCGCAAACAAGAAAACCAGATGCTCAGCAGAACCAACAATGCCAAATTGAAGGAAAATGATCCGAATTAAATTTGAAACACGCTCGAGCCCCTCGGGACCCCCGTCCTAACATTCCAACAAATTCCATAACATAATACAAACCTACTCGAGGCTTCAAATCACACATAACAACATCAAAATCATGAATAGCACCTCAAATCGAACATAATGAACTTTGAATCTTTCAACTTCCAAAACTCGTGCTGAAACATATCAAATCAACCTGCAATGAGTTCAAATTTTGCACATAAGTACCTAATGACATAACGAAACTATTCAAATTCTCAAAGCCACAATACAAACCCGATATCATCAAAGTCAACTCCAGGTCAAACTTATGAACTTTCCAAACCTTCAAATTTTCAACTTTCGCCAACTAGCGCCGAAACCTTCTAGAAATAACCAAATGCAAATTCGGGCACGCTCCTAGGTCCAAAATCACCATTTGTACCTAACGGAACCATCAAAACTCCGATCCGGGGTAAAATTCGTAAAGGTCAAACTTGGTCAACTCTTTCAACTTAAAGCTTCTTAGTTGAGAACTGTTATTCCCAATTAATTTCGAATAACCTGAAAGCCAAAACCGACAATTCACACAAGTCATAATACATCATACGGAGCTACTCATGACCTCAAACTACCGAGCGAAGTGCAAATACTCAAAAAGACCAGCTGGGTCGTTACATTCTCCCCCACTGAAATATATGTTCGTCCTCGAACGTGCCAAGAGTTGTTCCTAAGTCGTCAAATCACTGTGTAACCTTACAACGCACATAACCGAGGGTGATTCCATGTCACTCTAATCCATGTAACCCTGAAAACACATCATAACTGAAGATCATTACTTTAACCTTAGTCCGTAAGCCTTAGAACCCAATTTCCAACATCCGAAATCCCTTACAAGACCCGAATCTCGCATCTACACATTGTATGATTCCAAACATGCTGTATCAAGCCATAACCATAACTCAAGATGTAATCACATGATATGCCATACAACTCGCATACTCGTATCAATAACTCCCGATCACAGTAATTGCTCAAAACAAACCTGATACCGATAGTAAACCTCATATCAAATAAAACCTCGTTCAAAACCTTCGTACATTGCCGATGATGAAAGAAACACATAGAAACTCATAACCACTCATCATGTCAACAAATCATGGAACTCCCCCTCCTTCAACAAGAACTATAGCCAATTTCTAAGATGACTTTCGATACTATCCTTCCAAACATACCATAATCAAATTTGATAGCAATCACTTCAGGCCCAAAGACTACATTTCATCAAGTACAAGCTACTCTACTGACACGCCACTCCAATACTTCCTAGAATCACAAACTGTGCAATCTGTGCACCAATAAGCAAAAATTCAAACGCACCCAAAGATGGAAAATGACTCAAATGAGAGAACCGTCCCGCAAGCTCAACAAGTACCACCACCAACACAATGCTACAAACCCATCACACATAGTAAAACCAAAACACATGAATCTATCACTACGGATCATACCCCAACATAGTCCCGCTGCAATGCGTAACCCATCCAAACACCAGCCCAGATGAAATACCTCTAGTCATCATGCTCAAAATCAACAACTACACGTAATTCGATATCAAATACACGAAGTGTATGCCCATAACCACGGAGAAGCAAATAGCACAATATACCACAACCGAAAAAAGGCCATAACCATGGTGCAATCAACCATTCCACCCCCTAATCACCATCTCGCTGGAATTCTGCTATAAGGCCCAAATAGAACCGCACCATATGTGCATATAACCAATGAGTCACAACCCCTCGTAGCGTAAAAGAATAGCTCATAGAACATATCAGAACACGAACAAGCTCAACTCTAACTGAATGACATGCCTTTCAACAATAACAATGCCAAGTCAACAAATCCGACCCGACGTAGAATACACATCCTCATTGGGCCAACCAATGGGGCCCCAAATCAACTCCGGCCATCTCCAAATGAATAAATATCCCTCCAACAGTCCACAAGGATTTAACCATAATACGTACCACCGTTCGGCTAACCTTGGCCATATCTTCACAGTTCACAACCATGAAATGATCTTCTTCTGGGAACTCCCAGTCTCCAAATCCATAGCATACATGAATCACCATATCCGATCCCAACTCCACCGCCCGAATGTCTAGCACATCTCTCATACACGATCAACCCACAAGGAACACTTTTATAATTCTTCCATGCTATATAGCAAAATCTGAACATCAGCAGTCGATCAATCATGCGAGTACCACAATACCAATGAAGCATCCATAAGTCAAAACACAGTGCGCCTTCCGAAATGCGTACCCTTCTCAGGCTTTACCAAGTACTTATAGCATTCATCGAAACAATAGAGACCATCCGTGCTGTCTAAGAATTCAGGACCTTCCCTTCCAAAACTAAACCATGACCTTGCACATGCAAATCTTAATCCCACGCAACATACTGCATCTATCATGTCATCACATGAAAAGCACGAGAATCTCATAATCAACTATAAGTCACCAACAGAATACATACACGATTAGTTAGAAATCTTCCATTTGATCCCATCCAAGAGGAAATCATAACATGCAACATGCTCCTCATGCCGGTAGGAAATATCCATCTCATACCGTGGTAGAATCCATCGAGAACTCTCTGAAACCCATTTGCACCTAACCAAACCACCAGAACTGAATCTTACTAACTCAACCAAACCTACGCAGGTCGCCAAACCCAAGAGTATTGCTACAGAACCCCTGTAGAGATTCACCACATTATTAGCACCCAAAGAACCGATCATATCTATTACTTTGTTGATCCAACCTACTACCAAGCTGTCCTATTTCTCTGAGTTCCTTCCGAATTATCCTCAAGTTGACACTTCTCCTTGCCAGAACACCACGATCCTTACCCAAAGCTCGCCACGCGAGATTCTAGCATAAAACCACACCGCCCTAAAGCTCATAAGCCGTTGTATTCCCTCTTAAGCACCCCAAAAGTACCACAACCGAGACACCTACTCCGAAGAGACCTTATGTGAACCTAAATTATTTCTTTTACCCTCCCGATCTGAAATGTAGAATCCATAGTGATACATAAATACTGCAAGTCCCAATACCATTCGACTCAAATCTCTGATTCTAGCCATATTCAAATCCGAATAAATTCTCAATTGCTATATATAAATCTTTAATCCATGAAAACCTTCTCGAGAATCATCCACTATGCTCAAATCTCAATTGCACCGCCCAAACGGGCCGAACGACCTGTGCCCCATTATCATGAAGACACCCAAAGACATCCTTCACGAATAATAACTCAATCATTTCATGATTTCCATATACCCATAAAGTGTAATACATCTTGAATCCAGAAATTTCCTTGCTTAAGTCATCCTCAAAACCAACCTCTGCAAGTCATAACCTATCCACAACTATGCCTCAGACCGAAACCAATACAACACATAACAATGCAATCAAATCGTCGATGGCAGACTCCCCACTTGGATCAAAGCCATATATCAACACATTTGATAACTCACAATACCCATCTTCTATTACTACTATAATACCGCAGTGATATTCAACTAAATCCTTCCTAATCTCATGTAACACAAACCATATAATACCTCAAATCATCTGCTAAGTTTGCATTCATCCCCGTGACAGTCAAGTCGACTTTCTCAACTAATCCAAACTCAAATCGTAACACCTATAACCTACTGGTAGAAAAGAAAGCCTCCACACAACATCATAAGTATCACAACTCCGTAGACCACCCCGCAGGAAATAACCCACCTACTTAGCCTCAAATTGGCATCTTTCTATACCCTTTCGCAGCCATAATTACTATGTAATCACTTAATCTTCCTGAGTCTGAACTCATTAACAAGATATGAGAATCTAATTCATTCCATAATTAAACAACATGAAAGATCCTTCAACACACTCATAACTCGAGACTATACGTCACATCAAGAGAGAAATCAAGCACCCAATTGTCCTTTTTACATCTCAAGCAAACTCTTCTCGTCACATTCAAACCATCTGAACACATCCTGTAGTCACATCATACTCTTCATATATCCATCCAACCACTCATTGAGCCACAAATCCCACTCATAGGGACACTACTGGACATATAAGTCCAAAATCATATACTCACACAACTGACACTATCGAGCCTAAGCTGCGATCTAAAACCTGGCCTCAAGTCCTCCACACTGACCCATCACCAAACATCAGAAACACATCTTGTACCTCATCCATAGAATCAAGAGTTGTTGATGCACAACTGATACAAAGCGCTCACATACGCATACGTGTGAGTGAAAGAAATTCAAGAGATACGCTTCATGTTGAATCAATGTTGCACGATAAGGAAATAAAGATGGGATATTTATCCAAAATGCCCTGTAGCCTCTCGAAGATAGGTATGGATGTCATCATACCGATCCGCACGACTCTACTAGACACTTTCTCATGACTCGTAGAACCTATGAACATAGAGCTCTAATACCAACTTGTCACGATCCAAAATCCAATTAGTCATGATGGCACCTAACTCAACCCGCTAGGTAAGCCAATTTAACAAAAATCCAACACCAATGAGATTTACTGAGAGAAATAAAGTTAATATAATTGAACTTCTGTACAAAGAATTCCCAAGGACTGGTAGTACAAATCATGAGCTTCTAAGATTTAGAGTATACAAAGCTGGTATGAAATAAATATATCATCTGTTTGAAATATACATGAACAGATTAACAATTCTAAAGCTACCATGAACAAGAGGCAGCTATGACCGAAACGCAGATACATCTTCAATGCCATCTCCTGCCATACACAGCAACATCATCATCCAAAATCTGCACGCAAGGTTACGGAAAATAGGTACGCTTTTCAAGTATATCAGTGAGAACCCAAATTTTTACTGAAATCGCCAAAATATGAGTAAATCTAAAAACTATGATTTTCCCAACACTTTCAACAACAGGTAAGATGTTTCATTATCAAATGGCATGATAAAAGTACATCTATATGCCTACTTGTCAATGTGTATGTGAAGTCATGAATAACGCAATACCATACAACATGAGGAAAATACATCTCTATCCTTGTATGTCAAGTGTGCGTGTCGAATGCAATGCAACACGGTAATAAAACCATATGCATACTCTCAGAGTATCAATTCACTCAGTCCTCCTAGTCACTCAGTCCTCACAGTCACTTAGTCTTCAGAGTCACTCAGTCCTCCCAATCACTCGGCACTCGATCTCAGCACTTGCGCTCGGCACTCGCACTCAGTAGGTACCTGCGCTCACTGTGGGTGTGCAGACTCCGGAGGGGCAGATCTTGCCCAAGTACTATTACAAGCCAATCATGGCATGAATCAATAAAGCATGATGCGGCTTGCAGCCCGATCCGATAAATATCACTGACAAACAGGACCTCAACCTCACTCAGTCATCAATCTCTCCAGTCTCTCGGGCTCACAATGTCATGAAAATCAGCCCAAAAATGATGATATGACGTATTAATAAATAGCAACAGAGACTGAGATATGATATACAAACGAATGAGTATGACTAAGTATGTAACTACAATTTAAGCAAATAACTCCACAGCAGATATGACCTCAGTGGGTCCCAACAGAATAAGCATATAGCCTAAACATGATTTCTAGCATGGATCATAACTCAATTACTCAAACACATAGAAATATCGTGGATAAAAACATGATTAGGTAACGACACAATACCACAGAAACAACCGAGTCATAATTCACACGGTGCACGCCCACACGCCCGTCACCTAGCATATGCCTCACCTCAACACCAAACACATATCACGTATATTCAGGGGTTCATACCCTCAGCACCAAGTTTAGAAGTGTTACTTACCTCGAACAAGCCGAATCCAATACCGAACAAGCCAAACAATACTCTATAAATGCCATCTCGCGCGTACCGACTTCTAAACAGCTCAAAACTAGCCAAAAGCATCTCAAATACATCAAATAATACCTAAGGAAATAATTCCAAATGATAAAGGTCGATTCTTTAATAAAAAGCCCAAAGTCAACCAAAAAGTCAAACCCGGGCCCGCACCTCAGAACCTGACAAAACTCACAAAATCCGATAACCCATTCAATTACGAGTCCAACCATACTAGTTTCACTCAAATTCGACTCTGAATCGATGTTCAAAACTCCAAAATTTACTTTATGATACTTTAGACAAAAAACCCCAATTTCTCTTTTGAAATCATCAACTAAATACCAAAAACGAGTATAGATTCATGAAATATGATTAAAACCGAGTAGAGAATAATTACCCCAATCCATATGGTGAAAATCGCCTAAAAATCACTTCAATCCGAGCTTCATAGCTCCAAATATGTTAAAATGGCCGAAACCCCCGAAAATAGAGTTCTTATAATCACTGAACAAATTAATGAATCACGATCGCGGGAATACTATCGCGAATGCGAAGAAAAACAATACACTGGCTCAGAAATACTCTAAGTGATCGTGGACAGACCTACGCGACCGCGAAGAAGAAAAGTCATTGCTACCAAAATGCACTATGCGTTCGCGGTACTCCCCACACGAACGTGATGACCACAGACATTAAAGCTCCGAGAACGTGACCCATATAACGCGATCGCGTTGAAGAACTCTCCACCTCTCAGATGTCCAGTCTCAACACTACACGACCATAATTTCTCATACGCGAATGCTTATAGTAACCCACACAGCCCTACGCGAATGTAGCCACCCAATCGCGATCGCGATGAAGAATGTACCCAACTCCAGATTTACTCTACGCGATCGCGATCCATTCTCTGCGATCGCGAACAAGAAAACCAGATGCTCAACAGAACCAGCAATGCCAAAATAAAGGAAAATTATCCGAATTAAATCTAAAACAGGCCCAAGCCCGTCGGGACCCCGTCCGAACATTCCAACAAGTTTCATAACATAACACGAACCTACTCGAGGCCTCAAATCATGCATAATAATATCAAAACCATGAATCTCACCTCAAATGAAACTTAATGAACTTTGAATCTTTCAACTTCCAAAACCCATGCCGAAACATATCAAATCAACTCGGAATGAGCTCAAATTTTGCACACAAGTCCCAAATGATATAACGAAGCTATTAAAATTCTCAGAACCATAATCTAAACCCGATATCATCAAAGTCAACTCCTGGTCAAACTTATAAACTTTCCAAACCTTCAAATTTTTAACTTTCGCCAATTAGCGCCAAAACCTTCTAGAAATATCCAAATGTACTCCCAAGTCTAAAATCACCATTCAGACCTAGCATAACCATCAAAACTCTGATCCAAGGTCAAATTCTCAAAGGTCAAACTTGTTCAACTCTTCCAACCTAAAGCTTATTAGTTGAGAACCATTCTTCCCAATCAATTTTGAATAACCTAAAAGTCAAAACCGACGATTCGCACAAGTCATAATACATCATACAGATCTATTCATGCCCTCAAACCACCAAGCGAAGTGTAAATGCTCAAAACGACCGGCTGGGTCGTTACATCTTGGAGCGATTTGGGTTTATCATTCGTGATTGATGTCATGTGCTAAGAAAAGGATTCACTCGGTTACTTAGAGATGTGGGTTACTTCTGGAGGTAGTCATGTGTTACTAAAGTATAAGTCGTTCGGCTCGTATCGGCAGCGCACTGTGAATTTGAGCAGAGTGGATGACTCTCGAGAAGATTCTAATGAATTCACGATTCATATGTGGTATTTGAGTAATTTTGGAATATGTAAATGGCTATGATATGAGATTCACATTGGATGGTATCAGGACTCGTGGTATTTCTATATCATTATGGATTCTACATCTCAGCATCTAAAATATAAAGGAACCAACTTCAGATTCGCGGAAGGTCTCTTTATAGTGGGCATTTCGGTTGTGGTACTATTAAGGGCTTAAGAGGGTATACATTTCTTATGGGCATTAAGACGACATGATTTTATTGTAGGATCTCTTGTTGTGAGCTTTGGGTAAGGATCGTAATGTATTAGTAAGGTGGAGTGTTAACTTGAAGGCAATTCAGAAGGAACTCAGAGAAATAGGACAGCTTGGTAGTAGGTTGGATCAGCATGGTAATGGATATGATCGGTTCTTTTGGTTCTTACGATGTGGTGAGGCTTTACAGGTGTTTTGTGTAAATACTCTTGGGCTTGGCAACCTGTGTGACTTGGTTGAGTTAGGGGAATTTTGTTCTAATGGTTTGGTTATGTGCAAATGGGTTTCGAAAAGTTCTCGATGATTTCTACCACGGCTTGAGATAGTTGTACTCTACAAGCATAGGGAGTTTGTTGCATGCTGTGGTTTTCTCCTGGATGGGACCAAGTGGAAGGTTTCTAGCTGATTGAGTATGTATCCTACTTATGACTCAGAGATGATGACTCTCATGCTTTTATATGATGGTATGTTAGAGGCAGTGCATCTTGTGGGATCGAGGTTTGCATGTACGAGGTTGCAGTTCTGTTAGGAGAAAAGGTCATGAGTTCTAGACAGCATGGACGATTTCAGATGTTTAGAAGAATGCTAGTACTATTTGGTATTACTTGAGAAGAGTGTACATTTCAGAGGGCGCAATGTGTTTTGACTTGCGGATGCTCGACTAGTACTATGGTAATCGCCTGGTTGATCGACTGGTGATGTTCAAATTTTGCTATATGGCATGGAAGAATTATGTAAGTATTTCTCGAGAGATAATTATATATGAGGGATTTGTCAATCATTTGAGTGGTGGAGTTGGGATCGGACATTGAAATATTTGTATTCTGTGGATTTGAAGACTAGGAGGATTCGTAGAGGCAAATTGCTCCTTGGTTGCGTACAATGAAAGTATGTTAAGGGGTTGACGACTGAGTGTATGTATTATGGATTACGTATTCTACATTAGGTCGGATTTATTAACTCAACAAAACTATTTTTGACGGGCGTATCACTCGGTTAGGGTTGAGCTTGTTTGTGTTCTAATATGTTCTATGTGTTACTCTTCTATGCTACAATGGGTTGTGATCGGTTGGTTATTTGAACATGTGATGCATTTTTGTTTGGGACCTATGGCAGAACTTGGGTGAAATGGTTCTTGGGGTGTTGAATGGTTGGTTGCACCTTGGTTATGGTTTTTCCTATTTATGGTATATCGTGCTACTTGTTTCTCCATGGTTATGGTCCTACACTTCGTGTGTTCGTTGTTGATTTGTGTATGGTTTTTGATTTTGAGCATTATGGATTAAGGTATTTCATGTAGACCGGTTTTTGGATGGGGTCACGCATCATAACGGAGTTATGTTGTGATATGATCCTTTGGGTAGATTTGGTGTGTCTTGGTTCTCCTTTGAGTGATGGGTTTATAGCATTGCGCTTGTGCTGGTACCTGTTGAGATTGCAAAACGGTTCTCTCATTTTATCTCTTTCTATTTTTGGGTACATTAGAGTTGTTTCTTGTTTGGTGCACGGATTGCATGGTATGTGGCTCTAGGTAGTATTGGTGTAGCATTTTGGTAGAGAACCTTATACTGAATGATATGAGGTTATTGGATCTCGATTGAGTGCTATCAGATTTGATTAAGGTATGTTTAGAAGAATAACGTCTCTAGTCAGCTTAGAATTTGGCTATGGTTCTTGTTAGGGAAGCGAGATCCACGACTTGATGATATGATGAGTGATTATAAGCTTCTGTGTGTTTCTTTCATCATTAGCAGTGTACGAATGTTAGAATAAAGTTTTATTTGACATGAGATTTGTTACCGGTACTAGGTTTGTTAATGGGCAACTATTGTGGTCGAATTTTATTGCTATGAGTATCTGAGTTATACGGTATATCATGTGAATATATCTTGAGTTATGGCTATGGATTGATACAGCTTGTTCAGACTTGTACAGTGTCTAAATGCGCGATTCAGGTCTGGTAATGGATTCTAGATGTTGGGGATTTGATTCTAAGGCTTACGGGTTAATGTTGAATTAAGAATCTTCAATTATGTTATGTTGTCAGGCTTACATGGATCGGGGTGACGTGGGATTACCCATGGGTATATGCACGGTGAGTTCATACAATCATTTGATGGCTTTAGAGCGAATCTTGGCACGTTTGAGGACAAGCGTATGTTTAAGTGGGGGAGAATGTAATGACTGGACCAGTTGTTTTGAGTACTTGCACTTCGTTCAGTGGTTTGAGGTCTTGAGTAGCTGCATATGATGTGTTACGACTTATTTGCATCGTCGGTTTTAGTTTTCGAGTTATTCGGGATTGATTTGGAAGAATGATTCTCAACTAGGAAGCTTTAAGTTGGAAGAGTTGACCAAGTTTGAATCTTGTGTAATTGACCTTGGATTAGAGTTTTGATGGCCCCGTTAGGTCCGGATGGTGATTTTGGACTTGGGCGTATGCCCGGATTTGCATTTTGGACTTGGAAAGTTCATAGATTTGACCGGGAGATGACTTCGATGTTATCGGGTTTGGATTGTTGTTCCGGGAGTTGGAATATGTTTGTTATTTCATTTGAAATTTGTATACAAAATTTGAGGTCATTTAGAGTTGATTTGATATGGTTCGACACGAGTTTTGGAAGTTGAAAGTTTAAAATTTTATTAAGTTTGATTTGAGGTGCGATTCGTGGTTTTGATGCTTTTATGTGTGATTGTAGGCCTCGAGTAGGTCCGTGTTATGTTTTGGGACTTGTTGGCATGTTCGGACGGGGTCCCTAGGGGCTCGGGTGAGGTTCGGACGGGTTTCGGACCATGTTGGTGACTGCTGGTTTCTACTGATTTTTGGTGCCTCATTTGTTCTTCGCGATCGTGAGGATAATGCCGCGATCGCATAGTATTAGGAGCTGTATTTATTCGCATTCACGCTATAGGGATCACGCTCGCGGTGGTTGAAGCTTTAAGCCTTCGCGTTCGTGACTGTGTCTACACGTTCGCGTAGTGTTGAGCTGGGAGCTGGGAGCTGGAGGTGATGTCTTCGCGTTTGTGAGGGTCAATGTCGCGTTCGCGTAGCGTTGGCTAGTCAATGCATCGTGCTCGCGAGGTATATGTTCCGAACGCATAGTGTTATTTTATGGTTATGCATTTTTTTCATTATGAACACGAGGATTCTTCCGCGTTCACGAAGCGTATCCCTGGAGTAGATCTATAAGTACTCTATTTTCGGACTTTGAGTTATTTCATCACATTTTGAGTTGGGGAGCTCGGAATTTGGCGATTTTGGAAAGGATTTTCACTATATGGATTGGGGTAAGTATTTTCTACTCGAATTTGATTATATTACATGATTCTATCTTCGGTTTTTGTATTTGATTAATGATTCTAAAAGAGAAATTGGGGGGTTTGTCTAAACTTTCCTAAAGTGAATTATTGAGATTTGAACATCGATTCGGAGTCGGATTTGAGTGACATTAGTATGGTTGGACTCGTAATTGAATGGGTTGTCGGAATTTGTTAGTTTTGTCGGGTTTCAGGATTCAAGTCCGGGTTGAGTTTTTGGTTGACTTTGAGTTTTTAATTAAAGATTTGACCTTTATAATTTGGTCTTTTTCCCTATGGCATTATTTGATGTTTTGAGTTGCTTTTGGCTAGTTTTGGGTCGTGCGAGATGACATTTATAAAGTATTGTTTGTCTTGCTCGGTATTTGCTTTGGCTTACTTGAGGTAAGTATCTTACCTGAACTTTGTTGAGGCACTAGTTGCCTGAGTTATTTGTGATAGCTACGTTCTATGGGTGTGCATATGTGTGGGGACAGAGCCCATGTGCGAGCACCGGTGTATTTATCTAGGCTCGGGGTAGTGCTTAGGCTATGGCATGCCTTGAATTGATTGTTAAGCCTTAAGTTGTGATGTTTCTTATATTTGTAACCTTGTTGTGAGCTATTTGATCCATGTTTTGAGGTTACATAAAGGCTAATTTCCTAATTGAACTTGATATTTGCTATTTTTGTGATGAAATTGCAGATTTGAGCTATGATAGTATACATTGCACATGCATACACTTTAGCATGTCACTTATACCAGTCTAGGAGTATGAAATCTAGTATTCATTGATCATATACATGTGTTCTTCTATATTTGCTTTAGTGTGATATGATTTGGACTGGATGTCTGTGACCACACCAGGCAGATTGTGTTGTTATGCATGTGACCACACTGGGTGGAATGTGTTATGATGCATGTGACCACACCAGGTGGATTGTGTTGTTATGCATATGACCACGCCGGGCAGATTCTGTTGTTATGCATGTGACCATGCCGGGAGGATTAGGCTGTTATGCACGTGACCACGCCTGGTGGATTATGATTATTGGCACATGATTTGTCTGTGCAATACGTGAGTTGTCCGTGCGGATCCGGATACTGATATTATGGCACGTGAGTTTTCCATGTAGCATGTGAGTTATTGATGCGATTGATATTATTAGCATGAGAGTTGTCCGTGCAGTATGTTCAATTGGCCATGCAGCGTGTAGATACGGATCTATCTCCCAAGGGTCACCCTCTCATGTTTCTCTCTTGATGGTGTACACGTGGATTATGAGAAATCGACAGGTTTTTGGTTGATGTGAGCTCTAGGAGAGATGGTTATTGGTTTGGTTTGACTATTGAGATTCTGATATGGGCCTGAGAGTCGTGATATGATTTCTAATTAGATCGGGTTGTGCGCCGCAATGGGTTGATGTTTGGTTATTGCATTTCTTCTTTACTTGAAATTTCCTTTGTTGTCTACCTGATTTATTTGCATATCTTCTTTATATGCTGGATTGTTGACTGAGCTGAATACATTGAGAAAATATGTGAGCACCAAGGTGCTTTTATCTGTGATATCATGATTTGATCTTATTTTTGTCCTATACTTGTGGGAATTTATGAACTATACAGGTGATAACGGGTATCATTTATAATTCTTGCTTTTATTACCTCGCCGAGGTTAGTTATGATACTTATTGAGTACATGAGGTCGGTTGTACTCATACTACACTTCTGCACCTTGCGTACAGATCTTGGAGTTGATGTTGTTGTGTATGGCGGGAGTTGGTATTGAAGATACACATGCCTTCCGGATTGAACTACCATTTATCCTTGGTAGTTTTAGATTTTAAATTCTATTTATGTACACTTAAAACAGATGTTGTATTTATTTCATACCAGCTTTGTAAATCTATGTCTTAGTGGCTCATGACTTGTGCTACCAGTCCTTGGGTTATTGTATAAAAGTTCAGTTAATTCATCATTTATCTCTTATTAATCTCATTTGGATTGTGTTGACTGTTAATTGGCTTACCTAGCGGGTTGAGTTAGGTTCCATCACGGCTAGTCGAATTTTGGGTCGTGACATTTTGACTCTTATGCCACCTATCAGCATATCATTACTCTAAGTGGCGAGTCTATTTTTCTACCAATACGGATAGTCTCCCCACTTTAAAAATATTCTCAACTAAATATTCCGGAAGTGGAGAGTTTATTTATGGAGGGAATGTCTTGCAGCCTCTTCCCGATATCATTATGATGTACTTCATAAGCAAAGAGAAGTATGTCTCTTCCATTTAATGCTTGAGACACGTGTCTTGTCGTGATTGGCTCTGCAGTTTGTAGCGGCTTTTTAGGGTTTCTTCGGTTGTGTCTGTTCGATATGACAGTTCCATGATGACGGTCCATGATGACGTTTTTTCCTTATAACTACCATATTATGCGCCTTCCAAAACTTCTTCTACTCTCTTTCATTTTTATTGAATCCTTTTTGAAACTCTCTCTTTCTCTTCGTGCTTCTATATTTAACTTAACAATGGCTTCCCAATCTTCAAACCCTTCTTCATCCTCCGATCCTCATCGCGTTATTATAGTGGTTGACCACTATTCTTCCCTCATTAAGTATGGTCTTCTTCCTCTCATATGTAGAGAATTCCATTGGAAACCTTATTTCCTAATCATTTCCCCTAGTATTGATTATCGAATCACCACTTACCATGAAGGTTATTCGTTCAACTACACTTATCTTTTTACTTTAGGATTTAAACCTCCAATAGACCTAGTGATTCTAAAGTTCTGCCGCTATTTCAATGATTGCCTCATGCAAATAGGACCGATAATATGGAGGGCAGTAGCATGACTTTGTTACTTATCGAGTTTCGTTCCGCTCCTTTCACTTTTTAACATCTCCTCCATCTATATTCCTCTAAACTCTTTTGCATGGGTGTTTTCACACTCGTAGTAAGGAGTAAGCACGTCTTAGTTGGTCTTGAAGATGATCGTGACCGAAGTTGGTATGCTCACTTCGGTTCTATCCCAACCCATGCTTTGGTGAAAGAAAATAATATGCATTTTCCCGAATAGTGGAATTTTGCACGTAAGTGTTTTCCTTTATTTTTGCTTTCTGCTATTTTTTCTTTCATAGAATACTAGCCTTATCACTTGTGTTTTCTTCTTTTGCAGCAATCATGGAAGTCTTTGGTGAGCTTCCTGACTTCCGTGGTTGGGTAGAACCAATGCTGTGCACTGCTCCTATGTAGCAAAGATCTTGAAAATTTCTATCCCAAAAATTTGGGTGGAAAGTCAAAACCAACGGTATGTAACTTTATTTTACCGTGGATTTTTTTATGCTTATTTTGACATCCTTTTTGATTCTCAGGATTTGCAATCCGCAGACTTTGTCTCTCTCCCTCTCCCGCAGTTAGACTCAATGTTAACACTATTCAGCAGTTGATTTTGAATGTGTCCTCTTCGAAGAGGAAGAATAAAGAACCCCTTGCCTCCAATGAATAGGATGAATAAGAAGGTTCCTTAGTGAAGATGCCTCGAGTTAGGAGACAAGTCATTTTGGATGATGAATCCAACATCCCTCAAAACTAGCCTTCAGACTCCGTGACTTTTCACTTGGTCGATGAGCCTGAAGATATCCCTCTAGAAATTTCAGAGGAGGAAGATGTTGAGCCTGCTTTGAACCTCCTTCAAGCCCTATTGAAAGACTCTTTACTCAAGGATTTGAGGGTGAAGAGGGAGAATTTGGCTTCGTTTCCGAAGAGCTACCTCTTACCACTCTCCCTATGAGTCCCTTTGCTCCTGCTGCTTCTCCCGTTGTTGTTCCTAGAGATAAAGTCGGTCCTTCCACCGAGGGCAGTATGAAATAAGTTATGATTGAAGTCCCCAAGGGTATCAACTTGCTGAAGAAACCTAACCGAGTTGTGGTGTGGTTGAAGCATCTGATTGACCCCCTCGAGAGGAAAAAACTTGACTCCGTCTTCTCCATTACTCTGATGAATGATGTGATTTATTCTTCTCTCAAGGTATGTTTTTCCTCTCTTACTTCTTTCATTTCTTACTTCCTTAGGTCTAGGGTTTAGAGCAATAACTTAGGCTTACTACTACTGAGTTAGAAGTAATGGGGTCTTCAGCTAATCAGGCAGAGAAGGAAAAAACTAAGATGGAGGCCACTTTTGCTGAGCAGCATTCAAGGGCCACTGGGGAGATTCAAAGTACGAAAAAACTTCTGAATAAAAAAGAAGTGTACGTGGGTGATGTGGTCCAAGCATTGACTCAAGCTCAAGAATATCCCTATGCCTCCGCCAACAGATTTAAATTCCTTGAAACTACATTGGAACTTTTGAAGGTTTCATATGATGTTGCCGAAGCTAAAAAGGAAGAACAAAGGGCTGAAGTTGAACATTTGGAGAAAGTTTACGAGGCTCTCGAGGACAAGATAACTCTAGACGTGAGTTGGGCCCTCCTGAACACTCGTCTTGAGACTTTGACTGAGGATAGACAAGAAGGCTTTGATCTCGAAACTGAGATTGCCAGGGCTTAAGAAGCAACTGATACTACTCAGCAACGTCAAAACGTTTCTACACCCGAGGATGAAAGCTCCAAGGGTGATTTAAGCAAAGGCAGTTCAGAGACCGATGCTACTAATCCTCAGTCTTCATCTTCAAGTCCCCCAGTTGATCCTTCCGCTCCTTCCCAAGATGCTCCTTAGTTTTCTTTTTCAATAGTTATCTTAGATGTTTTTGGATATGTTTGGATGTTTTTATCAACATCAATGTTAACTTTCAGCGTGTTTTATATATACATCTGCTCATTAATTTTCGAGCCTTTTTTCGCATTATCTAAGTAGACTGAATGTTTTAATATGCCGTGACTAAATACACACGGTCTTACTTATAAAAGAGGACCCTTTTATGCAATCGACACTAATAAAGATGATGTCTCACTTTCATATTGGTGTAAAAATATGAAATATGAAGTAATTTGAAGAAGTTTTATTTGAACTTTCAAAGAAAATATTCATCTTATAACATTTTCATAACTGCCTTCTCGTAGCAGGTTTACAAGTAAGGGCATATTTATTCCATGACTATTTTTGTAGCCTTAACCTAATAGCTCTTGGGAGTTTTCTGTTAAATCTTCAATTCTTTGCTTCCCATCCATTCTTTGAGCTTGAAACTTTGAAATTTTCTTCAAAGTTTTCTTTGAGAATTTCTTGATATATGCTTCTCCCATGTGTATAGTCCCTCTAGTGTTTGAGCTTTGAAGTATGAAAACTTGAACATTGGATCAACTTTCCTCCACTGTCCTTTTCCTAAAAAGTAAATACATAAGAAACTCGGGGGTAACTCTTTAGATGATGACTGCTGAACCATTCCCCATCAGAACTGTTGTAACCTTAACTGAGAATAATTAAGTATTTTGCGTGTCTTTTGGGTCTAATATCATCATCTGGTTTAGGTTAGGTTTTTTCCTACCATCTAAAAAGGTTAGTAAAAATTATATGAACAAATAAACAATGAACTTTGGGATACCGGACCATTAGTACTTGCTCAAAGGTAGTATTTCTTCAAGTGTACTGCATTCCAATTGGAAGGTAACACTTTCCCGTCCATGGTCTCCAACTTGTACTCTCCTTTCCCAGTAATGCCTCGAACTCGATATGGTCCTTCCCAATTCGAACCTAATTTCCCTGCATTTACCACATATCTTAACTGAAACACCTTCTTGAGGACGAAGTCCCCAATCTTGAAGTATCAAAGGTTCGTTCTTCTGTTATAATATCGCTCTATCCTTTGCTTTTGTACTACTATCCGTATTGAAGTTGTTTCCCTTTGTTCTTCTGGCAAATCCAAATTTGTACGAAGTTCCTCCTCATTGGATAGTTCATTTTTATGTTCAAACCTCAGGCTTGGTTCCCCTATTTCTACTGGAATTAGCACCTCAGTACCATAAATAAGTAAAAATGGAGTTTCCCTCGTGCTTATTTTGTCATTGTTCTGTAGGCCCATAATACCCCATGTAGCACCTCATATCACCTGCCTTTTGATGCTTCCAAACGTTTCTTTATACTGTTAGAAATAATTATATTTCTCTACTCTGCTTGTGCATTAGCTACGGGATGATATGGTGTTGATGTAATCCTTTTGATTTTCCATCCTTTGAGAAAGTCAGTGACCTTTTCTCCTACAAATTGTGATCCATTTTCACATACAATTTCCCTTGTAACCCCTAATCTACGTATTATATTCCTCCAGATGAAGTCGATAACTTCTTTTTGTCATACCTGTTTGAAGGCACCCGCTTCCACCTAGAATAATAATCAGTTAAAATTAATAAAAACCATATCTTTCCTAGTTCTTGCGGCAGAGTACCTATGATATTCATTTTCCACTTCATAAACGGTCACGGTGCGATAACCAAATAAAGCAATTCTGCCGGTTGATACATATTATTTGCATACCATTGGAATTTATCATACCTTTTTACGAAGTATTTCGCCCCGTCTTTCATTTTTGGCCAGTAATACCCTGCTCTTATTAGTGTTTTCACTAGTGACCTTCCACCAACGTGATTTTCACAATGTCCTTCATGTACCTCTCATATCACATATTCAGTTTGTGAGGGCCCAATGCATCGAGCTAAAGGTCCGCCAAACATCTTTCGATACAAATTGCCTTCTATTAAACAATATCGAGCCATTTGAATTATTATCCGTTTGGATTGTTTTTTGTCCTCGGGTAATATTTCATACAACAAATAATTCACAAATTCATTTCTTAAATCCCACATTCAATTATTAAAATTTACCTCATTTTTGGCTTGATCGAGCGTTTAGTACAATAAATGTACTGCGATTGCATTTTCCGTATTCGACACATCGGCTACTAAACCCAGATTTGCTAATGCATCAAGCTCTGCATTCTCCTCTCTTGGAATTTGAATTAATTTCCACATTAGGAACTGATGCAAAAATTTCCTTACTTTTTCCACGTATTCCTGCATTCGTGTTTCTCTAGCCACGTAATTCCCTTGTATTTTATTTACCACAAGTTGAGAATCGCTTTTGATTTCAACCTGATCAATTCCCATCTCTTTTGCAAGTTCCAAACCTGCAATCACTGCCTCGTACTTGGCTTCATTATTACTTATAGGGTAACATTTTATTGCTTGCCTAATAATTTCTCCTGAAGGTGAAATTAAGACGATACCCAAAGTTACTCCCTTTACATTTGAGGATCCATCAGTGTATAATGTCCAAGTCCTCAGATTAGATTCGGTAAATGCCCGTACCGCATTTTCAACTTCAGGAAGTAAGCTCGAACTGAAATCTGCTAGTGCCTGTGACTTTATGGTAGTTCGTGGCTGATAAACAATATCATATTTACTAAGTTATATTGCCTATTTAGCTAAACAGAAAATATTTCATACTGAAAAAAATAGTTACGACAGAAATAGGATGACGTTGAAAATAGGGTCGTAACTTTCTTGAAGTCATTATTAATGCCAATGCTAGTTTTTTTAAATGAGGATATTGTGTCTCAGCTTCCAACAAAAACATAGTAAATTAGAGATTGTGTACGTTTTTCTTCTCGCACCAATACCGCACTTACTGCCACTTCAGATACAACTTAATAAATGAGTAACCTTTCTCTATCCCTTGGCTTTGACAGCAAGGGCAATTTTGACAAGTATGTTTTCAAATCTTTCAAAGCTTGTTGACAGTCATCTGTCCATTTAAACTGATTTTGCTTTTTCACAGTGAAAAAGTTATGAAACACTTCTCTGAGGATCTAGATATGAATCTCCCCAGAGCTGCTACTCTCCCAGTTAACCTTGGTACTTCCTTTTTACTCATAAGTACATCCGGTATCTCTTCGATTGCTTTAATCTGAGCCGGATTTACTTCAATCCCCATGTTAGAAGTAAGGAAACCTAAAACTTTATCGGAGGCTTTACCAAAGGTGCAGTTCTCTCGGTTCAACTTCATGTTATATTTGTGATGTTAAAGGTTTCATTCATATGTTTGAGATGATCTTCTGCTTGCGCTGATATGAATAGTATGTCATCAATGTAGACTTTCATGGTTTTTCTCAAATGTTCTTGAAACATTTTGGTCACCAACCTTTGGTGCGTAGCTCCAGCATTCTTCAACCCAAAAGGTATGACTTTGTAACAATAAGTCCCATTGTCTATAATAAAAGAAGTTTTTTCCTTGTCCCGAGGATACATTTTTATTTGATTATATCCAAAATAAGCATCTAAAAACTGAAATATTCATGAACTGCAGTAGAATCGATTAATTGATCTATATGCGATAAAGGAAATGGATATTTAGGACATGCATCTACACATACTCGCCATTTACCATTTTTGTTTAGGTACTACGATTGTATTGGCTAACCAGTCAGGGTATTTTACCTCACGAATCGAACCAATTTTCAAAAGTTTACTTACTTCCTCTTGAATTACCTGGTTTTTGAATGCTCTTTGCTTTCTCTTCTTTTGCTTCACCGGTGGATGTAATGGAACTTCATTTAACTTATGAGTGATTACCTCCGGTGGAATACCTGTCATATCTGAGGGCGACCAGGCAAAATAATCAGCATTTGCGCGTTAGAATTCAATTAACTTACTTTTCAGCTTCGAGCTTATGTCTGTCCCAACATAAACTTTTCTGTCAGGCTAGTGGACGAACAATATAACATCTTCGAGTTCTTCTGCATTTATTTTGATAGTTTTATTCCCTTCTGGGTCTTGGATCATATCAAGTCTTGCATCTATATCTGCTTCGTTCCTCGCACCTTCAATTGAGGTAGAAAACAAATTCTCCTCAAACAGAACACTATAATTGCTATTTTTCATCTCTGTCTTTGGATGTTCTATCCGCCGCAGCAACTGTGCTGGTTTCTCGTGCCGCTTCTTGATCTCCCTTGATCTGACAAATCCCCCACCATGATGGGAATTTGATAACATGATGCAAACTTAACGGCACTGTATCCATATCATGAATCCACGACCTTCCTAAAATTATGTTGTAAGCGATGTCTACATCCACCACTTGGAATTTGGTGTCCTTCATGACACCCTCGACAAATGTAGATAGCGTAATTTCTACCTTTGTTATGACACTTGAGTTGTCTAACCCAGAAAAAGATCGAGCCTTGGGTATCACATGATCAATTGCTTGCATCTTACTGACTAATCTCAGTGATATGATATTCACAACGCTACCTGGATCAATAAAAACTTGCTTGACATTAGTATCATGAACAAGTAAAGATATTACAAGCACATCGTTGTGAGGGATGAACAAGCCACCTGCATCCTCATCTTCAAATGTTATGCTATCTCCTTCCAAGATTGTCAAATTTGCTTCCCATGGGTCACTGAGATTTTGGTTGTTCTTTTTTATGTCGTGTATGTAACTCCATTAACCTCCTCACCCCTTGTTATTACATTTACCGTCCTCTTTGGCGATGGGGGCTTTGGTGGTTCTTCCCTATTTTTCATATAAGACTGATTTCCCTTCTTACTAAATAAGTCATTGAGATAGCCCTTTTTCAGTAAATAATCAACCTTCGCTTGTAGAAACCTGCAATATGTCGTTCTGTGACTGTGATCATTATGAAATTTACACCACAGTTCCTGGCTTCTTTTGCTAGGATCTTATTTCATCTCTTTAGGCCATCACACCTTATCTCTCATGCCTCTTAACACATCTACTAACTCGGAAGTACTGACGTTGAAGTTGTAATCTCTTATTTTTTATCGGGAATTTTGATCGTTGTTTCTTGTCATATCCCGTTCTTTACCAAATCGAGAAGAAGAACATGCCTTTTTCTAACGTGATCTCTAATCAAATCGTGCATGTTCTGGTTTTGGCCTTAGATCTCGCCCTGCATGTCCCATGTAACGTTCGTACCTACTTTTTTTGGATCTCCTTTCTGGTTTTGAGCGTCTTGATCCGAACCTCTCCTCCACCTTTGGTTAGGATACCGTATCTTCTTTAATTTGTAACTTTGTGCTATATCTATTATAAATATCATTCCAAGTAGTTGCGGGAATTCACGTAAACTCTCCATTAATCTTCTCGTGGCTTCTGAGCTTCTCTCTTTCAGGTTGCTGGCGAATGCCATTGCTGCCCAATTATCAGGTATGGGAGGTAACATCGTCCTTTCTCGCTGGAAGCGATCCACAAACTCTCTGAGCAATTCCGTAATTCTTTGTTTTACCTTGAAGATATTTTTCATTCTTTTTTCTACTTTTGAGCTCCCGAATATGATTTTATAAATGAATCTACAAGCTCAACAAAAGAGGCAATTGAATTTTTCAGGTAAGAGAGAATACCATGTTAGTGTTCCCTTCGTAAGATTCACCAAATTTTTTCACCAACACTGATTCGATTTCCTGCGTGGTTAAATCGTTGCCTTTGACTCCTGTAGCAAACGGTAATATGATCTCGTGGGTCGGTAGCCCTATCATACTTAGGAGTATCGGGCATTTTAAAATTTTTCAGTATTGGTAATGGTGTTGCACTTAGCTTCCATGGATGTTGTGATTATTTGTCTATATCCACTCATTTAATCACATGTGATACTCCCAGTATCTATTATATCCACTCAATTGGTTCCTTGAGTTGCTTATGCAAAGTTAGAACTAAGTTTTACAAATTAGAATTATTTGGCGTACCTGACCCTCTGGCTCCAGAGTTATTTGATATTTCTCCACTTCCAGAGTTTTCAATCACTGAATGAGAATTTTTCACAGTTGTGTTAACTGGTAATAGAGCCTGAACAACCCTTGGTAACCCACTTGCAAAAGCACGCAAAGCTTCATCAATCTCTATGCAATAAATTATTTCAAGTCATCTTGCACATTTGACTGTTCCTCATGTTGTTGTCAAGCATTGCGATTAGCATATCTAACAGGTGAATTTTCTCATGAACGTTGTAGAGAATACGTGGGTGTGTTGTGTGGAGGAGTCCCTCCTTATTGTCCATCCTCAACCAGAACAATTTGATCAATTCCAGATATAATTTCTTGATAAAAATATGTAAATGGAAAGTGAAAAGATAACTAGATTTTCTGGAAACGGAACCAATTTGTTTAACCATAAAATATTTTTTGTCGTCAAAGCAAATAAAAGAATAATTCCGTTTTCTAGTAACTAATTTTACTTCACTTTTTCACATATAAAAGAATTAAAAATAATGGAAAGAAATATTGAGAGAATAAAGAAAAAGAAATCTTATTGATTATTGCAGCTGTCTTCCAATAGGAAAGAATATAATCTTCCAGTAGCATAGAATAGTAAAGTATAAGCAATTGATAGTATAACTTTGTAAATTTCTTGATGGGAGTATAAGATATGATAAGGGGATTTATATAAGAGTACAATTTGTAACTTTTTTGCCCTACTTAATTCCTGCCCGTTACTAATATTTATTACATTGATTACCCATTATATGGGTGATTCATAAAGGTTATGGTAACAATAACAAATCGCGCATAATCAGGAATTATGCTGATTTCTTTCCCTACTCCTGGCTATTAATGAAACTTCCATATTCGTGGACTTTAATTATCCATTCCGCACCTATTTTCTCTTTCCAGTTTTCATGTATGATATCTTTGTAGATATTCCCGTGGGTGTTTTAATCATATCTTCTCTAATCTTCATTCTTCTTTATTTTTTTGACTATTATGCCACATGTCAGCATATCATTAGTCCATATGGCGGGTCTATTTTTCTACCAATATAGGCACGTGTTGATTTTTTGGTTGACTTTGTGCAATGATAAAGATCGAAGCTTTATTGTTTGGAATCCATTCTTGTAGCCTTCTTTGACGTTATTGAGTTATTTTTTGTTAGATTTGACCCGTTCGGAGGCCGATTCGAGAGGCAAGGGTTTTTTGGAATATTAATTATCGCGCTTTGATGTAAGTATCTTGTCTAGGCTTAACTTGAGGGTATTTTCCCCCTAGATTATGGTGTTTTGAATATGTTAGGGTAGCACATATGCGAGGTGAAGAGCACATATACACGCACCGTGTTTATTCATGATCCAGGCAGCTTCTAGGCTCTTATTTGCCTTGTTTGACAATTTTGCTTATTTGATACCGTGTTATTTTATACTTGTTGACTATGTGAGCTATTACTCATGCTAAAAATCATGTTTAGGCCATTGCTTTTCTATTGATACATGATAGAGCAATTTTGCTATGTTGAGCTATTTGCCTTAGCCGTAGTCATATTCCTCAGTCATGATATTATATCTGTATGTTATAGCTTTGTCTCTGTGTACCCTTTATATGTTATCTTGCATGTTGTTGGTGTCCTTAATTGTGTGACATGGGTTTGAGCTGAATTGTGGCATGTTATTATACTCCGTGTGATGTTTTGTTTATGGTACTGTGAGAGTTTGGCATATTAAGACTTGAGGAGATTAATGACTCTTCTAGGGACATAGAGTCGTGTTGGTATTGGTAGTGATATGATGTGTGATCGGGCCCCATATTGGGCTGAGTTGTATTGATTATTGAGGCGCTTGGGTAGAGTGATATTGATCGTTGACTTAGATCCGATCAACGCTTGGGCTTCGGATCTGCCCCTTCGGAGTCAGGTAATAACCCATGTTACTTTGGGCACTGTGAGTGCAGGCATTTGGTAGATGCTTAGTGATGGGATTTATGCCAGGTACCCATACAGTGCTGAGATTGTACTTAATTGATGATTTAACTGCAAAATCATTTATTTTAGCGTGGATACTTGTCATGCAGGAATAGAGTCATGTCTCATGCTAATTGATACTTTATGTCTTGAACATTAATGCCTTAATTGCGTTATTTGGAAATCATGCCTATCTTCCAATTAATGTGACTAAGTTAAACTTGATATTCTTGAGTAGCTTTTTCTTTTGCTATTATCTTTATGTTGTTATTGTTATTGCTGGCTGTTGAAAGTGAGTAGCAAACTTTGCTAATCTTGGCACTATTCTCAAATCGATGTTAATCTTTCAACTTACTGAGTACATGGAGTCGGTTATACTCATACTACACTCTGCACTTCATGTGCACATCCAAGTTCATCTGATAGAGGTTATTTCTAGAGGGTGGCATCTGTTCATGTTGGAGACTCCGAGTTAGCACTTCTATTCCGTTCACAGGTCTTGAAGTCCCCTTTTTTTCTATTTCCCGTTATTACTATTAGTCGTTCAGACAATATTATATTTTGATTAAATCTTGTACTTATACTCTATAGAGCTCATGTACTCGTTGACACCAAATTTTGGGATGGTTTTTTCCTGTTGTATCACTATGTTGAATTCAATTATTTATATCATTCCACTATTGAGTCTATTTCCTGCTATTGTTGAAGTTTATTTAAGCGTATTGAAGTGTTGGCTTGCCTAGTAAGCGGTGTTAGGCGTCATCACGGCCCCGGTGGGATTTTTGTGTCGTGACATGTTACTATCAGAGCATTAGATTTCTTAGGTCTCACGAGTCATGAGCGAGTCTATTAGAGTCTTGTGTATCGGTATGGAGACGATATGCTTATCTTCGAAAGGCTATAGGCTATTAGGTAAACTTCTCTTTCTTTCATTCTCTATCGTGTGTGTTTATTTATCCTGAAGATTGAACATTTGTCTTTCTATAATCTCACATATAGTGAGGACACAAGATTCTTTGGCTGATTATGTTGCCCCTAGGTCCAATGCCGCGAGAGGCCGGGACCGGGGCAGAGGTAGGGGCAGAGCATGCGCTGCAGCTAGGGCCCCTACTCGAGCAGCTGTTGTGGAGCCACCAATAGCTCCCATTGAGGAGCAGGTTCATAACTATGTTGAGCTGGAGGTACCCGCTCATGTCCCCCAAGGTTTACTTGTTCCACCAAATGTTTAGGATACTTTGGTTCGTATGGTTGGTTTGTTGGAGAGTTTAGCTCTGGCCGGGGCATTTCCTATTGTACAAGCAACTTCCCAGGTAAGGGGAGGAGCGCAGACTCTAGCTACTCGTACCCCAGAGCAGGTGGCCCATGGTTATCAAACCCCTGGAGTGTTACCGGTTAGGGGAGTTCAGCCTATTGTTGCTGTGCAGCTTGAGGGGAGGCCCGCAATGTCATCCGATGAGATGAAGAGATTGGATAAGTTCACAAAGTTGCATCCTCCTTACTTCAATGGTACACCTTTAGAGGATGCCTAAGGATTCTTGGATCGTTGCCATGAGATTTAGTGCAACTTGGGACTAGTTAAGTATAATGGAGCTGACTTCACCGCCTTCTAGATGTAAGGTCCAGCCAAGAGGTGGTGGCAGGTTTATGAGCTTGGATTAGTTGATGCCCCGCACTAGGAGAGAGTATCTGAGGAAGCAGTTTGAGCACCTTCAACAGGGTCAGATGTCTGTTACTGAGTATGAGAAGAGGTTTACAGAGCTATCCCACCATACTACTATTTTGGTTCCCAATGATGAGGAGAGGGTGAGGAGATTCATTGATGGTCTTCACCCTAGTATTCGCATTTTCATTTCATCAGGTTGTGGAGATAGCGAGTCGTGTTGAGCGCATTCGCAGTGAGACTAGGGAGCTAACGCAGGGTAGGACAAGGGGTCCCGTTATTCAGGTAGCTTCAATAGTGTCTCATCTGGAGGCCGAGGTTGATTTGGGAGAGGTCATTCTAGTAGGCCAGCTTATTATGCACCATCATCCGGTCGAGGAGCTGCTGTGTAGTCTTCATTCGGTGCATTTCCAGTGCAGAGTTCTTACCGCACTCCATCAGTCCAAGGTTCATCAGTACTAGGTCCTTCTAGTGGGTATTCTGGCTCATGGGGGTCCGACTCAAGTCCCGCAGTCATTTTCGGTTAGAGGTTGGTGTGAGTATGGAGACCTGGGGCATGTCAGGAATACTGGCCCTATCTTCAAAGAGGTCCAATGCAGCAGGGAGGTAAAACTATGATTCCCACACCAGTTGCTACACCAACTACTCAGCTAGCTTGGGGTAGAGGTCATTCAGGGCGTGGTCGTCCTAAAGAGGGGGGGGCTCTATCGAGTGGAGGTCATGCTAGATGCTATGCGTTCCTAGGGAGGACCAAGGTCGTGGCTTTTGATGCTGTTATTATAGGTATTGTTTCTGTGGGCCACAAAGATGCTTTGGTATTGTTCGATCCTGGCTCTACTTATTCGTACGTGTCATCATATTTTGCTTCTTCTCTAGATATGCCACGTGATTCTCTTGCTATCCATGTTCACGTATCTACGCCGGTTGGGGATTCTATCATGGTGGATTGAGTTTAACGGTCCTGTGTGGTCACCTTATGTGGTTTTGAGACGAGGGTGGACTTTCCATTATTAGATATGGTGGATTTCAATGTGATCTTAGGTATAGATTGGTTATCTCCGTACCATGTTATTCTTGATTGTCATGCTAAGACCGTCACACTGGCTTTGTCGGGGTTGCCGAGGTTGGAGTGGAAGGGTTCTCTAGGTTGCACTCCTAGTAGAGCGATCTCATTTTTGAAGGCTCAACAAATGGTAGAGAAGGGTTGTTTGTCATATCTAGCTTTTGTCATAGATGTTAGTTGTGATACTCTCACCACTGAATCAATTCCAGTAGTGAGAGAGTTTCCAGATGTGCCTCCTGCAGACCTACCAGGCATGCCGCCCGATAAAAATATTGATTTTGGTATTGATTTGGCACCGAGCACACAACCTATCTCTATTCTCTGTATCGTATGGCTCCAACAGAGTTGAAGGAATTGAAGGAACAGTTGCAAGGGTTTCTGGATAAGGGGTTCATTAGGCCTAGTGTTTCACCTTGGGGTGCGCCAGTGTTGTTTGTTAAGAATAAGGATGGCTCTATAAAAATGTGTATTACCTACAAACAATTCAACAAGGTTACCATCAAGAATAAGTATCCATTGCCACACATTGATGATTTATTTGATCAGCTTCAGGGTGCTAAGGTGTTCTCAAAGATTGGCTTGAGATCGGGGTATCACTTGTTGAAGTTTAGTGATTTGGACATCCCTAAGATAGCTGTTAGGACTCGTTTTGGGCATTATAAGTTTTTGGTACTGTTGTTTGGGTTGACCAATGCCCTAGCAACTTTCACGATGAACAATGTGTTCCAGCCTTATTTGGATTCTTTCGTCATTATGTTCATTGATGATATATTAGTGTATACCTGTAGTACGGAGGAGCACAAACAACATTTTAGGATTGTACTTCAGACTTTGAAGGAGAAGAAGTTTTATGCTAAGTTCTCCAAGTGTAAGTTTTGGTTGGACTCGATGGCATTCTTAGGCCATGTGGTGTCGAGTGATAGGATCAAAGTGGATCTGAAGAAGATTGAGGTAGTTCAGAGTTGGCCCAGACCTTCTACCGCTACATGGTTTAGGAGTTTCCTAGGTTTGGCTAGTTACTATCACCGCTTCATGGAGGGTTTCTCGTCTAATGCAGCCCTATTGACCAAGTTGACTTAGAAGGGTGCTTCTTTCAGATGGTTGGACGAGTGTGAGGAGGGCTTTAAGAAGTTGAAGGCAGCATTGACTACAACTCCAGTTTTGGTGTTGCCATCAGGATCAGGGTTGTATATTGTCTATTGTGATGCTTCACGTATTGGTCTTGGTTGTGTGTTGATGCAAGACGGTAGGTTGATTTCCTATGCATTATGTCAGTTGAAGCCCTATGAGAAAAACTACCCATTACATGATTTGGAGTTAGCAGCTATTGTGCACGCGCTCAAAATTTAGAGGCATTTCTTATATGGCGTGTCTTATGAGGTGTATATAGATCATTGGAGTCTTCAGCATCTATTCAAGAAAAAAGATTTGAAATTGAGGCAGTGGACGTGGTTGGAGTTATTGAAGGACTGTGATATCACCATTCTTTACCATCTATGGAAGGCTAATGTGGTGGCTGACACCTTGAGTAGAAAGGCGAAGAGTATGGGGAGTTAAGCATTTATCCCAGTTGTAGAAAGGCCTTTGGCTACAGATGTTCAGTCTTTGGCCAATAGATTGTGAGATTGGATATTTAAGAGCCTAGCGGAGTCCTTGCTTGTCTTGTGTCACAGTCGTCCTTGTTTGAGCGCATCAAGGCTTGTCGGTATGCCGATCCCCATTTGCTTGTCCTTAAGGACACGGTACTGCGAGGTGGAGCCAAGAAGGTGATTATTGGTAATGATGGTGTATTGTAGCTTTGGGGCCAGATTTGTGTTCCTAATGTGGATAGGTTGAGAGAGTTGAAACTAGAGGAGGCTCATAGTTTTCGGTATTCTATTCATCTGGGTGCTACGAAGATGTACCGTGATTTGAAATAGCATTATTGGTGGCAGAAGATAAAGAAGGACACTGTTGGTTATGTTTCACGGTGTTTGAATTGTCAGCATGTCAAGTATGAGCATCAGAGACATTGTGGTTTGCTTCAGAGGTTAGATAACTGAAGTGGAAGTGGGAGCACATTACTATGAACTTTGTGATTGGATTGCCACAGACTTTGAGGAGATTTGACGTTGTTTGGGTCATTGTAGACAGACTGACTAAGTCTACTCACTTCATTTTAGTCATGACTTCTTACACTTTGGAGCAGTTAGCTAAGATATACATTAGAGAGATTGTCCACTTGCATGGTGTGCATGTGTCTATTATCTCGAATCAAGGCACTTAATTTTTTTGCACTTCTAGAGGGTTCTTCAGTGTGAGTTGGGCACGTAAGTCGAGTTGAGTACGGAATTTCATCCTCAAACGGATAGGCAATCTCAGCGGACCATTAAAAAAGTTTAAGGATATGTTGAGAGCCTATGTTATTTATTTTGGAGGCTAGTTGGATCGGTTTCTACCATTAGCGGAATTTGCATATAAAATGTTGCCAGTCCAGCATCCAGATGGCTCCTTATGAGGCACTATATGGGAAGCGATCTCATTCTCTAGTTGGTTGGTTTGGCCCTGGTGAAGCGAGGCTATTGGGAATAGATTTGGTTCGTGATTCTTTGGAGAAGGTAAAATTTATTCAAGAGCATCTTCATACAGCGCAGTCCAGGTAAAAGGGTTATGCTGATAGGAAGGTTCGTGATGTGGCTTTCATGGTGGATCAGAAGGTTCTTCTTCAAGATCGCCTGTGAAAGGCGTGATGAGGTATGTGAAGAAGAGAAAGTTGAGACCTCAGTATAAAGGTCCATTTGAGGTGTTAAAGAGAGTGGGTAAGGTGGTCTACAAACTTTCTTTTCCACCCAAATTATCGGGACTTCATCTGGTATTTCATGTTTTCATGCTTTGGAATACTATGAGGACCAGTCACATGTGTTGGATTTCAGTTCAGTGCAGTTGGATGAGAATCTGGCTTATGAAGAAGAGTCGGTTGCTATTTTTGATCGATAGGTTCGGAAGCTGACGTCTAAAGATATTGCATCAGTGAAGGTTCAGTGAAGAGTTCAACTAGTTGAGGAGGCGACTTGGGAGACCAAACATGATATACGGAGCAGATATCCTCATCTATTTGACATACCGGGTATGATTTTAAACTCGTTTACTTAAGAGGGGAGAATGTAACAACCCAGCCAGTTATTTTGTGTATTTGAGCCTCGTTCCCCTATTTGATACTTCTCGTATGCTTGTTTATTATTTGGTGACTTGCAGGGATGATTGGTTTGGTTCCGAAGATGTTTTGAAGTGATTGGAACACATATTTCCATGATTGGAAGCTTAAGTTATAATAGTTGGTCGAGGTTTAACTTTTGAGAAAATGACCTTGAAATGGTGTTTTGATGGATTTGGTAGGTCCGGATGGTGATTTTGGACTTAGGCATATGTTCAGATTTGGATTGGGAGATTCCTAGGTTAATTTGGCTCTAATTGTCGAAAGTTAAAAATTTTAAGGTTTGAAGAATTGATAAGTTTGACTCATAGTTGACTTTATGGTTATCGAGGTCCATTTAGGATTTCGAGCCTTGGGATAGGTTCGCGTGGTGATTTATGACTTGTGCGCAAAAGTTGATGTCATTCCAAGTTGGTTAGACGTGTTTCGGCATGAGTTGGAAAGTTGGAAGTTTGATTAGGTCATTAAGTTTGAATTGAGGTACGATTTGTAGTTTTGATGTTACTTTGTGTGATTTAAGACCTCGAGTAGGTCCGTGTTATGTTTTGGGACTAGTTGTTATGATTGGACAGGGTCCCGAGGGGCTCGAGTATGTTTCGGATGGGTTCCAGATCATATTGGAGCTAGTTGGCAGGTCTGGTGTTGGTACACCGAACCTGCGGAGGAAAGGTTTACAGATGTGGTGTCTCACCTACGAAGGAGAAGTATGCATTTGCGAAGGAAGGCATGAGGCTGGAAGTGCACAGATGTGCAACTCTGACCACGCCTGCGGAGGGCACACCTACGAGGGCAGGCCGCACATGCGGATCTGCAGAAGAGGAAACTTTGCCGCATATGCTGAAGGTTGGAATTTTAGTGGGACTCACATAAGCGAGTCTTTTGTCGTACAGGCGGCATATTTTGTTGCAGAAGCGTAAATCTCTAGGCTGAACATTTTTAATCGAATGCTTGGCTTCATTTTATCATACTTTGAGATTGAGAGCTCGAATTGGAGCGATGTTGTTAGGTGATTTTCACCCACTTGGATTGGGTAAGTGTTTTTAACTCGAATTTAATTATTATTCATGATTATATCCTTTATTTTGTCTTTTGGTTGATGGAATCTAAAGGAGAAATTGGGGTTTTCGTAAGATGTTTTGGAGAATGAATATTTGAGATTTGAACCCCGATTCAGAATCGGATTTGGATAAAACTTGTATATTTGTACTCGTATTTGAATGTGTAGCATTTGTGACTTTTGTTGGATTTCAGGAGGCAGGCCCGGGTTGACATTTTGGCTAACTTTGTGCAATTGGATAAAGATCGAAGCTTTATTGTTTGGAATCGGTTCCTATAGCCATGTTTGACGTTATTCAGTTGTTTTGTCTAGATTTAGTATTGATTCTCGTACTTTGAGATAAGTACCTTGCCTAGGCTTGTCTTGAGGGTATTTTTCCCGTAGATTACGATGTTTGCTACATGTTGGGGTGACGCATATGCGAGGTGACGAGCAAATATGCGCGCATCGTGTTTATTCATGATCCGGGTAGCTTCTAGGCTCTTATATTCTTTTTTTGGCAGTCATGCTTATTTGATACCATGTTTTTCTACACTTGTTTAATACGTTAGCTATTACTCATGCTAAAAATCATGTCTAAGCCATTACTTTTCGATTGATACATGATAGAGCTATTTTTCTATGTTAAGCAATTTGCCCTAGTCGTAGTCATATTCCTCAGTCATGATATTATATTTGTATGTTATATCTCTATCTTTGTGCACTCTTTATATGTTACCTCACATGTTATCGGTGTCCTTAATTGTGTGACACAGGTTTGAGATAAATTATGGCATGTTATATACTCCATGCGATGATTTGTTTATGGTACTGTGAGAGTTTGGCATATTGATATTTGAGGATATTAATGACTATTCTAGGTCCATAGAGTCATGTTAGTATTGGTAGTGAGGTGATGCGTGTGTGAGGCCCCATATTGAGCTGAGTGGTATTGATATTGAGGTGATGCGTGCACCAGGCCCTACTTGGGCTGAGCGATATTGATCATTGACTTAGATCCGATCAGCGCTTGGTCTAGGATTCTCCCTTCTGGTGTCAATGATAACCTTTGTTACTTTGGGCCCTGTGAGTGCAGGCACTTGGTATGCACTTAGTGGGGTCTTTATGCCAGCCACCCGTACAGTGCTGAGATTGTGCTTAATTGATGATATAACTGCGAAGACATTGATTTTAGCATGGATACTTATCACACAGGCATAGAGTCGTGTCTTTCTCATTCTAATTGATATTTTATGTCTTGAACATAGATGCCTTAACTGCTTTATCTGGAAAGCATGCTTATCTTCCAATTAATATGATTAAGTTGAACTTGATATTCTTGAGCTACTTTTTCTCTTGCTATAATCATTATGTTCTTATTGTTATTGCTAGCTGTTGAAAGTGAGTAGTGAACTTTGCTAATCTCGTCATTATTTTCAAACCGAGGTTAGGCTTGATACTTACTGAGTACATAGGGTTGTACTCATGCTATACTCTGCACTTCATGTGCAGATCCAGGTGCATCTGACAGAGGTGATTGCTCGAGGGTGGCATCTGTTCACGTTGGAGACTCTGAGATAACACTGCTATTTTGTTCACAGATCGTGAAACCCACTTTTCTCTTCCCTATTAGTACTGTTAGTCGTTCAAATATTGTGTTTTGATCATTTATACTCTATAGAGCTCATGTACTCGTTGACACAAGATTTTGGGATGTTTTTTTTAGTTGTATCGCTATGTTGACTATTATTCTCTTTTTGAGTCTATTTCCTGCTATTGTTGAAGTTTATTTATGCATATTAAAGTGTTGGCTTGCCTAGCAAACGGTGTTAGGCACCATCACGGCCCCGGTGGGATTTTTGTATCTTAACAAATGGACAAGGTTGCTATTCTATTTTGAAAGGAATGTCATGTGTTCTAGAGAGCATGGGGGATTCTGGATGCTTAAGAGAATGTTAGAACTATCTTGTATCATATGAGGAGAGTGTGTTTTGCAGAAGATACATTGTATATTCATTTGAGGATACTTGACTAGTGCTACAGAGATCGTGTGGTTAGTACCTGTTGATATTCAATTTTTTCTACATGACGTGGAAGGTTTATGGGAGTGTTTCTAGTGAGATGGTTGCGTATGCGTGACGTATCGGTCATCTAAGTAGGAGAGATCGGGATCATGTATGGAGATTTTTGTATTCTCGAGGTTAGAGATGTGATCTTAGTGGATGCGGATTTATTTTGTTACTTGCGAACAGTGAAAGTGTAATAAAGGGGATTGTATGTGTCATTGGTGGTATCATTGTGGATATTTAGAAGGTTATTTACTTAGTTAAAGATGATTTGAATCAGTTTGGGGGCCTATTTGTAGGCCTAATGAGCATAAGTACTCTATACTGGATCAGATTTGCTTACTCATTGCAACTTTTATTTATGGGTGTGTCATCGGATTGAATGGATGTTTCTCCTGCCCTGATCTATTTCATGTTTTACTCTTTTATGCCAAGATGAGTTGTAAGACGATTTAATTATTCACACGCATGTTATAGCCCCAATTAGGCCGTGGCGATATAGGAGCGAGATGGCTCTTGAGACGCTGATGTGTTTATTGCACCATAGTTGTTCTTACTTTTTCCGTAGCGTGTTATGCTATATGTCTTCCCATGCTTATGTTTATGCACTATATGTGCTTGTTGTTGATACACATGTGTTAAGTGAGTTAGGGCATTATCGCTCGATGGGTATCTCCATATGGATTGTTATGTTTGGATCGGGTTGCACGTTGCAACGGTGTTATGTTTGGATACGATTTTCTGGTTCGTAGTCCGTGTGTTTTATTTCGACCTTGCGGGATGGATTTGTAGCATTGTGCTTTTGTGATTGTATTTGTCGGGCTTGTTGGACAGTTCTCTCATTTGGTTCTCTTCCATTATTGGCTACATTTGAGTTGTTGCTTGTTTGGTGCATGAATTCCGTCATATGCAGTTTTAGGTGGAATATGGCATATCCTTTCGGTTGTACTGGTTGAGACGAGGTTATTGGACCTAAAAATTAGTGCAATCGGATTTGGATAAGATGTGTTCGGAAGAAGAATGTCATTAATCAGCTCAAAATTTGGGCAGTTGCCCTTGTAGGGCGAGAGAACTCCACAACTTGTTGATTTAACGGTTGGTTATGAGTTTCTACATATTTCATTCATCATTAGCAGTGTTGCAAAGGTTGGAAACAAGGTCCTATTTGATATGAGGTATATTACCAATACCGAATTCGGCAATGAGCAGCTATTGTGGTCAGAAGATATTGCTATGAGTACATGAGCTTTGGGGTACGTCATGTGGTTATATCTTGGGAGTACATTTATGGTTGATACAGCTCGTCGGTGTTGATAAAGTTTATGTATGCAAGAATCGGATCTAAGAGGGAGTTTCAGATGTTGGAATTTTGTTATAAGGATTCTAAGCTAAGGCGGAAGGAAGAATCTTCAGTCAGATTGTGTTAATGGACTTATATGGATTGAGTTAGCATGGGATTTCTCATAGGTGCGTGTATGATGAGCTTATGTGTCACGACCCAAAAATTCCAACCAAACAGGGTCGTGAGGGTGCCTAAGGCCATTCGCTAGGCAAGCCAACACAACATGTAATACGAAAGTAAAGCATTAAATATTTGACAACTGATCAATAACATAACATAAAAGCAGCTCTGTAATAACATAATAACATTCTAAGACCAATAACTAGCGTAAGCAACCCCAAGATTTGGTGTCACAAGTACATGAGATTCTAGATCCAACTAAATACAAGGTTCTAAAAGAAATGCAACATTCTCCGGATAAAAGGGAACAATACAATAGAGTCAAGATAATGGCTCAAGGCATGCAAACGGGATGCAGCTCTACCTCGAATCACCAATGCAGTGTCCGCTAAGCACATCTCGGGGCTCCGCTGGTACCGATGTCAAGATCTGCACAAAAAGTGCAGAAGTGAAGTATGAGTACAACCTACCCAATATACTCCGTATCTATCGATCCCAACCTCGACGAAGTAGTGACGAGGCTATGAAAAGACACCTACAATAAACCTGTATAATTATATACATAAAGCAATGGAATAACAAATAAAGTATCAAAAGTAACAACAGGATAGGGACATGTAGAAAAGGGAAAATAAGCAGAAACAATAAGTAACGGTCACCAAGTAAACCTCCTTCAAAATAAACACTGAAACCATCAAGTCAAGTTCACGTTTCAATTATCAAGCCAAGCAATAAATTCAACAAATTACATGGCATCACCCTTCGTGCTTTTACTCTCATCCTCACCATATGTCATAAATGCAAGTGCATGACATCACCCTTCGTGCTTTTACTCTCATCCTCACATGATCATAATAAAAATGCATATGCATGAAATCACCCTTCGTGCTTTAACCTCTCATGATAAATAATTATGTACACGGCATCACCCTTCATTCTTTTAACCTCACATTAATCTATCAATGATATAATTATACAAATGAGGTACGGAAATACCCTTCGTGCTTTTCACTCTTCCTCACCAAGCAACAAAAAAAACCTAAGTATCAAGCATCGTGGGAAGCAAATTTCAACCTCAACAATAGTGTTAGAATAAGCAAACTCAACTTTCAATGTCACAAAAATTCCAACATAACCAATAAACATGAAGCGAATAGTCAAAGAATAAACAATCTATCTAAGGCATGCAAGCCATAGTAAATGAAACAACATGGTGCAAATAAGGCAAATTCCACCTGCATGCTTTAATCTAGGACAACGTATATACACTCGTCACCTTGAATATACGTCATCCCCACACATAATTTACGTAGAAAATAGATCAAACAAGTCCTAATTACCACGACACTTACCTCTTCTTGGAATCAAATCAACAATCAACCACGGGTTTTCCTTTGGAACAAGCCTCCAAACTATTTGAATCAAGTCAAATATTTCAAACAATGCAAAAAAGGTTTAGAAACTACCCACGAATGAAAAAGGTTCAATCTTGATCTTATTTGAAAAGGTCAACAAAAGTCAACCCCATGCTCGCTTGGTCGAAATCCGAGATTAGGACCAAATACCGATTAACCATTCACCCCCGAGCCTGGTTATGTGATTTGTTTCAAAATCTGATCTCAATTCAAGGTCTAAATCTCAATTTTATAAAATTCATAAATTCAATCCAAAACCCCTAATTTCTACCTTGAAATTCATGAATTAGATGTTATAATTCATGAAAACGTAATTAAAATTGATTGAAAACTAGTTAAAGTTGCTTACCAGTGAGTTTGGAAAGACAATCCTCTTCGAAAATCGCCTCTAGAGAGCTTAAGGTTAAAAACTGGTGTAAAATGAGCTAAGTCCCAATTTTCCCAACTTTTATCTAGCTGCATTGTGATGCCCGCAAAAGTGAACAACTATCTGCAAATACGAACAGTGCACAGATGTCGCAAATGTGACTTTTCCTTTGCAAATGCGAAGGGTCCCACTATCATAAATGCGGCCAAAGCTTCGCATTTGCGAAGCTGCCTACCTAGTTCAGTCATCATAACTGTGACATATGGATCTCAATTGCGACCTTCCACCAGTCTGCAAATGAGATCATCTTTTCGCATTTGCAAAGTCCTAACTCCCAGCCCATTTTTGCATTTACGAGCCTGACATCGCAAATGCGAGGCTCGCAATTACGATTAGATTCTTGCAAATGTGAGACCTGCAACCTTACACCAGCAATTGCATACCTTCAGTAGTTCCAAACTCAACCAAAACACATCTGAGCCTCTCGGGCTCTAATTTGAACATCCACATAAGTGTAATCATCATATAAACTCGTGCGCTACCTCAAATAATCAAAATAACATCAAATATCAAGAATCGATCATCAAAACTTGAAATTTTCAACTTAAAACTCAATTTTGGAAATTTTCACATAATGCGTCCAAATGTGTTTGGGTCACCCGAGACTCCAACCAAACATGCGTACACGTCTAGAAACATCATATGAACTTACCAAAATCGTCAAAATACCGATCAGAGTTCGTTTACAAAAAATGTTGACCGTGGTCAACTCTAGCCTCATTTTAAGTCAAAAATCAAATATTCTTCAAATTTCACATATAAGCTTTCCGAAAAACAATACGGACCACGCACGCAAGTAATATAACATCAAATAAAGCTATGAGAGGTCTCAAAATATATAAATAAGGTCCAGTACTAAAAATGATCGGGTCGTCACATTATGAAATTATTTGACAGCTTTGGAACGACTCTTGAAACGTTCGAGGATGAACGTATGTTTAAGTGGGGAAGAATGTAACGACCTGACCAGTTGTTTTGAGCTTTAGTATTTTGTTTGGCCGTTAAGACCTTGAGTAGCCTCATATAATGTGTTATGACTTGCGTATCTAGTAAGTTTTGTTGTTTGAGAGGTTCAGGATTGATTTGGAAGAGTGATTCTCAATTTTGAAGCTTTAAGTTGGAAAGGTTGACCGAAGTTTGACTTTTGGGTAAACAACCTCAGAATCAGGATTTTGTGATTTCAGCAGGTTCGTATTGGGATTTTGGACTTGGGCTTATGTTTGGACTTGAATTTGGGTGTTCCTAGAAGGTTTTGGCTCTATTTATTGAAAGTTGGCAATTTAAAAAATTGGAGAGTTCATAGGTTTGATCAGAAGTTGACTTCGATGTTATCGGATTCCTATTGTAGTTTTGAGACCTTGTATAGGTCCATTTAGTTGATTGGAACTTGTGTGCAAAGTTTGGTTGTGATCTGGAATGTCTAAGTGTCATTCGGACGAGAATTTAGAATATTTGAAAGTTGAGAGAATGATCTTGATCTTTGATTCTTGATTTTGATGTTAATTGCGGTATTTTGAGCCTTGGATAAGTTGGATATTGTATTTGAACTTATTGGTATGATTGAACGGGGTCCCGAAGGCCGAAGGGCTTGTGTGTGTTTCGGAGTGGTTCCAGGATATTTCTATGTATTTTGGAGCAGCTGAGATGATAGTGTTTTGCAGTGCTTCGGGATCGCGAATCTAGGCTCCCGATCGCGGAAAAGAATCTTGGCAAGCTGGTATTTTTGCTTTGCATTCACGATCTAGGGCTCGCATTCGCGGTATGTGTTTTGGGGGATGGGAGTTGTGTTCTTCGCATTCGCGGAGTTTGTATGTGTTCATTTAGAAGTGTGTCAGGCGGGAAACTTGGTCATCGCGTTTGCGTGGCTTCAGTCGCATTTGCATGGAGCGGGAGCTGGTTGAGCTTTGCGATCACGAGGGTGCTTCCGCAACCGCGAAGGAGGATTTGGGCTGGTGGCAGACTTGTGCTTCTCAAACATAATGCTCATATCGCGCTCGCGAAGGGTATTGTTGGGCAAAGTACATAAGTGTTATATTTTGGAAATTTTACCCATTCTTTCATATTTTTAGGCCTAGACTTAGAGATGAGCGATTTTTCATGGAGATTTTCATAAAAGGAAAGAGGGTAAGTGATTTCAACCTATTTGTGATTATATTTCAAGAATTTACATGGTTTTCTACACCTAGAACATGAAATTTCGAAAGGAAATTCGGAGATTTTACCTACAGTTTAACAGAGTGTATTTTAGGTTTGTGACCATCGGTTTGGACCCGAATTTAGGAATAATTATATATTTGGACTCGACAAGTTATAAGTCATCGAATTTTGGTATTAGCTTCGAATTTCGGACACGTGAGCGCGAGTTGACTTTTGTTAGATCTTTGGACATTCATCAAAGATCGAATTTATATGGTTTGGGATTGCTTCCTGTAATATTTTTTGACTTCCTTGGTCAATGTTTGGCTTGATTTTGCATGATTGGAGGGCTAAAGCAAGGTTTTGACGCGATTTGAGGTTGAAGCTAGCCCGAGAAAAGGTAAGTCTCTTCGCTAGCCTTGTTAGGAGGGAAATCCCTAGGATTTGGCTTAATTGCTATGTGTTTAAGGTATTGGAGGTGGTGTATATGCAGGATGGAGAGCACATATGGATGTACCGAATTTATATTATGTCCAGGGTAAAATTAAGATACTTTATGCCATATTTTGATTATGTAATCATCTTGATTCATAGTTTGTTTGGCTTATGTGACTACCTTGCTCTCTTATTCATGTTAGAGATCATGCCTAGGTTTATGATTATTTATGAAGTCATGGGGGCTTATTTTTCATATGTTGAATTATTTGAATCATTCGTAGTCATATAAAATTTTTTGACCACATATCCGTATAATTATTATTAAGTCATTGTACATCTCTTATATATAAATTCTTGGACATATACATTCATATCATATTTGGATACTTGATCTAGACTGATATTGTGCCACAAAAGATAAGGTCGGGTGGTTGAGATACAGTTATAACACACAAGACATGAGAAACGAGGTATTTGATTATAAGTGAGCTATCAAGCTCCCTTTTACGCTTGGATAAGGATCCGTCCATCCGGATTTAGGTGATTACCCATGTTACTTTGGGTGACAGTGGTCGACACATGGATTATGTATCAGGTCGATACATGGATTTTGTATCGGCTTTTTGTGATACATGAATTGTGTATCGTGGTACATCAATCTTGTACCGATTATGGTTAATGATAGAGTCTTGAGCATATATAGACATCTCTGATCCATTTAAAAGCAGTCATTTAAATAATATTTGTTGAATTTTATCTATATATGCTAGTTGGAAGCCTCAAATCAATTTATTGAAGCAAGTGAACTTTAAATACCATATTTGAGCAGCGCTATAATTATCTCTAGTACTAGAAAAGCATGTTTTATATCTTTAGACTGTGTTACAACTTTAATACATGTTGTTCATGAGGATATTTATTATTTCAGTTCCAGGCTCTATTATTTATATCTGTTTTGTAAGTATCTTGATGCTTATAATCTCGCCACTTCTTCTTCGATGTTAAACTTGATGCTTACTGGATACAGACTGTGGTGTATTCATACTATGCTTCTGCACATTTTTTTGTGCAGATCCGCAGGAGGGTACTAGAGGAACCACTTGTTGAGCTAGGCGTTCACTCAGAAACTTAGAGCGAGCAGCACAACATGGATTCGTTTCGCAGTGCCCGAGTCCCTATCTTTTGATATCTTCTGTCTATTTTTATTCTCTCATCCAGTTTCGATTATGTATTCAGACTTGTACTTATTCAGTAGTTGCTCATGTACTTGTGTCATCTAGACTTTGGGGTTGTACTGTTTTGGTCGTGTTCGGACCATGTTATAATTGTATCATATATTATCCTGATTTGAGGTTATTTCTGTCTTTATTTATGATATGACTCTGTTAATTCAAGGAACCTGGACTACATTATGTTCTTTGTGATCTAGCTGGCTTACTTAGCAAATATGGCTAGGTGCCGTCACAGCTTAAGATGGAATTTTGGGTTGTGACACAACCCAAGCTCCTCAACTGTCTCTTATTATTAGTAGAAAAAAATTTATGTAAGCCAAAAGAAAGAAAATTGACAAAGTTATCTAACAACGAAGTACTTACTCCTATATCTCTCCCGACAATTAAATGTCACCATCATGTCACCTAGCAACTTCCTATTTGATAAAAGTTAAAATCTTCCGTTTAGATTTTACTTCCAATTGATTAGGGCTCAACATATTACCGTTTCATATTATGTGTTCACTATAAAATAATTTAACTTCAAAATTATAGTTTTACCTTAATAACATACTACTATAATTACAAAAATATTATGAGTTATTTAAGACATAAATTTTACTCTTAATAACTTATTTTTATAGTTAAAAAAAATTATATTTGTTAAAGACACAAATTCCAAACGTATTCCTTTTTTTCTTTATACGGTCAACAATTGTCACATAAAGTAAATAAAAAACTTGTAGTAACAAATAAGAAACGAAAAGAAAGTTGTCAAGGAGACAAAAAACCAGTACCCACATGTTCCATTGTCAACTTTATACTTACCATGTGAAGTTTCATTCACATTTACAGTTCCCCAAACCAAAACTTTAACACAGAAAAACAAAGAATAAGAGGAAAACAAAAAAGGCAAAACCACATGCGCTCAAAATGTGAAAACATAAACTAGCTTAATGCTTTGCAGCAAACTGGTTGATTAGTGCAAGCGCATTGCTAGTGACCTGAGCTACATGAGTAACCCGAGCTCTAACCGAAGCCTTAATCCTACCATTGAAAGTCTTTCCAGCGAACCCATCTCCGCAAGTATTTTCATCTGTAAGAGCAGCACTGATCCACGTCTCTATGTTACTCATATGCCACTCAAAATCCTTCCCACGGGCGCTCCCCATATTCTTTAGCTCCTTAACAGATTTGCTTATCCTGTCAATTGTATCGCTCATTTGTTCCACACAATCTTTAAGAGCTGCATATTCTCTTGGCTTCAACCCCTTGAATTTACACAGCTTGTTGACAAATGCTTGTGTGGATTGTGCCCTGTCAAGGCTCACTGACAACGCAGTTTGTGCTAGTTGTTGTGGGCTACGTTTTATGGCTGGTGCGAACCCCGCTAAGGAAGTGAAGCATACTTCAGGGTAAGTGGTGAATTTGCACGAGCTCTTGATGAAACTGGTGGCGACTGTGGCGGAATTCGCCGTGCCGGAGAAGCAGAAAAGAGAGAGCACAGCTGCTAGCAGTATAAGCTTCAGTGCTGCCATTTGTTTTTTCTTAAGAAATGGATGTTGGGGGATATGACTAAATTGGGGGCATGGCCTTTGAATTTATACAGAAAGATCTGGGATTGGATTATAAAATGGGGCCCAAGACTGGTGATTTGTTTTATTTTATCAAAGACCAATGACTGGTGATTGATGATAAAGGAAAGATTCGCCGTGTAGACGTCGGTGTAGCGTGTTTGCATGAGTTATTAGTCTAAAATAGATATATTTCGAGAAATGCACTAATCAAGCATTAATTAAGGAGGCCGCTTGATTACCAGGATAAGGATACTAATAATGAAATAGAGTTATATTTATTTGATGTTTGATTATGAATATTTATTAATATTGATATAAATTTAATATTAAAATTATAGTATTATTTATTATCCCATATAGGATATTCCATCCCATGAAATAGCATTGTTTATCCAACAATTAAAACAAAAAACCCTTAAGGGTGTATGTGATTATGTATCACATAGTCACAAATTTGGATTAGGTTTGAATGGAGTAGAATACAAGTACTAATACTACAGAGTATAAATTAGAATGTTAGTTGAGATAAATTATTAGACACAATCTTTGAGCGTTATTGGTACCAACACCGACATACACGTAGTTAGTGCTCTGTAGTTTAATGTGTACTGGTTTGACATTATTGGTACTAACACCGACACACACACACGTAGTATTGGTGCATGTCTATCCTGTTAACAATTACTCTCAAATTCTCAATGTCTCATTTTATATGATATATAATTTTTTAATTTGATTAAAAAGGACACATTTCACTTTTTAGCTGCTAATTAAACTTAGCATCCCGACTTTTCCTTAATGATATTGTTGTGCTCAATCAGTGAAAAAAATATTTTGGGCTTTTGGCATATTTGACCGATCGGTCAAAACTAATTACAGTCGCTAGCCAAATATATATAAAAAAAAATTAATTGTGTATAAAATATATATATTATATGTATATTATACATTAATATACAAATATATATATATATATATATATATATATATATATATATATATATTATTTCTAGCTATTATTCTGGAGGAGGGCTATATTGTTTAAATTTCTCAAATACTTGAGCTTACATATTATTATTATCCGTTTTCGGTCAAGTCTGTACGATTTTTTTCAAAAGGTTTTACACCGTATATATAGATTCCTAATCTTTTCAACATTCAATTATAACCTGATATATCTTTCATTTTTTATTCGAACACCCAATAAAAATATATTGGTTGGGGGGCTCACCTGATATATCTTTCATTTTTTATAAAGGGGGAGCCGGAGAGATAATAAAATGACATGTAGAACTCTTATACAACACTTGTTTAAAAGAACAATTTTAATAACTTATATATCAAAAGTATTCATTAATTTTTAAACTTCGTGCTAGTCTCAATATCCTATTTTAATATGCTATACCAGTACATTATATTCTCTAGCACTAATGCTAATTATAACTAATCCGTGTGGGAGTTGTACGGGGTCGGTGGGATATATTCTTTTGTCTGTCTCTAAAGACGGGTACTTTGGAAAACTTGTTAGGGTTTTGTTAATGTTATGTTACTATTGTATTTGAGGAATTAGATATATGATATGATATGATATCTGTACGGAGTTTTATTAGTGTGAAAAGACTTTTTTTCCTTCAAAAGCTGTGGGAATGAAAGACTTCTGTATCTAACTATTCATATGTCGTGCTTTTCCATTAAAAGCAAGCGCATTAGGGTCACAACTTCACATGTGAAGCGGAGAATTCTCCTCCTTATGTCGTATTTCATTTATAAGGCAACAAAATCTTGCGCTTGGACTTGGTAAGTTTAGTATGAAAATAGTATAATATTACTTATTTAAGACTTTAAAAAATAGAGATAAAATGGAAGCTTAATCGCTTATAATTAGCCACTTGAGTTGGACCCACCGATCCACCAAAATAGAATAGCAGTAGTGATAGTTGACAAAAATACATATTTTTTAGTATATTTGTATTCTATGTATTGTGTTATTTGATGAAGATTGTGTTTACCCAAAAACAAAAAAGGGTAACAATTGAATTTATACGTGGTTTTAAGGATACATGATATAACTTGACACAAATTGAGAATATATATATATATATATATATATATATATATATATATATATATATATATATATATATATATATATATAAATTGACTGTGAAAGAAATGAATGCAAACCAAACGAATCAAATATCCTCGGCCCTTGAGTTCGGTCACCCTCGAACCAAGTGAAGGTTCAAATGAAATAAGAACAGAATAACAAGATATTGAAAGCTAAAAAGAAGCAATATATTATTTTATATTGCGTAAATGTCCTCTGTCTTACAAATGATCAGACCCCCTTTATATAGTAGGGGAGTCCTACTCTTGGTATAATTCTTAATACAATAAGGAATCCCATGATAGGCTAATTAATCTGCCTCTCCTTGATACGTGCCGGGATTTTCGCCGCGATCCTCGTCCGATTGCGGATATTTTAGCTTTCTGTTATTTGGTTCAGTAAGCTTCCCTTGGTCCCGTTCGATCTCTATCTTGCTTGGTCTCGATCTTGCTCGTTCTCGATCTTGCTCGTTCTCGATCTTGGCCGGTCTCGATCTTGGTCGTTCGATCTTGGCCGATCTCGATCTTAATTGATCTCTGGGTCACGAGCTCGGAAATCTAACTTCGCATCATGGTTCGATATAACACGAGTTTGAACCTTGCCCTATCATGTTCTAGTCTCGATCAGTCATACGAAAGGCAAGCCCGTTTTTTACTGTATACAGATAGTCCCCTCGTTTCTCGGAGAGAAGATGACGAGAAACGATATGAACTTCCGAGCTTCGCCTCGATGGGTCATGATGTAAATGACGAAACGTCACTGGTACACCTGTTCATGACGTAAGTGTTGATACCTAATTTTTCCTGATATATATATATACACTTTCAAAATAGTGCATATGTATCATCATTAGTTTATAAGCATATACAGGTATTTTTTATAATTTTTCATAATTTTTAAAGACTTTAAATCAATTTATTTCTGCATTTGTATTGTATAAATATCCAGTAATTATCCTTCAAATTATCTTTTATGATGATTTAATCATCTAAACTTATCATTTATACTAATATGAGGTTTTAAATATTTTCAGTGCATTTTTTATAATTACATTTGCATTTTAAGGCTAAATTACATATTTTACAATAATAGCCCATATGCATGTATAATTACATTATTTATGCAAAAGATAACCTTTTATATTTTTATAATGTTACGTTATTATTTTTTATCTTTTAGTACACAAATAATATTTTTGTTATTTATTAATTACTTTTATAAATTATGTTTTTGCTAAAATATTGGATATTTAAAAACTAGCCTCACACCAAACAATGGCCAAAGTACCTAATACACTGGCCCAAATACCCCAGTCCAAACCAAATTAATCCAACCCCATAAACCCGGTCGTGACCCGTTTAACCACCCGACCCAAGCCCCCTTTTAAATCGTGGTCGTTGATCTCTGAGATCAACGACCCACATTACACCCTCCCCTTTAACTACCTAAACCCCTAACCCTAATCTCACTCCCCCTCATCCGCCGCCTCTGCATCCCCTCACCTCCCTTCTCCCTCCTAAGAACCCTAGCGCCGCCTCCCCTAAAATCTCTCCTAATCCCACTAGACATGGGATTATACGGCTATTTCTTACCATACTCGACCCCATTATGGTACTGGCTACTCTCCTATAGTGCTTGCCTAAACATGGCAAGAAAATCTCCTCAAAATCAAACCAAAATCGGTTCAAATCCCTGTATTTTGAATGTTATTCCGTCTATGTTCAGCCTATGCTACTATGAGTTTGAACATTTGTTTATATTCTGTTGATTCTTACTAATCCTAAAAATTAGGGCTTCAGATCTATTTAGATCGTACCAAAATTGGTTTGATTCTTTGATTTTAAACGATGTTTCTATCTATATTCATCTTATTCTATGCAACGTTTGATTTTTTATTTTTAGATTCTGGCGATTTTTTGCACTTTCCCTAAAATTAGGGTTTTGAAATTTCTCTCTTTTCCCTACTTATTTCGATTGCATGTGATGTTCTTTCCTTTCTAGTGTTTGATTGATATTTTTCCTTATTTACTTGTTCAATCTCTGTCACAATATAAACCCCTCCTTATTCCCCTTTAGAAGGAGACTCTTTTGGAATCGCTATAATCTCACTAAACTTTAAAGCATTATTCTGTTATTTCTTCATTATCACGTTCTATACTTTGGTTCTTGGCCGGCTGAAAGCCAAGGCCACTAAAATCTGGGCTCTTACTTCTCATTGATGTTCAGAACACTGTGGACTTTTATTCTTTCTTGTATTTTCGTTTAGCTGGTGAGTTACTGAACCTTTGTAATTTTGTTCCTATGTATCTGCAATTTGCATATGCCTTCACTTCTGAAGTTCGTTAGTTTAATGAGTTTTCTGGGTTGTTTTGTGTGCGATTCTATTTATTTTACTTAAATTTTTTAGGTCTCCTTAACATTTAACTTCATAATGTTGATAGCTCTAAGCATGCCTAAACTTGATTCGAGTAAATTAAATTCTTCTCAATGTATTACTACTGTTTGGGATCTTTGCACTTGTAAGCATCTCCGTGGTGTTTTATTTTTGCTTTAGGCTATCAATCCTATTGTGTGAACATGCTTTACTTGCATAATTTGTATCCTCTTTAGTCGACTAGTCAATTGTGTTCAAAACATGAATGTTCACATCTATTCTATGGCACAAGTCTATTTTGAATTTTTATGGTTATATCTTGCTTATATAGCATGTTTTAATCCTATCAATCAAGACTAGTTCTCTATCAATATGTCCCTTTTAGCATATTTTTTGCTCCCCTGATTCACCAGTAGTTGTAGTAATCTATTTCCCTATCATGTCTAAATGTAGTTCTGCCACCAAATTAATGTGACTATTTCATAACACTAGGACTTATACTTAGTATAAGTTGAACCTTTTCTTTTATATTATGAGCTGTGTATGATACTTTTCATCAATCCTGCAAACCTGTTCTTCCCTTGACTTTGCTAATGTAGGAGTGTTTATGCACTAAGTGTTGAACCTGTTTTTCTAAAAAAAAATTATAAGCTTGTTCTTAAACTCTATAACTTGTCCAACTATCTGCTATATGTGCAACTTGACTACATCTGTATCCCTTAGTTTTGTCTCTCAACCTTGGTTTACTTCACTTACTGCCTGGTCTCTTTTGAGTTCTTATTCTTAGCCGGCTGAAAGCTAAGGCTACTTAGGTTTTATCATTTGACCTACCTAGTGTGAGCACTGCTCGGGGTCTAATTGAGACCCTTGTGAACTCTGACACACTAGGATTTGGTCCTTAGTCTTTCTCTGAATTTCCCCTATCAACCTCCCTAGTGTGAGCACTGCCCTGGGTCCTTAAAACCCTTGGGAACTCTGACACACTAGGTTCATGGTTCTAATTGCTCAACTATGTTTTCACCTACTGGCTGAATCAATTAATTTCTGGCTACCTTATGTAAATGAAGATATGACTTCTGGACTGTTGTGAACTATGTGGACTTGAGAATGAAGGCCTGACCTGGCTTGGCTGGGTATATCTTTGGTATGCTATAGGCTCACTATTAGAAAGCATTACTCTGTAATTTATGCCATTCATTGGGTCTGTAATAATATTGTAATAACAATTGGGGTATTTGTAAAATTGGGAAAAGGGGGTTTATCTTAATACTTGCATTGAAACGGGTAGAAATCCTGCCTATAGGTATTTTACTTTGCTCAAATATGTTCTGCTATTGTGTGTGTTAGATAACCTACCTATAAGTATTTAATTTGTTTGACATATTTTGCTTCCACATGCTAGAAACCATGCCTATAGGAAATTAAATGACTAATGTCTCGATATGCGTTACAGCATACTCATTAGGCGCCATAGGATTCTGTTAATTTACATACTACCTAATCTGCCATTTAAAAATCCTACCTATAGATCTTAATTATTGATTATAAAATTCATGCCTATAGGATCTAAAATCAGTCTTAATTATTGATTTTCTTGCTCGTTTCATTTAAGTGTTAATGTTAAACTTTCAACACTGTGTCATTGTCACTATTAGAAAGCATACCTATAGGATCCAACTAAGCAATTCTGAATATTCTCCTGCAATTATCATTGCTAATTACTTTATAAATCACCTAGATATCATGCCTATAGGTTTAACCTCTTATAACCTATAATCAATAGGAAACTGCGTAGTCACTTAGAAGTCGTTCTAAAATGGCATCTCGCTCTGAAACTGCCTGCACGCTTGAATCCCAAGGTCACATAGAAACTATGCCTATAGGGCTTAATGACTTTAACTTGTCTCAATTCTAAAACTGTCAAACGCCTAATTTGTTTGCGTGCATTTGTTGTCTAAGTGCGGAGGCTAACTTGAGCCCTTAATTGCCTTCACATGAAGTCCAACTTATTTTGTATGTCGCCTAGTTTTATCATTTTGAGCAACCTAAGTCAAGTCTAGAACCACCCAAGATAAAGGTCCAAATGCCTTCTGGACTATAGGTATGGGACGGGTAGTGCACACATAAGGTACGATTTAGAATCAACTAGTGCGCTTTAGGTAAAAAACTTAAAGATAGTAATCAGGTAGCAGAAGATGATAGTCTGTGCCCGCTAAATAATACGAGTAATACCCCATCTCGAGGGAGTTACGAAGTATTATTTATGTTGCACGGGGTGATCCTTTAGGCTAAAAAACTTAGTACCCCCCTATCTTGTCTTTAAACTAATTATCTGTGTTTACTCAAGGACCTTCTAATAATGATTTTTTTTACTTCTTATTTTTCTCTCTGACTATTTGACTAATTCATATAATTCGAGTTCGGCCGGGACCCACAGTTATGGATCTCGAGGAATGACTAGCACCTTCTCCTCGAGGTAATTTGAGCCCTTACCCGATCTTTGGTGACGCAAACTGGTTAAACCAGTGTTACATGCAAATAGGTGCCCTAATGCACCTCAAACCCATTAGGTGACGACTCTCTCTTTTAACACCTTTCCTTTAAAAGAGTTGTCACGTGTTGAAGCCTGATTCCGCGAGAAAGAAGGGGCGCGACAGCACGACGACTTTGCTGGGGATATTTTTTAGGCTCTTACCATAGCGAACTTGGTCTATATGAATTAGTCTTCTTTGATTAATGTGTTTCCTTGTTCTTTATCGTTACATGAACACCCCGCTTCCATTTTCCCTTTTTATGGCTACATGCACACCCTTTCCCCTATTTCCCTCTATTTTGAATTTGTATTAATATACAAATCTTTGCTTAATTTGGTTACAATGTGCGTTTTCCTTTATTTTCTAGTCATGTTTACTTGCTTCGAATCATTTTTAAATTTGCTACATCATGTCTCTCCCTACCCCTACCCCCTTGCTTGCTTTATTGCAATTCTTTCACATTGCGCGAACTAACTTTTTCCTTGTTTTCCTTTCTTTTTATGTCTTTACGCTCCATTTAATACTGCATTTATTGTCTTCATCATGAAAAATACTTGACAACGTGTTGTTTTATCTTTACATAAAGCATGCTCCACATCATATTCCACTCGTGCGTAATTAATACCATAGCGGCACTTGATGAGTGTCTGCACTTTTCCTAAATCACCCTTTTAGATTTGGAAAGGCTTATTTGCGGTAAAACTAGTCGATCAGCGGTGCAATCGATGGTTCCGTGCCTTCCCCTCTCAAATTGTCCACTTGAGGGTACCGATCTAGACTCTTCTAGAAACCCCCCACTCTTATATTAACTGTGCATGCATCATGTCTAAACCTAGTATGGGTTAGAACGCTGTTCGCGTAATAACTCTCTAAGGCAAGCCTTGTCCAAAGCCCGTTGGGACTTCCTTAAATCCCAATGGTTACAATCATGATATGTGCATTATTTGGAGAAAACGTGCCGATATGCTAATCATTAATGTGTAAATAGTCAAATCCGGAGGGGAAAGGGCTAACTTTATTTGTTTTGCAGAAATGAGGCACGAAGTCCCCAGGTTCGACATGGTTCGAAGTATCCCACCTTTGTTTCTAGATTGGTGGGAAAATCTCTCACCGAGTGACAAAAATTATGTGAAAAGAGTTCTCGGGAATTTACCTTCTTTGTTAGATATTCATCCAAACAATTTATTAATTGAGGCTGCCACCATGTTCTGGGATGAGAAGAGGGTCGTCTTCCATTTTGGTGATATATAAATGACTCCCCTTATAGAGGAAATAGGAGGCTTCGCTGGGCTTCCATGGGATAGCCCTGGCTTGTTGGTACCGAAAAACCGTACTTCTCGAGGTTTCCTAAAAATGATGAGTTAGTCTGTCTGAAGAAATCTTGCATACCATTCAACTTCCTTTATGAGCATTATGGTCACAGCAAGTCATATCACCTTTGCCATGATGAATTTGCCATCACTTCTTTAGGTTGGACTCGCCGTCGATTTTTTGTATTCATTGTCTGTTTTCTGGGGATGCTGATATTCCCGATACAAGGAGAAAGGATCCACACTCGCCTAGCTATGGTCACTAAGACCCTAATGGAAGGAATTGAGGGGCAAACTTACACTATTGTCCCAATGATCATGGCTGGGATGTATCGAGCCTTATACCATTGCAAAAGGGATATAGGCATTTCGAGGGTTGCAATCTGTTGCTGCAAATATGGTTGTTGGAATAACTTCAGAGAGGACGATACCATCAAGAATTTCTGCGACGACCATGGAATGACCACATAGCTTATCACCATCCGAAGACAATGACTTTTATCCTAGACAGGTTTGCACAACCGAGAAACGCTGTGAGCTGGGTACATTTCTTTAGCAATTTGACTGATGACAAGGTACATTGGATGTTCGAGTGGTTCCCTAGCAGTTAATTCATCATCAGGTCGAGAGATGTTCCTTATCTAGTGCTAATCGGATTAAGGGGAATCTATCCGTATGCTCCTATCAGAGTCATGAGGCAAGCTAGGAGAAAGTAGGTTATACCACAAGTTTCCAAAATGATTCATTACAAAGCAGATTTCCAAGGGAATGTCATTCCATTTAAGTTCGAGGCACAGCACATGTGGCATCAAAAGATTATTGTGGAGAAAGATACCATCGAGCCAGACAGGTATCATGCCGGCCATATTTACTTCTACCCATCATGGTTGGTCGATGACATAGCAGGAGAGGTCAAGCCAGGGGTTTATTTGAGAAATAGGGTCATAGACAATGCTGCTGAAGCACAAGTCAAATACAGGAGGTTGCGCAAAAGGGTCTTTGAATCTGAGGCCAGACATTTGGAATAGCATAAAGTGGACATGGAAGCAATCAATGAATGGAGGGGAATCGCTTCTAAATCAACAGAAAGGTTGGAGTATTTGGAGCAGGGTTTGATGGAACTTGAGGGAAAGATGAGGAAAAGGGTCTCGAATTGTTAGAACGTAGAGGGCAATGAAGAAGGACATCTAGCAAGGGCGTATTTGCTATTGGACTTGCGCGACCTAGGGAATCTGATTAACGGGGCTAAGAAGGCCAAGCTTGGAGAGAGTCCCTCTGGGACCAAGTAGATTAGGGGCAATGTTTTCTAGATTCATTTTAGAATTTGATTGTAATAAGGCAAATGCCACTAGTGACTCTTTATAATTATTGTCGTTTTAGTAGAGATTTGGTATATTTATCATATTAATGAAATGATGCAGTTATCGGCATTGAGTTTTTTCCAAAGCTATACGTCGCTAGGCCTAACTGGGGCACGATGGGGTCCCCAAATTAGGACGCGGATTCCGCAATACGTGTTTAAATATCGTAAATATCCTTTTAATACTCCTTACTAACTTGTTTACCTTTTGTTTTTCTTCTTTTCTTTGTTTATTCCCATCTCCTAAGGTTGATTTGTGCATACTGGCATCATCGGCATTGAGGGTTTGAATTATGAAGATTTGTGTATTCAGCCAGATGTAGAACTACCAGAGGGTTACAAACCTTCTAAGTTTGAAATATTCGATGGAACTGGTGATCCGAACGTGCACTTGAGAACATATTATGACAAGCTTGTAGGAGTTGGCAGGGATGAAAGAATCCGCATGAAGTTGTTCATGAGAAGCCTCACTGGAGATGCCCTGTCTTGGTACATCAGCTAGAACCCAAAGAAATGGGTTAATTGGGTAAGCATGTCATCGGATTTCATGGATCGGTTTAAGTTTAACACAGAAAACGCACCAGACGTTTTCTACATTCAAAATCTCAAGAAGAAGCCAACAGAAACGTTTCACGAGTATGCTACTCGGTGGAGGTCTGAAGCTGCAAAAGTAAGGCCAGCACTGGAAGAAGAACATATGAATAAGTTCTTCGTCAGAGCTCAGGATCCGCAATACTACAAAAGTTTGATGGTTATTCAAAACCATAAATTTTCTGATATCATCAAGTTGGGAGAGAGAATAGAAGAAAGGATCAAAAGTGGAATGATGACAAATTTTGAAGCACTCCAAGCCACAAATAAGGCCCTGTAGTCAGGAGGTATCTCCAAGAAGAAAGAAGTAGGTGCAGTAATGGTAGCCCAAGGTCCGAAGTCTCCTCTCACATACCAAATATCTCCGCCCATATATAAGCCTTCACCTCCCAGATACCAATAACCTGCCACCACTTACCATACTTATAACACCCAACCCGCATACTACCACTCACCACCAGCCCGCCAAAACTACCAAAAACCTAGACCAAATTTCGACTGCAGACCACCCAGACAATACACCCCAATTGCCGGGTATATCACTCCCTTTCCCGCTATCGCCATGGAAAATTCCTCTCAATGGGTCAATCCAAATAAGACATGTGCCTATCACTCAGGCATAAAAGGTCATACTATTGATGAGTGTCGTACTTTGAAGGATAGGATTCAGACATTAATTGACGCCAAAGTCATATAGGCAAAGGAGGCTGCACCCAATGTCCGTAACAATCCTCTCCCGGATCACAGGGGCGGAGGGGTAAACATGATAGAGACCGATGAAGAATGGGACTCAGAGGGGTCAATTGGACTCATTCGAGAAGTGGATAATCCTGAAACATCTCCAGTCACTCTCACACCTATCATGGTACAAACTCAGGAGCCAATTGAAGTTGAGGTAGCTACACCAACTTCGTTTGAGGTTGAAGTAACAATACCCTTCACCGTGATGGTAGCGCATACACCGTCTTATAAGTCTAATGCTATACCGTGGGATTATGTTGCGGAAGTGAGAAGGAAAGGAAAGGGGAAAATGGAAGAAACTGGTACAGCACAAGGTATGACCAGAACTGGTAGGGTTTACATGAACGAGCATTTGGAGGGAACAAGTAAAGAAGCCGCTTCCAGGTAGCCCATCATTGAAACCAGCCCGGATGATCTTTGGAGAAAGGTGCAAGCAAAGGAGTATTCTGTGGTTGATCATTTGAACAAAACCCCTGCTCAGATATCCATTCTATCACTACTGCAGAATTCTAAGGCACACAAGAACGCGTTGATGAAAGTGTTGAATAAGGCTTATGTACCCAACAACATTACCAGTGGAGAGATGGCCAATATGGTAGGACAAGTGTTGGAAAGCCACAAGATCACTTTTCATGAAGATGAGCTACCACCAGAAGGATTAAGTCACAACAGGGTACTGCATATCACAGTGCAGTTTGAGGATAAGTTCATTGCCAGAGTCCTGATAGATAGGGGTTCGAGTCTTAACATATGTTCACTAACTACTCTGAAAAGATTGGGTAAAGGCCTACACGAGATATGAGCAGGAAGTATGAATATGAAAGCATTTGATGGGTCTCTAAGGGCCACAATTGGGGAAACTAACCTCAGCCTACAGATGGGCCCAACCTGGTTTGATGTTGAGTTTCAAGTGTTGGACATATCTGCTACCTACAACCTATTGTTGGGATGACCTTGGATACATGCCGTTGGGGCCGTAACTTCTACTCTACATCAGGTCGTGAAGTTTGAGTGGAACCATCAAGAAGTGATCATCCATGGGGACGGGAGTAATCCTATTTACACCAGTCAAACTGTTCCGGTCATCGAGAATAGAAGGAAGTTGGGTGGAGAAACATACCATCGCATCGAGCGCATCAACATAATTGAAAAGGACAAATGGTAGAGTAGTAAGATAGAAGGCATATTGGCATGGACAAGGAATGAGCCTGGGAAAGGTCTCGGTAAGAATCTCCAGGGGATCATCAAACCAATACAGCTAAAGCGTCACGGCATAACTTTTGTGTTTGGGTATGAATAAACCTGGCAAGTGTATCAGAATTGGTCGCCATCATGGCGTGGTCCTTATTACCCTCTAGAGCAACTAGTACCACATTTGAGCCAGTCATTTCATCAAGCTGACATGATGTGGGAGTCCGAAGAAGATGAAGTTCTAGTTGGTATAAGGAATCTGTTTCTAGATGATGAAGACATGGATTGCAGTGCGATAGTTGAGGAGGAGGAGGAGGAGGAAGGCCTCATTATTCACACCATGGAGAAGGAAGTTGTTCTCAAGAACTGGATTGCTGCACCATCAAGGGCCCGTCGAGTTTCAGGGTAGCCTGGCAATTAGCATCATTTATTTTAAAAGCAATTTTTATGAGCATTTAAGACATTTTCAGTATTTTATTTTAATCATGTTTTGTTTTGAAATAATTGCTCGGGTCATCGAGCCGTACCTGTTTCACGTTTTCAAGATTTATCTAATGCATTGTTGTTTTTAGTATTTTTTTTATTATTCTTTACATTTTTCTCTATAGCATTATTATTACCTATCCCGATGAACTTACGACTGTGACACGTAATGAGACAACGCAACATAAGGATAATGATTCAAAGGATCTGGAAGAGGATATAATACCCGAGGAAATTGTTAGAAAAGTTGAAAACTTTGAAAACAAGCCTAAGTCCAATTTGGATGAGACTAAAACAGTTAATCTAGGAGACTCCGAAACAGTCAAGGAAACACGTGTAAGCATTCATCTATCAACATCAGAGAAAGAAGAATACACTCATTTCCTAAAGGAATATGAGGATATCTTTGCATGGTCCTATGATTATATGACTGGTTTGAGCACGTCCATAGTATCCGCCGGTAAAGCAGAAGCTCAGAAAGTTCAAGCCAGATATGAGTTTGAAAATAAAAGAAGAAGTCACCAAGCAGATCAAAGCTAAGGTTCTTAGAGTGGTTGAATATCCAACTTGGTTGGCTAACATCGTGCCAGTTCCGAAGAAGGATGGGAAAGTCAGAGTATGCGTCGATTATCGGGACCTAAACAAAGCAAGTCTCAAAGATGATTTCCCGTTACCCAACATACACATACTGATCGACAACTGCGCCAAGCATGAACTCTAATCCTTTGTGGTTTGCTTCGCGGGATATCATCAGATTTGGAAGGATGAAGAGGATGCCGAAAAGACAACTTTTATCACACCATACAATGGGGGGTGTACTGCTATAAAATGATGTCGTTTGGTCTAAAGAATGTTGGGGCCAATTATATGAGGGCCATGACAACTGTTTTACACGACATGATACACAAGAAGATAGAGGTATATGTGGATGACGTCATCATCAAATCTAAGAAGAGTATATATCACATAGCAGACTTGAGGAAATTCTTTGATCGGCTTCAGAGGTACAATTTGAAATTGAATCCAGAAAAATGTGCCTTCGGGGTCCCCGCAATAAAGTTATTAGGATTCATCATCAGCCGGCGAGGAATTGAGCTAGACCCATCAAAGGTCAAGGCTATCCAGGATTTGCCACCTCCAAAGAACAAGAAAGACGTGATGAGTTTCTTGGGACGTCTTAATTACATCAGTCGATTCATAGCACAATCAACCGTGATCTGTGAGCCGAATTTCAAAATGTTAAAGAAGGATGCCGCAACCAGTTGGACTGAAGACTTCCATGACGCTTTTGACAGAATCAAAAAATATTTGTCCACACCGCCAGTCCTGGTCCTGCCAGAACCTGGTAGACCACTGCTACTCTATCTCTCCGTATTAGATGGGGCTTTCGGTTGTGTCTTGGGATAACACGATGAGACGGGAAGGAGAGAAAATGCCATATACTATCTGAATAAGAAGTTCACACCCTACGAAGCATGGTATTCTTTGTTGGAATGCACCTGCTGTGCTTTGACCTGGATAGCCCAGAAACTGAGGCTCTACTTCTGTGCCTATACCACATATCTCATATCAAGGATGGATCCTCTGAAGTACATCTTCCAGAAACCCATGCCTATAGGGAAGCTAGCAAAACGGCAGGTATTGTTGAGTGAATTCGACATCGTCTATGTGACTCAGAAGGCGGTTAAGGGACAAGCATTAACGGATCATCTTGCGAAAAATCCTGTAGGAGGAGAATACGAACCACTAAAAATGTATTTTCCTGATGAAGAAGTATCATTCGTAGGAGAAGATATCGCTGAAGCCTACGACGGATGGAGAATGTTTTTCAATGGAGCCGCAAACTTCAAAGGAGTGGGTATTGGAGCCGCTTTGGTGTCAAAAATAGGTCAACGTTATCTGGTATCCGTGAAACTCAGATTTCCATGCACCAATAATATGGAAGAATATGAGGTTTGCATATTGGGGCTCAATTTGGCCGTTGACATGAATATCCAGGAATTACTGGTAATTGGTGATTCGGATCTTCTGGTACATCAGGTGCAGGGAGAATGGGCTACAAAGAATACCAAGATATTACCATATCTATATCATGTGCAAGAGATGATAAAGAGGTTCACGAAGATAGAGTTTAGACATGTCCCGAGAATCCAGAATGAGTTCGCAGACGCATTGGCCACTTTGTCCTCCATGATATAGCATCCGGACAAGAATTTCATCGACCCCATTCCGGTAAAGATTCATAATCAGCCAGCTTACTGCGCTCATGTTGAAGAAGAAATAGATGTGAATCCATGGTTCCATGATATCAAGGAGTACTTGGCAAAAGAAGAGTACCCGGAGCAAGCAAATCATACTAAAAAATGCACGCTTCGAAGATTGTCCAACCATTTCTTCCAAAGTGGAGGAATTCTGTACAGAAGGACTCCAGACTTAGGATTATTACGGTGTGTTGACGCCAAGGAAGCTTCCAAACTGTTCGAAGAGATACACTCTAGAACTTGTGTGGACCACACATGAATGGTTTTGTTTTAGCCAAAAAGATAATGAGGGCAGGTTATTTTTGGATGACTATGGAAACAACTGCATCAGGTATGTCCAGAAATGTCATCAGTGCCAAATACACACAGATATGATACGAGTGCCGCCAAATGAACTCAATGCAACGAGTTCACCTTGGCCTTTTGCCGTTTGGGGGAATGGACGCCATTGGACCAATCGAGCCCGCCACTTCAAACGGGCACAGGTTCATTTTAGTGGCCATAGACTACTTCACAAAATGGGTCGAAGCTGCATCCTACAAAGCTGTAACCAAGAAAGTCGTCGCAGATTTTGTCAGAGATCGTATTATTTGCTGATTCGGGGTTCCAGAGTCCGTCATCACTGACAATGCCGCCAATCTCAATAGTGACCTAATGAAAGCTATGTGCGAGACCTTTAAAATCAAGCACAAGAATTCCACAGCATATATGCCTCAAATGAATGGAGCCGTGGAGGCCGCAAACAAGAATATCAAGAAAATACTGAGGAAGATGGTAGACAACCACAAGCAATGGCACGAGAAGTTACCATTTGCCTTATTGGGATATCGTACCACAGTCCGCACATCAACCGGGGCAACTCCCTATTTGCTGGTCTACGGTACCAAAGCTGTCATTTCTGCCGAGGTTAAAATTCCTTCTCTAAGAATTATACAAGAAGCTGAACTCAGTGATGCAGAATGGATAAGAAGCCGCTATGAACAATTAGCTCTCATTGACAGGAAAAAATGAATGCAGTGTGTCATGGTCAACTCTATCAGAATAGGATGTCCAGAGCTTTCAACAAACGGGTCAAACCTAGACAGTTCGCACCGGGGCAGTTGGTACTGAAGCGGATCTTCAAATATCAAGTTGAAGCCAAAGGAAAATTTTTGCCCAATAGGCAAGGGCCCTACATGGTTCACCGAGTACTAACAAGAGGAGCACTCATACTCGTAGAAATGGACGGAGAGGTTTGGCCAAAGCCTATCAATTCAGACGCAGTCAAAAGATATTATGTTTAGAATGTTCGCATTTCTTCATCTCATGTAATTGAACTACGCTCGACCTGATTCACGTTTAAGAGGGGATACGTAGGCAGCCCTGTGGGTTCAGTCACAATTCAATAAAATTTTCATTTTCCCCACAACCAGAAACTGGGGCAGAATTTTAAGGAGGATCCTCAAAATTTCGGAGCAAGTCCAGCCAACGTCATCATATGCAGAACGGTCAGAGAATCGACTAAGTAAACTGGGGCAGAATTTTAAGAAGGACCCTCAAAATTCTAAGGAAATCGCAATGTCTGTAAAGTGTCACAGTCATCGGTTCATCTAATTTATCCGATATTGCATACTAATGTATTTTAAATAACTACATTCATCATATGCACGCACATTTTTGAAAACTTTATTTTTTATGAAACAGCCAGATGCTACCCGTGGTAACTCAAGCAAGACTTCGATACAAAACAAGGCAAAGCAGGCAGGTGGAGGTGCGAACCAACCTTCCCCCATAAAACTCACGATTGTCCTTTGGATGTAGGAACAAGAAATATTCTCAAATTCGGGCACATCTCAGAATCACTGTCTTCATAACGACAAAGTTGCCAAGCGTAAACACATTTCCCGCTAAGAAATACTCTGCTACTACTTATTATCTATTCATTGCATGAGACTAAGCATTATCTCCATCTTTCATGAGACTAATTGCATAAGGCTAAGCACTGCCTTCCCCTGCATAGGGACTAAGCATTGTCTCCACCTTTGCATGAGGCTAAGCCCTGCCTCCTAAATTTCACAAGGCTAAGCATTGCCTCCCATTGCATGAGGCTAAGCCTTGCCTCCTTAATTGCATAAGGCTAAGCACTGCCTTCCACTGCATGAGACTAAGCACTATCTCCAATCTTTGCATGAGGCTAAGCCATGCCTTCCATTGCATGAGACTAAGCAATGTCTCCAATCTTTGCATGAGGCTAAGCCTTGCCTCCTCAATTGCATAAGGCTAAGCACTTACTTTCATTGCATGAGGCTAAGCCCTGCCTCCTTAGTTGCATAAGGCTAAGCATTGCCTTCCCTTTGCACGAGACTAAGCATTGTCTCCATTCCTGCATGAGACTAAACATTGTCTCTCCTTACATAACCACAAATGATATGCTATTCGAAACCTTGCACTATTCTCTACCTCGGGGCTAAGCTCTGCCCCCGATCTTACACGAGACCAAGCTCTGTCTTGTTTTGCAACATGTCTTTGCATCTCATGGGCTGAAATATCGCCATTTTGTCCAAAGGCATCATAGTCCGAAGGCATCATCCTCATAGCCGTAAGACACCATGCCATGGTCTGAGGATCTCTCAATATTGCACATCATTATTCAAAGGCGTCATAGTTCAGAGGCACCATCCTCATGGCCCGAGAACATCATTTCATGGCCTGCGAATCCCCTATCTCACGATTCATGGCCCGGTACATCATGGTCTGAGGACACGATCCCCATCGTCCAAAGACAGCTTTTATGGTCCAAAGGGAATTTGCATCATGTTTAAATTCTAGCAATAATCCATATATACTTGCATGCATTGTGTTTTAAGTCTTGCAAGTAATCCAGGAAGTAACCGTTCTCCTAACGGGAGCAATCTTCGCTCCGGTTTCCGTTCAACGTTCATATCTTGCAATTAATTCAAACGTAACCAACCACCGTCTGTTAATCGTTCCCATATGATAACTGTTCAAATATCCATATCCACCCCCCAGATACATCCATTTACAATCCCGATATCATCCTGTCCAGAAAAGCTTGTCCGTTCCTACAACAACTCCATCGGTTTATTCCACCGTTGGATCCAGAACTACACATGACCTGATTCCTGTAAAACCAGGGATATGTAGGCAACTCAGAAACTAGGGTTCGGCCTATATTTTTCAAAATCACCCCATTCGGTCAAAATCGGTCATCATTTCTTTACTCGACAACTCTTTCATCATTCCCGGGTAAAGATGGGCAGCTGTTGATACCCAATTTTTTTCTATATATTTTCAATATGCAAAATAACTTCAAAATATCATATATATGCATATGTAAGCATGTCCAATTGTTTTATTATTTTTCCATAATTTTTAAAGGTTTAAATTGATTTATTTTCTCCGCTTTTATTTATAAAATCCCAATTATTATTTTTCAAATTATTTTTTATGATAATTTAATCATCTAAACTTATCATTTATACCAATATGGGGTTTTAAATATTTTCAGTGCATTTCTTATAATTACATTTGCATTTTTAAGGCTACATTACATATTTTGCAATAATAGCCCATATGCATTTATAATTATATTATTTATGCAAAAGATAACATTTTATATTTTTATAATATTAAGTTATTATTTTTAATCTTTTAGTACACAAATAATATTTTTGTTATTTATTAATTACTTTTATAAATTATTTGTTTACTAAAATGTTGGGTATTTAAAAACTAGCCTCACACTAAACTTATTTTTGGACCAAACAATGGCCCAAAGTACCTAATACACTGGCCCAAATACCCCAGCCCAAACCAAATAAACCCAACCCCCTAAACCCGATCACGACCCGTTTAACCACTCGACCCAAGACCCCTTTTAAATCGTGGCCGTTGATCTCTGAGATCAATGGCCCACATTACACCCTCCCCTTTAACTACCCAAACCCCTAACCCTAATCTCACTCCCCCTCATCCGCCGCCTCTGCATCCCCTCACCTCCCTTCTCCCTCTTAAGAACCCTAATGCCGCCTCCCCTAAAATCTCTCCTTATCCAACCAGACATGGGATTATACGGCCATTTCTTACCATACTCGACCCCCTTCTGGTACTGGCTACTCTCCTATAGTGCTTGCCTAAACATGACAAGAAAATCTCCTCAAAATCGAAATAAAATAGGTTCAAATCCCAGTTGTTGAATGTTATTCCGTCTATGTTCATCCTATGCTATTGTGAGTTCGAACATTCATTTTTATTCTGTTGATTCTTACTTACCTTAAAAATTAGGGTTCAGATCTCTTTAGATCGAACCAAAATTGGTTTGATTCTTTTATTTTAAATGATGTTTCTGTCTATATTCATCTTATTCTGTGCAACGTTTGATTTTTTATTTTTAGATTATGACGATTTTTTGTACTTTCCCTAAAATTAGGGTTTTGAAATTTCTCTCTTTTCCATACTGATTTTGATTGCATGTGATGTTCTTTCCTTTCTAGTGTTTGATTGACACTTTTCCTTATTTACTTGTTCAATCTCTGTCACTATATAAACCCCTCCTCATTCCCCTTTAGAAGGAGACTCTTTTGGAATCACTATAATCTCACTAAAATTTAAAGCTTTATTCTGTTATTTCTTTATTATCATGTTCTATACTTTGGTTCTTGGCCGACTGAAAGCCAAGGCCACTAAATTATGGGCTCTTACTTCTCATTGATATTCAGAACAGTGTGAATTTTTGTTCTTTCTTGTATTTTCATTTAACTGGTGAGTTACTGAACCTTTGTAATTTCGTTCCTGTGTATCTGCAGTTCGCATATGCCTTCTCTTCTGAAGTTTGTTAGTTTAATGAGTTTTCTGGGTTGTTTTGTGTGCGATTCTGTTTATTTTACTTCAATTTTTTAGGTCTCCTTAACATTTAACTTCATAATGTTGATATCTCTAATCATACCTAAACTTGATTCGAGTAAATTAAATTCTTCTCAATGTGATACTACTGTTTGGAATCTTTGCACTTGTAAGCATCTCTGTGGTGTTTTATTTTTTCTTTAGGCTATCAATCCTATTGTGTGAACATGCTTTACTTGCATAATTTGTATCCTCTTTAGTCGACTAGTCAATTGTATTCAAAACATGAATGTTCACATCTATTCTATGGCACAAGTCTATTCTGAATTTCTGTGGTTATATCTTGCTTATATAGCATGTTTTAATCCTGTCAATCACGACTAGTTCTCTATCAATATGTCCCTTTTAGCATGTTTTTGCTCCCCTGATTCACCAGTAGTTGTAGTAATCTGTTTCCCCATCTTGTCTAAATGTAGTTCTGCCACCAAATTAGTGTGACTATTTCATAACACTAGGACTTGTACTTAGTATAATTTGAGCCTTTTCTTTTATATTATGAGCTATGTATGATACTTTTCACCAATCCTGCAAACCTCGGTTGGAGTGTTTATGCACTAAGTGTTGAACCTGTTTTTCTAAAAAAGAATTATAAGCTTGTTCTTAAACTCTATAACTTATCCAACTATCTGCTATATGTGCAACTTGATTATATCTGTATCCCTTAGTTTTGTCTCTCAACCTTGGTTTACTTCACTTACTGCCTGGTCTCTTTTGAGTTCTTATTCTTAGCCGGCTGAAAGCTAAGGCTACTTAGGTTTTATCATTTGACCTACCTAGTGTGAGCACTGCTCGGGGTCTAATTGAGACCCTTGTGAACTCTGACACACTAGGATTTGGTCCTTAGTCTTTCTCTGAATTTCCCCTATCAACCTCCCTAGTGTGAGCACTGCCCTGGGTCCTTAAAACCCTTGGGAACTCTGACACACTAGGTTCATGGTTCTAATTGCTCAACTATGTTTTCACCTACTGGCTGAATCAATTAATTTCTGGCTACCTTATGTAAATGAAGATATGACTTCTGGACTGTTGTGAACTATGTGGACTTGAGAATGAAGGCCTGACCTGGCTTGGCTGGGTATATCTTTGGTATGCTATAGGCTCACTATTAGAAAGCATGCATATAGGATCCAACTAAGCAATTCTGAATATTCTCCTGCAATTATCGTTGCTAATTGCTGTATAAATCACCTAGATATCATGCCTATAGGTTCAACCTCTTATGACCTATAATTAGTAGGCAAGTGTATAGTCACTTAGAAGTCGTTCTAAATGGCATCTCGCTCTGAAACTGCCTGCATGCTTGAATCCCAAGGTCACATAGAAACTATATCTATAGGGTTAATGGCTTTAACTTGTCTCAATTCTGAAACTATCAAACGCCTAATTTGTTTGCGTGCATTTGTTGTCTAAGTGTGGAGGCTAACTTGAGACCTTAATTGCATGAAGTCCAACTTGTTTTGTTTTCGCCTAGTTTTATCATTTTGAGCAACCTAAGTCAAGTCTAGAACCACCCAAGATAGAGGTCCAAATGCCTCCTTGACTATAGGTATGGGACAGATAGTGCACGTATAAGGTACGATTTAGAATCAACTAGTGTGCTTTAGGTAAAAAACTTAAAGATAGTAATCAGGTAGCAGGAGATGATAGTCTGTGCCCGCTAAATAATACGAGTAACACCCCATCTCGAGGGAGTTACGAAGTATTATTTATGTTGCATGGGGTGATCCTTTAGGCTAAAAAACATAGGACCCCCCTATCTTGTCTTTAAACCAATTATCTGTGTTTACTCAAGGACCTTCTAATAATGATTTTTTTACTTCTTATTTTTCTCTCTGACTATTTGACTAATTCATATAATTCGAGTTCGGTCGGGACCCACAGTTGTGGACCTCGAGGAATGTCTAACACCTTCTCCTCGAGGTAATTTGATCCCTTACCCGATCTTTGGTGACGCAAACTGGTTAAATCAGAGTTACTTGCAAATAGGTTCCCTAACGCACCTCAAATCCGTTAGGTGGCAACTCTTTCTTTTAACACCTTTCCTTTAAAAGAGTTGCCACATGTCGAAACCCGATTCCCCGAGAAAGAAGGGGCGCGACAGTAAGCAACAACTCAAAATGTTCCATCGGTCCAGTTATCAAGGTATTAACTGCTTGTGAGTCGCTGGTCAGCGAGTACCGGTGCTAAACCATCACCAGCATGCTATATGTACCCTAGCTTTTTCTCATTCAAACTTTTTACATTCAAAGCTCTTCCTACTCTCGATTTTTCTTCAAAAACCCCTTTGCTTTAGAAATTTTGCACCCATTTTTCTTGAATTCTCATCAATCTGCATACTATCTTAATTCTCTTTTCTCATGTTCTTTAATGGCTAAAACTTCTAAAACCGTACCGCAGAAGGAGGCTGCTTCTTCATCACGACCCACAGGCGATGAGGCTGCGGCGGAACCCCACCCTGAGGAATTCGTTATGGCAGGGTGTCCGACTATTACTGATTATAAGGTCGAAAAGGCCTCCTTGGTAACGGGCCGATGTGAGCCGGTCTCGAGGTATATATGCACAATCACTGAAAAATACCTCGCTAGGGTTAAACATGACTACAACTGGGTCAATAAGCATGTGGTGGTTCCTTCACCCGAGGAATCGATCACTACTCATGTGGAGAGGTTTCTAAGTATTTACACTTACCCCTTTACGTTGGGTCCCTTAGACCCCATCATTATTGCCTTTTGCAAGAGGTATGATGTGACCCTCAGCCAGATCCACCCCTGCTTATGAAGAATAGTGATTCTCCTCCAATTTTTTGTAAATAAAATCGAGGAATGTCCCTTTACCCTCGACCACCTTATGCGCCTATACAGTCCCTGACTTTATCGAGATGGGCTGATCAAGCTTACTCGCCGAGCTAGTAAGGCTCCGCTCTCGAGCATATATGAAGGTCGGGACCGAGGTTGGATGGGCCGATTTGTTCAAGTAAGGACTTTGGACCTGATTCCTGCTGAAGTCATGCCATTTCCCGAGAAATGGAACATGAAACGTAAGTAGTACTCCGCTTTGAAGGTTTAATCTCGTTGCTTTTCTTCTTATTTCTTTCTTCATTGATATTTTTTGGTGTCGCAGCTATCGCCCAGATGTCGGACTCAATTCCAAAACTTAAAAAATGGGTCGAAGGCCTTGTGTTACAGAGGCCATACTCAGAGCCTGCTTGGATGGAGTTGTTGAAGGGTTGATGGGAGGCCTGCAATCATGGTAAGTTTCCTCCTTAGAATGGTGATCGTTCGGGCTTTTTCTCGGGCTCACTCATATTTTTTCCTTTGTAGGACTCGAAAAGGATGTTGCAATGAGGCCCTTATCTGGTGATGAAGAAGTCCTTCCGCACCCCCTGCTCCGAAGCAGGCCAAAGAAAAGAAGAGGAAAGGGGCTCCGAGTTCCCCGGGCTCGAAAAAGAAAAGACTGGCGAGGAGGTCTCGCAAGCCTAGGGTGGACACCGGTGCTATGTGTTCGGATTCAATCTGCCAATTCAGGGACGAGTTCGATGAAGAAGAGGAAGATAATTCCAAATTAGTGGCCCGTTTGCGGGCTGGCGTCGCTGTACAGGAAGTTCTAGAACCGGCGAGCGTTGAAGTTGAAGTATACCGACATGAGGAGGTCGGTGAGAGAGCTCAAGTTGAATATTCTGAGCTAGAAAGGGTCAAGCCCATTCCACCCCAAGTTAGAGGGGTCGAGAGAGAGAGCATGGAAAGTGTCCCAATAGATGAACTTGGAGCGGTCGACCTCAGCGGGTCTCCTCAGATTTCGGATGCCAGGATCAATGAGGCCGGTATGTTGAGTCCTCAGGGGGTGACCGGTATCCACGGCTTCTTGGACGTGGTTGAGTCCTCTGCTTTGGAAGACGTCACCGGGCTTGGTGACCTGTCAGTATCAAGGAAGGAATCGTCGTCGGGCACTACTGGTCTATTCAATGAAGCACGACAAGCATTAAATCAGGTAAATTGACATGCCTTTTCTTTCTCATATATTATAACTTTTAAACTTGTAAATAACCATAACATATTCCATTATGCTTGTAGGCTTCTGTGCTGCATCACGAGGCTTTCCTCCGATATCGGGAGGAATTGGCTCATCATGAAGCCGAGGTCCGGGACCTCACTGAGAAAAGTGACACCTACAAGCTTCTCAGTGAGAAGCTTCAGGACGATTTAATAATGGCTCGGGACGAGCAGCCAAGAAGGCCGAGCAGGTATTCCGAGTGCTTTACGACAGTGAAGATGAATTGGAGATAGTAACTAACAATCCAATCCTGTAGGTCTATCAGAGGCTCGAATAGATCGGGGAGCTTCAGAAACAAGTAGATACAATACAAGCCGAGGCTGAAGAGTTGAAGAAAAATATGGACATTTTAGCCTCGAAAAAGGAAGCCGTCCAAGCACAACTGGAGTCGGCCGAGACCCAGCTCTGAGCTAAAAAAGAGAATGCCTCGGTGCAGCTCAAGAAAATCATAGAGCTTCAAACTTGATTGAACTTGGCTGTTTCTGATAAGGCAAACTTGGCTAGCGAACTTGAAGTAGCCAGATCTGAGGTGGCCGTGGCCAATACCAAAGCTGATGCCAAAGCGGCCCAATTTAAGGTCGATGTCGAGGCCATCTAGGCGAAGGCTAAGAGAATGGTGGATCATGCAAAATGGCAAGCTCGAAGGGAAGACCTCGAGGAAGTTCACGCTAAGGGCTTCGATGTTATGGCCGAAATCAAGAATGCTAAAGCAGAGGAAACCAGGATCCGAAAGCTGGCCTTTCCTGAGGAGGACTCCGATAGCTTAACCGAATCCGAAGACGGAGAAGATCCCGGGGACGGAGATGTTACCCCCGATGAGGACCAGACCACTTAGTCCTTTATATTTTTGCTTTCGTTAGCACCTTTATTGAGGCCGTTTTGGCCGTTGTAAATTTTTGTATTAGTTCGATCCGGCCTTTGTAAAAATTATTATTATATATATAAGGCTTTTCTTCCCCTTTCAGCTCTCAAACTTTTCCTTTGCTTTATTACTTGTATTCACAAAGGTCAGAATGCCTTAGCGTGAAACAATGTGGTTGTGTTCGAGGGTTCAAACAAATATTACCTTTATTGCCTTTCTGGGTTAAGGCGTTGTTGGGGTTCGATGTTACCAAATATTTTGCTCCAAATATATCTTGAGTTTATGACTTTGCCGAGGGCAACCTTTAGAACCGGTTATGAAAAAAATTCTCTTTTTCGAAGGCCTATTTTTGTTACTGGTCTCGGACGTCTCTGAGCCGTGTTAAATTAGCCGTAGCCTTTTAGTTCGGGAACTGTCCATTGGGCTTATTTTCCCGAGTCATCCGGGCTTGCTCGAGATAACAGTTCCCGATTGGGATGGCCGTGGCCTTTTTAGAAATTGGGGAGTTGCCTAATAGGTCTTTTGCCTCCGAAGCCCGATGACTTGGGCTGTTTGAGTTGGACTGCAGTCCCCGAATGAGGGGTGGTCGTTCGTATTCTGGTTATGTATTGCCCTTGGTCTTGTTATTTTTCGGGAGTACGAAGTTCTCTAAAGGGATGTAAAGAGGAAAAAATTTCAAACATAATATGATTGCAAGGAAAGTACTTCTCTTTATTCTCGATCGAAATAATCATATATGTGTACATATATTATGGCAGGGCTCGATCAATCTATATGGGCACGATTATTTTTGACCATTTGGCTCTTACAATAAATCATTTTTATCGAGACCCTCCCTTTATGAAATACTTTCCTCGCTAAAGTTGATACTCGAAGACAATGCTTATCCGAGCGTAGCCCCCCAGTATTCGAGGTTGATTGTAAAGTGACCTCAGATATTGTTGAATTGATCTTCGATGACGATTCGTAATCGGGCTTCATTCTAAGTTAGCACGATTCATGGTTGCCTCATTAAAAACCTCGCCGAAAAAAAAATATTTGAGACAAAACCGGTCTAAGGGGAAAAGAGTGCAACACGTGCTTCCAGACCTAAATACTTCGTGCCGTGCGCCGAAAAATCCATCGTCATTTTTTGTTGACCACCTGCAAGTGTTAGTTTGAAAAATAAAAAGGAAATGAAAAAGGGTCGTACCTTAGTAGTATTACCATTTTAGGTGAGATATGTTCCAATTGCTCGGTATTGTTCTCCATTCATCGTTCCGAGATTGTAGGACCCATTTTCGGTAACCTCGATAATTTGTTACGGTCCTTCCCAATTCGTACCTAATTTTCCTTCATTCAGATTTCGGGTGTTGAGGGTGACTTTCTTTAGCACTAAGTCCCCGTTGTTAAAATATCAAAGATTGTCTCTTCGATTGTAATATCTCTCTATCCGTTGCTTTTGGGTGGACAATCAGATGAAGGCAGCTTCACGCCTTTCATCCAATAGTTCTAATCTCGTATTCATGGCCTCATCATTTGATTCCTTTGTTGCATATCAGATCCGGATACTCGGCTCTTCGATTTCGATCGGTATTAGAGCTTCAGCACCATAGAATAATGAGAATGGGTAGCCCCGGTACTGGATTTCGTGGTTGTGCGGTATGCCCAAAAAACTTCGGGGAGAATTTCCTTCCACTTTACTTTAGCGCCAGTTAGCCTCTTCTTACGATTTTGGATGATGGTTTTGTTGGTCGATTCGGCTTACTCGTTCCCGCTAGGATGATAAGGTGTTGATAGAATTCTTTTGATCTTATGGTCTTCGAGAAATTTGGTTACTTTGCTGCCGATGAACTGCTTCCCGTTATCACACACAAGGCCTCTGCTTCAACCCACTTAGAAAAATAGTCAGTCATAAACAAAATAAATTGAGCTTTACCTGGTGCCCATGGAAGAGGGCCAACAATATCCATTCCCCACTTCATGAATGGCCATGTTGACAAGACCGAATAGAGTAGTTCCCCGAGTTGGTGAATCATCAGCGCTTGTTTTTAGCATTTGTCACATTTTTGAACGAACTCCTTCGCATCTTTTTCCATGTTTATCGAATAATAGCTGGCTCTAATTATCTTTTGAACCAATGATTCGGCAACGGAATGATTTCCGCAAGTGCCCTCGTGAATTTCCCTCAGAACGTACTCGGTGTCTTCTAGTCCCAGACATATTGCTAGTGAACCATCGAACATTCTTCTGAACAAGGTTTCGTCTTCGAATAAGGTGAATTATGCTGCCTTCGTACGCAGGGCCCTCGACTCTTTTGGATATGGGGGAGGCTTTCCGTTTTTCAAATACTCGATGTATTTATTTTTCCAATCCCAGGTCAAGCTTGTGGAGTTTATTTCGGCTTGGCCTTCTTCGACTACTGACCTCGTGAGTTGTACGAAGACACCCGAATTGAGATCGTTGTCTTCAACCGATGACCCTAAGTTTGCGAGGGCATCGACCTCGCTATTCTGATCTCGAGGTACATGTTGCAAAGTCCACTCCCTAAATCGGTGCAAAGTTACTTGTAACTTATCTAGGTATCTTTGCATTCGTTCTTCCCTAACTTCAAATGTTCCGTTAACCTGATTCACCACGATAAGGGAGTCGCATTTGGCTTCGATCACCTCCACTCCCAAGCCTCTGTCTAGTTCGAGACCTGCAATCATGGCCTTATATTCGTCCTCGTTGTTAGTCAATTTCACAGTTCTAATAGATTGTCTAACCACGTTGCCTATGGGCAGTTTTAGTACGATACCGAGTCCGGACCCTTTTGCGTTCGAAGCACCGTCCGTAAATAGGGTCCAGATTCCCAAGGACGTACCTGAGTTAATCAACAGTTCTCTTTCAACCTCGGGTACTAGGGCCGGCGTGAAGTCAGCCACAAAGTCTGCCAAAATTTGAGACTTAATGGCTGTTCGGGGTCGATATTCGATATCATACCCACTGATTTCTACGGCCCATTTGGCCAACCGTCTCGAAAGCTCAGGCTTATGCATAATATTTTAAAGTGGATAAGTTGTTACAACACATATGGGGTGACATTAGAAGTACGGCTTTAGTTTCCTAGAGGCGCTTATCAAAGCGAGCGCCAACTTTCTAGGTGGGTATACCTAGTTTCGGCCTCACCTAAGGTCCGACTAATGTAATAAACTGGAAATTGCATACCTTGTTCTTCCCGGACTAAGGCTCCACTTACCGCTATCTCTGATACTGCCGAATATTAGCACAGTTATTCATCTACTCTCGGCGTATGAAGTAGCGGCGGGCTCGATAAGTAACGTTTATGCTCTTCCAAGGCCTGCTGGTATTCTGGGGTCCATGTGAAGTTATCTTTCTTCTTTAGCAACGAGAAGAATTGGTGGCTCTTATCGGAGGAACTCGAGATAAAATGCCCCAAGGCGGCTATGCGCCCGGTTAACCTTTGCACGGACTTTACATTATCTACTACCATGATATCTTCGTTAGCTTTGATTTTGTTGGGGTTGATCTCGATTGGATACCATGAACTCGAGAAATTTGTCTGACCCGACCACGAACGCGCATTTTTTGGGTTCAGCTTCATGTTGTATTTTCTTAATATATTGAAGTTTTCCTGCAAATGCTTCAAATTGTCCTCTGCTCGCAGGGACTTAACTAACATATCATCAATGTAAACTCCCATGAATTTCCCTATTTGTTCTTCGAACATACGGTTTACTAGGTGTTGGTACGTGGCACCAACATTTTTAATCCAAACGACATTATGTTATACTAGTAGGTTCCATACTTTGTGATGAATGAGGTCTTCTCCTGATCATCTGGGTTCATCTGTATTTGGTTGTACCCGAAATAGGCATCGAGAAAACTGAGGATCTCGTTGCCGACCATGGCATCGATCATGCGATCGATATTAGGCAAAGGAAAAGAGTCCTTGGGGCATGCTTTATTTAGATCTTTGTAATCTACACACATTCTAAGTTTATTTCATTTTCAGGGACTACCACTACGTTTGCTAACCATTCAGAGCATTTTACTTCCCGGATGGACCCTATTTTAAGAAGCTTGGTTACCTCGTCTTTGATGAAGGCATGCTTGATCTCGGACTGGAGTCTTCTTTTCTGCTTCACCGGATGGAACTTCGGGTCCAAGCTTAGTTTATGTATGGTGATCTCCGGTGGGATCCTTGTCATGTCGAGATGGGACCAAGTGAAACAATCCATGTTAGCTATAAGAAATTGAATAAGCTCTTTCCTGAGCTCGGGAGTTAACCCCATGCCCAGGTATACCTTTTATTCAGGCAGATGTTTGATTAGTATGACTTGCTCAAGTTCTTCGACCGTTGATTTGGTAGAGTCGGAATCATCGGGGATTATGAAGGATCGAGGAACCCCGTAATCCTCGTCTTCATTAATCCCTTGCTTGTCCGATTGGGTCGAGGCTGCCATCGATGATTGTTATTTGGCTTCCTGTTTTGCTTTCGAACCTGAGTCCGTTGTCGATGAGAATGTTGATATCGGAATTACTTCATCGACGACAAACATCTCCTTTGCGGCGGGCTACATCCCATAAACCGTCTTTATCCCTTATGGTGTTGGAAATTTTAATACCTGGTGAAGGGTTGAGGGCACAGCCCTCATGTTGTGGATCCGTCTCCCGAATAAGGCATTGTACCTCATGTCTCCTTCAATCACATAAAACTTGATCTGCTGTATGGTACCGTCTATGTTTACCGGCAACGTTATTTCTCCCTTAGTAGTTTCACAAGCCATGTTGAATCCGTTTAGCAGTCAGGCCGCAGGTACGATTTGGTCATGTAGACTGAGTTGTTCTACGACCCTAGATCGAATGATGTTGGCCGAACTACCTGGATCAATCAATACACGTTTAACCTCGATTTTTATTCATGAGTACAGAAATTACCAGTGCATCATTATGGGGCTGTATGATTCCTTCTGCGTCCTCGTCGTTGAAAGATAAAGTTCCTTTGGTATGTAATGTAGAGTCCGTTCTTCCCTTGTGATTGATACTTTGATGCGTTTTATCACCGGACCTTGAGGAACATCGACCACTCTGATGATCATGTTGGGGCTCGTCTTGTTCTTTCTGTTTATTGGAATCCCTATTTCTGAAATTATTCTTAGCTCTGTCGCTCATAAATTCTCAAAGATGCCCTTCATTGAATAACCAGACTATTTTTTTCTCTCAATTGTCGACAATCCTCCTCTCTGTGGCCATGTGTGCCATGATATTTGCATATTTGGTTGGGATACCTTTGTGTTGGATCGGTTTCTAGAGGTCGAGGCCATTTAGTGTCTTTGATGCATCCGATAGCTAATACGATGGCGAATGCATCGATATTGAAATTATATTCTCACAATCGTGGTGCTTCTTTGGGTCCGGTATGCCTGTCGAAACCATTCTTTCTCATGAGCCCTCGAGGGCTCTGGCCTCGATCATCCTCTTTTCACTTCACACAGGGTTGCGCCCAGGTCCGTTGCCCCTACGATCTCCATTATATGGCTGGTATCGATCTCTGTTCGACCTTGATTCTCGGTCCATATCCCTCTTAATTCTGTCGACGGGTCTGATAGGATAAACGAACCCGGAAGGAGCCCCGAGTTAGTCATCTTCGACCCTGATCTATGATTGATACCGATTATGTAGGTCGGCCCAAGTGACAATCGGGTATTCTATTGAATTCTACTTCAACGGCTCCACCGAGCTTCGAACATGAGTCCCTGGGTGAAAGCCTGAACTGCCCAATCGTCGGCGACCGGTGGTAGGTTCATTCGTTCCATTTGGAATCGAGACAAGAATTCTGTGAGCATTTCGTTGTCCTTCTGTCTTACCTTGAAAAGGTCTGATTTCCTGGTTTCGACCTTGATGGCTCCGGCGTGTGCCTTTGTGAAAGAATCTGCAAGCATAGCAAAAGAATCAATAGAGTTAGGTGGTAAATTGGGGTACCATATCATAGCTCCCTTTGACAGGGTCTCCCCGAATTTCATTAGTAACACGGATTCAATTTCATCGTCCTCCAGATCATTCCCTTTAATTGCACATGTGTAAGAGGTGACACGCTCGTTTGGGTCAGTCATTCCATTGTACTTAGGGATCTTAGGCATGCAAAATGTTTTAGGGATCGGCTTCGGAGCCGCACTCGGAGGGAAAGGTTTTTGTACGAACTTCCTGGAATCCAGGCCCATCAATATCGGAGGTGCTCCCAGGATTTGGTCTACCTATGAATTGTATGTTTCTACCTTTTTTTCGTGAGCCTCGATCTCCTTCTCCCCTGATTCTATCCGTTTCGTCAGCTCCTCAAGCATCTACATAACTTTAGAGCTAGCCCCTGATTCACATTCGTTTGACCTTTCTATGACCGATTCATCCCTGCGGGTGACTTCCTGGGGAGGATCGGGCTCAGCCCTGCTTGGTGCGCGGTTTTTGTTCTGTAACTAAGCTATCGTCGCCTGTTGAGCCTGTAACATTTCGAAGATCATTAGTAGGTTGATCCCATCTCCTTCAATATTTTGTGCATTCCGAGTCACCGACCGGGCTCCACCACGAATGCTATTTTCGGGGTCGGTAGGCAAATTTGCATCAATAGCCACATGCGAATTAGTGTCGATCGGATCTGCGATCGAAATTCCAGCAGTATCAGCAGGCAACATCTTGTTACCGGGTGCTATGTTGTTATTTTCACCTTGGTGACCGGACTCGTTGTCAACATGTAGATATGCTGATTTAGAGTTTGACATTTTTGTTTTTTAGCCTGGAATCAAAGATACTCACAAGAACAAGTGTAAAATAGTGTGTGTTACGAAAGTTAGTACCAAATAACCATTATTATCCTTAGCCCCATGGTGGGCGCCAAACTGTTTACCCAAAAAATAGATAGAGTTGAATTTATACGTAGTTCTAAAGATACATGGTATAATTTGATACAAAGGCGAGAAAATTAGATTAACGTAGAAATAAGCAATAAAAAGATAGATACAATCTTCGCAAATTGAGCAAACCTTGAGCCTTATGGGATTGAAACAAATGCAAACGAAACGAATCGAATATCCTCGGCCCTTGAGTTCGGTCATCCTCGAACCAAGTGAAGGTTCAAATGAAATAAGAACAAAGTAACAAGATATTGAAAGCTAAAAAGAGGCAGTATATTGCTTTGTATTGCGTAAATGTCCTCTATATTACAAATTATCAAACCCCTTTTATATAGTAAGGGAGTCCTACTCTTGGTACAATTCTAAATACAGTAAGGAATCCCATGACGGGCTAATTAATCGGCCTCTCCTTGATACGTGCCAGGATTTCCACCGCGATCCTCGTCTGATTGCGTATATTTCGGCTTTCCGTTATTTGGTTCGGTAAGCTTCCCTTGGTCTCGTTTGATCTCTATCTTGCTTGGTTTCGATCTTGCTCGTTCTCGATCATGGCCGGTGTCGATCTTGGCCGGTCTCGATCTTGGCCGTTCGATCTTGGCCAATCTCGATCTTTGGGTCACGAGCTCGGCAATCTAACTTCGCATCATGGTTCGATATAACACGAGTTTGAACCTTGCCCTATCATGATATAGTCTCGATCACACATACGAAAGGCAAGCCCAGTTTTGACCGTATACAAATTGCATGATTAATAATGTGATTTATGCTCATTATGAATTTTTTATGTGTAGGTATATGTCTGGACGAAAGCGGATAAAAAGCAGATGAATTGATGTTAAATGAAAAGTAAAGACATAAGAACAAGAGTTGAAGCCAACTCATCTAAACACCGTGCATCACATGAGAGGTGAACGAGCCAAAGGAGTCAGCTTTCATCCAAAACAGTAAACTGAAGCCCATTGCGCGAGCCTGCATGAGAACAACAAGAAAAAAAAGGTACCTGGGAGCTCTTCCATGGGTCGCACGGTGCCAGGAGCCCAATTAAGATGTGCCCCCATTTATTCCAACCAAATTTAGATTGGATTGGATGGATTTTTAATCATCGTAGGTCATATAAATATCCCACAAAACGTTTTGGGAAGGGGGATGTTTACCCGTAAAACGGTACAGTTGAATTTATACGTAGTTTCTAGACAAATGAACTAATTGGATCCTGAAATAATACAATAATTTAAGAAATACATGATACTTATCCTTAGAATGTAAATGAAATAACAAAGATGATGATTCTGTGAACACAGTTTTCGGGAACAGCTATGATGAGACCAAAAAGCAAGATAGTAGAATTGTAGAAAGCTTTGTATAGAATAAAGTGCAAGTTTTGCTAGATAATTCGTATCTCATTTACAATAACAACTAAGCTCACTATTTATAACTATCTCTAGGGAAGGAAGTCCTAGGATCATGTCCTCCTTTAATGTCAATTATAGGGGTCATTGATGAATATGTAATGGTGAGTATAAATACCAAATTCTCTGTAACGGACCGTCGCTCTTAATGCTGCAGAATATTCCATATTAAATATTACAAGGCATAGAGCATTTAACACACATTTATGAACGTTATCCTTTCCAGTGACAGGCCGAATGGCTGCGTTCGCTCTTCATCCATCCCTATCTTGAGTTTCACGTGTCCTCCCTTTAGACGACCACGTGTCATATCATATTTCACCCTATGCACTCACATATCAAGTGTGTCATTTAGACACAAATTGATAGGCAGCCAAATACAAAAAATGCATGAGTTTCACGACCCAAAATCCACCTAGTCGTGATGGCATCTAACCTAACCTGCTAGATAAGCCAAATAACAGTCAACATAATTCAAATGAAATTAATAAGAAATCAATAAGTGAAATAACAGAATTTCCATACAATAACTCAGGGATTGGAAGTACAAGTCATGAATCACTAAGACATAGATTTACAAACTGGTATGAAATAAATACAATATCTGCTCGGAATGTACATAAACAAAATTTGAATATAAAACTACCAAGGACAAGTGGTAGCTATATCCGTAAAGCAGGTACATCTTCAGCGCCAACTCCTATCATCCACAACATCTCAGCTCCAAGATCTGCATGCAAGGTGTAGAAGTGTATTATGAGTATAACCGACCATATGTACTCAGCAAGTATCATTACTAACCCCGGTGAGGTAATAGTGGCAAGAATCACAAATGATACTCGCTAATAACCTGTTCAATTCATATATCTCATAAGTACACAGTAAGAATGTTATCAGTTATAAATCACAGATAAAGCTTCCTCGGTGCCCAAAGATAATTTAACAGGCTATTTTTCAGTTAACAATCCAGCATATAGAGAAGATATGCATCTGATATCATTAAATCATCAAACTTGCATATAGAGAATATATGCGTGATTAAACAAGTCAAGCCACATGGATTCACATATATAGAAGATATGTATCGTATCTCATCTCTTCAAGTAAGGTGGCATATAAAGAAGATATGTACAAAGGATGTATACAACCCGGAGCAAGAAAATGGAGAAGAGATACAACAAATATCATGTATACATCCAAGGAAATTGCAAGTAGAGAAGAAATGCAATAACCAAAATTCAATCAGTTGCGGCACGCAACCCGATCCAAATAGAAATCACAATACGACTATAAGGCCCACATCAAAATTTCAATAACCAAATCAAATCACTGATAATTTTTTCCAAAGTCCGCATCAATCAAAAACCCATATGTTTCTCACAATCTGCGTGTACACCATCAAGAAGGCACATGAGAGGGTGGCCTTAGGGGGATGGATCCATATCCACACGCTGCACGGAAAACGCAGTTTCTCAATATCAAAATCCGCCCAGCGCGGTCACATGCTCAATATCACAATCCGCCCGGCGTGGTCACAGGCTTAATATCACAATCTGCCCGGTGTGGTCACAGTCTTAATATCACAATTTTCCCGGCGTGGTCAGACTCTCAATATCAAAATACGCCTGTCGTGGTCACATGCTCAATATCATAGTCCGCCTGGGGTGGTCACATGCTCAATATCACAGTGTGCCCGGCGTGGTCACAGGCTCAATATTACAATCTGTTAGGCATGGTCACATGCTTAATATCATAATCCGCATGGTGTGGTCACGTGCTACTAGTTCAATCCATATAACATAGAAAGCAGATATACAAGAATACATGTATATGATCAATGAACATCAAATTTCATACTCCTGGACTGGTATAAGTGACATATTAAGGTGTATGCATGTGCAAAGTGTGCTATCTTAGCTCAAATCAGGCAAATACGTCACAAAAGTAGTAATTATTAGGTCCAATCAGGAGATTAACCTCTATGTAATCTCAAAGATGGATCAAATAGCTCAGAAAAGGGGTGCAATCAATCCAGGGCATATCATAGCCTAAACACTACCCCGAGCATGAAAAATATCCTGGTGCACGCACATGGGCTCAACCTCACACATGTGCGCCATCCATAGCACGTAGCTATCTCAAATAACTCAGGCAACTAGTGCCTCAACCAAGTTTAGGTAAGATACTTACCTCAAGTAAGCCAAATTAATACTCTAGAAGAACCAGCCCGTACAAATCGACCTCCGAACGACTTGAAACTAGCCAAAAGCAATTAAGAACATCAAATAATGCCATAAGGAACAAATCCAAACGATAAAAGTTGAGTCTTTAATCAAATACTTAAAGTTAATCAAAAGGTTAACCTAACACCGCACCCCAAAATCCGAAAAAACTCGCAAATTCCGACAACCTATTTGAATACGAGCCCGACGACACTATTTTCACTCAAATCCAACTCCGAATCGATGTTCAAATCTCAACTATTCATGTTATAAACGTTCTCGAAAAGAACCTCCAATTTCTCTTTTAAATTCACCAATCAAATACTAAACTCGAAGATAGAATCAAAAATGATAATCAAAATCGAGTTAAGAACACTTACCCCAATTCAAATGGAGAAAATCACCCAAATCCGAACTCCCAATCTCAAAATATCAAAGATGAGTTCAAAATCCGATATTAACAACTTATATGCTCTTCCTAGTAGTACCCTACGCGATCGCGATGTAAAAAGTGATACACTGCCCCAGGTACTTCTTCGCAAACGCGACCTGAAGCACGCATACGCGATGGACTACTGGCCCCAAGCTCCGCGAACGCGGATGGACAGTAGCGAACCCAACCCATGCTGACCTTTGACCCTCCCCCGCCCCAACATAGTACGAACGCGGTACCAATTATGCGAACGCGAAACACAACTATCTTAACCCTTCGCGAATGCGCTCCACCTGCCGCGAATGCGATGAATAAACCACCAGTGTCCCAAAACACACTTCGCAATCACAAAGCTATTACACAATCGCGATGCTCAACAGCCCAGCACCAAAAATCAGAGAAACCAACAATGCGAACATGAGGGAAAATGTCCTGAAACCACCCTGGTATTCACCCGAGTTCCTCAGGACCCCGCTCGAATATACCAACAAGTCCCAAAGTATATCACGGACCTACTCAAGGCCGCAAATCCTACAAAGTAACATATAAACCATGAATCGCACCTCAATTCAAGCTTAACAAACTATTACCAATTTCCAAATTCTAAACTTACGCCGAGCACGTCTAAAAAACTCGGAATCACCTCCAATTTTGCACACAAGTTTCAAATGACATAACAAACCTATTCCAACTTCCGGAACAACAATTGGAACCCAATAATATTGAAGTCAACTCCCCATCAAACTTATAAACTTCTAATCATTCAAATTGCCAACCCTTGCCAATTAGAGCCAAAACCTTCTAGAAACATCCAAATGTAAATCTGGGCATACACCTAAGTCAAATATTATCGTCTTGACCTCACAAAAAAAAACAAAAAAAACTCCGATTCGAGGTCAGATACATAAAAATCAAACTTGGTCAACTCTTCCAACTTAAAGCTTCCTAATTGAGAATCATTCTTCCAAATAAATTCTGAACCACTAGAAACTAAAACCGATGATACACATAAGTCATAATACACAATATGATGCTACTCATGAGCTCAAACCATCAAACTAAATCCAAATACTCAAAACGACCGGTCGGGTCGTTACATTCTCCCTTACTTAAACATAAGTTCCTCCTCGAACGTGCCAAGAGTCATTCCAAAGCCATCAATCACTATATAACCTCACCATACCCATACCCATGGGTGATCCCATATCACCCCCAATCTATATAAGCCCGGCTACCCAACTTAACTGAAGATCTTTACTTCAACCTTACTCCATAAACCTTGGAACCTGATTTCCAACATCCAAAATTCATTATAAGACCCGATTCTCTCATCTATACACTGTATAAGTTCTAACAAGTTGTATCAACCCATAACCATAACCCAAGATATAATCACATGATATACCACATAACTCAGATACTCATAGCAATAACTTCCTACCACAATAGCTGCTCAATAACAAACCCGGTACCGGTAACAAATCTCATATCGAATAAAACCTTGTTCGAAACTTTCGTACACTGTCAATAATGAAAGAAACACGAAGAAAATAATAACCACTTATCAGATAAATAAGTCGTGGAGCTTTCTCGCCCGTCAAGAACCATAGCTAAATTCTAAGCTGACTAGTGAAATTATTATTCCAAACATACCTTAATCAAAGCTGATAACACTCATTCATTGTCCAATTACCTCATCTCATCTAGTACAAACTACTCGACCGACGCGCCACACCAGAGCCACATAGCGTTCAATACGTTTACTAAACAAGCACAACTCGAATGTACCTAATGATGGAAAAAGAATCAAATGAGAGAACCGTCCTGCAAGATTAACAGATACCACCACAAGTTGCAATGCTATGAATCCATCACACGAAGGAGAAATAAAACACACGAAATAAGCACAAAGGATCATATCCTGACATAACTCCATTACTATACGCATCCCGATCCAAGCACCGGTCCTCATGGAATACCTCGAGCAATGATACCAAAATCAATAACCATATATATATCAACGACAAACACATGAAGTTCATGACCATAATCATAGAGAAACGGACAACACAATATACCCCAAACAGGAACACCATAGCCAAGGTGCAATCAACTATTCAACACCCCAAGAGCTATCTCGCTCGAATTCTGCCACAAGGCCCAAACAGAATCGCATTATGTGTGTAAATAATCAACAGTATCACAACTATATGTATATGGGTGAAACCGGACCCATAAGCCGGCCCGGTTCTCGATAAAATAAATCGATTAAGGAACGCGATGACAAGTAACTAGAATTGAGGTAAGGGACTTATCGATTCAGGCATCGGGGTCATGACGCCCACCCTCGAGTATATAGAGACATGTTCCCGGGATAGTCCAAATCCCAAAAGACTTCAGAGAGCATTATTGGGCAATCGAACACGATTAACAGAAGGCCGTAATATCCATGACCAACAAGGTATCACAACGCGGATCTCGCCACGTACCCACAGGAATCCAGTAATTAGTTAAACGGGAGATTTTTACTTTTTATGGAATTGTACCTAGAGTGGGATTCCCCTACTATATAAATGGGGGTCTGATTATTCATTGAACACATTGTAACATGCATCCTAAAGCAATATACTATTATTTTTCTATTATTCAAAGCTCCTATGTTGTTGATCAGTATTTCATTATTATAAGCCCGAGATCGAAGACAGATACATCGTTGAGGCTGCCCTCGAGTCCAAAATCACCCCCTCTTATTTTCAAGTGGTTTGATAATTTATTACATCTCTTGCCCCCAACAGGGTTGACTCCAAGCCACCCCGGGAAATCGCTCGCAGAAATGAACCAGGCACGGAGAGATCGAGTGATGACGAACCCGGGACTAACCTCGAGATCATAAAAATGCTCGAGGAATTGACAAAACGGTATAATCGGGAGAAAAGAAAATCGAAGCCAATGACAAAAAGGTGAACCTACAATTCCAGGGTCAACCAAATCCCAGGAGCACCACAGATATTGAAGGGCCTGGATTACAAGAAGTTTGTTCAAAAACCTTTTCGTCCAAGCGTAGCTCCGAAGCCAATCCCGAAGAAGTTCCACATGCCCGAGATTCCTAAGTACAACGGAACAACCAACCCAAATGAGCATGTGACCTCCTACACATGCGCCATCAAAGGGAACGACTTAGAAGATGATGAGATCGAGTCCGTCCTGCTAAAAATATTTGGGGAACCTTTGTCGAAGAGAGCTATGATATGGTATCACAACTTACCTCCTAATTCTATTGACTCGTTTGCTATTCTTGCAGAGTTCTTCATGAAAGCACATGCCGGGGCCATCAAGGCCGAGACTAGGAAGTCAGACCTTTACAAAGTGAAATAGAGAGATAATAAGATGCTCAGGGAATTCGTGTCCTGGTTTCAAATAGAACAAATGGACCTGCCTCCGGTCACGAACGATTGGGCCGTTCAGGCCTTCACCCAAAGACTCAATACTCGAAGCTCATTGGCATCACAGCAGTTGAAGCAAAATCTAGTAGAATATCCAGTTGTAACTTGGGCTGACGTACATAACCGGTATCAATCAAAAATTAGGGTCGAAGGTGATTAGCTTGGGGCCCTTTTCGGGTCCGTTTATCCCGTCAGAGCTATCGACAAACCCAAGAGAGACATTAATCGTGAATCGAGATGAAATAGGGATAGGTATCAACCATACAATGGGGACCGAAGAGCTAACGGGTCTGGACAAAACCCTGTGAGAAGTGAAAGAAGAAGCGATCGAGGTCAAAATAATCGGGGACTCATCAGAAAAAGTGGTTTCGATAGGCCCATCGTCCCTAAGGAAGCACCAAAGTTATCGGAGTACAACTTCAACGTCGATGTTGCTGCCATCATATCTGCCATCGAACGCATAAAAGACATCAAGTGGCCTCGACCTCTACAGTCCGATCCAGCCCAAAGGGACCCCAACCTAATATGTAAGTATCGCGGCACTCACGTCCACAGAACGGAAGATTACCGATAATTGAGAGAGGAAGTATCCCGTTTATTCAACAACGGACATCTCTGAGAGTGCTTGAGCGATCGAGCTAAAAACCATTTCAGGAATAGGGACTCTAATAAGCAGATCGAGTAGGAGGAACCTCAGCACGTCATTAACATGATCATCGGTGGGGTCGACGTCCCCCAGGGGCCGATGTTAAAGTGCACCAAAGTGTCCATCACTGGAGAAATAGGGACTCGAGATTACGTGCCAGAAGGAACCTTATATTTCAACGACGTGGATGCTGAAGGCATCATGCAGCCACACAACAATGTACTGGTAATATCTGTACTCATAAATAAATCTCGAGTAAATGTGTGTTAATTGATCTAGGTAGCTCGGCCAATATCATCAAATCGAGAGTCGTAGAGCAGCTGGGTCTACAAGACCAAATTGTGCATGCAGTCCGAGTTCTAAATGGATTCAACATGGCATGTGAGAGCACTAAAGGGAAATAACACTACCCGTGAACATCGCTGGAGCCATTTAGGAAGCAAAGTTCTACATGATCGAAGGAGATATGAGATACAACGCTCTGTTCGGGAGGCCGTGGATTCACAACATGAGGGCAATGCCCTCGACACTGCACCACGTGTAGAAATGCCCAACACTAGGAGGGATTAAAAAAATTTACAGAGAGCAATCAGCCACAAAGGAGATGTTTGCGGTCGACGAGGTGGTCTCAATATCCGCACTTTTTACACCAAAGGATCCGAGTTCGGTCGCAAAGGAAGGAACCAAATATCAATCACCGACACCGGCCCTGATCGAACCGGAGAAGTAGGGGACGGATGAGGACCACGACTACGGAGTTCCCAGATCTTTCATAGTCCCCGACAATTCTGATGCCACCAAATCAACGGTTGAAGAACTGGAGAAAGTCATATTGATCGAGCACCTGCCCGATCGTAAGGTATACCTAGGTACAGGGTTAAATCCCGAGCTCAGGAAAAAACTTATTAAATTCCTTATGGCTAACATAGATTGTCTTGCTTGGTTCCACCTAGACATGAAATGGATCCCGCCGGAGATAACTACCCATAAGGTGAGCCTGGATCCGAAGTTCCACCCGGTCAAATAGAAAAGGAGGCCTCAGTCTGAAGTCAAGCATGCATTCATAAAAGATGAGGTATATATACTCCTTAAAATATGGCCCATCCGAGAGGTTAAATACCCGAATTTATTAGCAAACATAGTGGTAGTCTCTAAAAAAGGGAATAAATTTAGAATGTGTGTATACTAGAAAGACTTGAATAAGGCATGCCCTAAGGACTCTTTCCCTCTGCCCAATATCAATCGCATGATCGATGCGATGGCTGACCACGAGATCCTCAGCTTTCTCGATGCATACTCCGGGTATAACCAAATTCGGATGGACCCAGGCGACCAGGAAAAATCATCGTTCATCACTAAGTATGGCACCTACTGCTACAACGTAATGTCATTTAGACTAAAAAATGCCGGTGCCACTTACCAACGCCTAGTAAATCAAATGTTCGAATAACAAATAGGAAAATCAATGGAGGTTTACATGTTAGTTAAGTCCCTGCGAGCAGAGGACCATTTGAAACATTTACAGAAAACCTTCAACATATTGAAGAAATACAATTTGAAGCAGAACCCGGAGAAATGCGCATTCGGAGTCGGGTCTGGGAAATTTCTCGGATTCATGGTATCTAACCATGGAATCGAGATCAATTCCGATAAAATCAAGGCCATAGAGGACATTACCGTGGTGGACAATGTCAAGGTCGTTCAAAGGCTAATCAGGCAAATAGTTGCGTTGGGCCGATTCATTTCAAGCTCCTCCGACAAGAGCCATCGGTTCTTCACATTATTGAAGAAGAAGAATAAATTCTCATGGACACCAGAGTGTCAGCAAGCCTTGGAAGAACTCAAGCGGTACTTTTCAAGCACGCCTTTGCTTCATACTCTGAAGGAATATGAACAGTTGTACCTATACTTAGCAATATCTGAGATAGAGGTAAGTGGATTCCTAGTCCGGGAAGAAGAAGGTACGCATTTTCCTATCTACTATGTTAGCATGACTCTAAGCGAGGCCGAAACTAGGTATCCTCACCTGGAAAAATTGGCGCTCAGTTCGCTAAGCGCGTGTAAGAAGTTAAAACCGTATTTTCAATGCCATCCCATATGTATCGTGACTACTTACCCATTAAGGAACATAATGCATAAGCCTGAGCTCTCGGGACGATTGGCCAAATAGGCCATGGAAATTAGCAGGTATGATATCGAATATCGACCCCGAACAGCCATCAAATCTCAAATTTGGCGGACTTCGTGGCCGACTTCACGCCGAACTTGATACCCGAGGTTGAGAAGGAGTTATTGCTGAACTTGAGGATCTCCTTCGAAATCTGGATCCTCTTTACAGACGGTTCCTCGAATGCAAAGGGGTCCGGACTTGGCATCGTGTTGAAGCCACCAACGGGTAATGTAGTTAGGCAATCTATTAGAAATGTAAAATTGACTACCAACGAGGCTGAGTATCAGGCGATGATTACATGTCTCGATTTGTCTAGAAGCCTGGGGGCCGAGGTGATTGAAGCTAAGTGCGATTCCCTCCCTGTGGTGAACCAAGTCAATGGGACGTTCGAAGTTAAAGAAGAACGAATGCGAAGGTACCCGGATAAGCTGCATGTGACATTACATCGGTTCAAGGAATGGACTTTGTAGCAGATTATATAGATTAACTCGACAAGCTTAACCTGGGATTGGAGAAACAAGTATATAGATTACATGAAGACCAGAAAATGTCCCTCGGATCCAAAAACATCAAGGGCTCTGCGCACAAAGGCTGCCATGTTTAGCTTGTCCGAAGAAAACACCCTATTCAAGAGAACGTTCGATGTCCCACTCGCCATATGTCTGGGACCGGGGGATACTGAATATTTTTTGAGGGAAGTTCACGAAGGAACCTGTGGGAACCATTCGGGTGCCGAATCGTTGGTCTGTAAAATAATCAGAGCCGGCTACTACTGGATCGACATGGAGAAAGACGCAAAGGAGTTCGTGCGAAAATGCAATGTGTGTTAGAGGCATGCACCAATGATTCATCAGTCCGGGGAGCTAATACACTCGATCTTGTCACCCTGGCCATTCATGAAATGGGGAATTGACATCGTCGGTCCTCTTCCTTGGGCACCTGGTAAGGCTCAATTTATATTATTTATGACAAACTATTTTTCTAAATGGGTGGAAGCCCATGAATTTGAGAAAGTTAGGGAGAAAGAAGTTATTAATTTTATTTGGGATCACACAATATGCATGTTCGGAATGCCGGCCGAGATCGTGTGCGACAATAGGAAGAAATTCATCAGCGATAAGGTGAGTAAATATTTCGAGGACCATAAGATCAAAAGGCTCCTATCAATACCCTATCACCCTAGTGGAAACGGGCAAGGAGAGTCTATAAACAAAACCATACTCCAAAATCTTAAGAAGAGGTTGACCGACACTAAAGGAAAATGGAAGGAAATTTTCCCGAAGTCCTGTGGGCATATCGATCAACCTCAAAATATAGTATCGGGGCCACCCTGTTCTCGTTGGTCTTCGGTGCCAAAGTGCTAATACCGGTCGAAGTAGGAGAATCGAGTCTCCGATTCTGATACGTGACCGAACAGTCAAACGATGAGGCCACAAACAAGTGCCTGGATCTGTTGGACAAGAGGCGCGAGGCCGCCCTTGTCCGGCTGGACGCCCAAAAATAACGGATCGCAAGGTATTACAATCGGAGAGCCAACCTCCGACACTTCAATATCGGGGACTTGGTGTTAAGAAAAGTGACACTAAAGACCCGAAATCCGAATGAAGGTAAGCTGGGCCCGAATTGGGAAGGTCCATATCAAATTATCGAGATCACCGGCAATAAACTTAAAGTAGGGAACAGTAAGCGACTACCGAACAACAGGAACGTGACCCACTTAAAACGGTACTACTGCTAACGTATAACCCCATTCATTCTTTTCTTTACATATATTACGAATTGAACTAACACTTTTAGGCAACGAACAAAGAATGATACAGTTATTAGTCCTGAAAGCACGTGTTGCACTCTTTTTCCCTTGAACCGGTTTTGTCCCAAATGGGTTTTCCGGCAAGGTTTTTAACGAGGCAACACTAGATCATGCTAACTTACAATTGAAGACCGGCTATGAACCGGAGTCAAGGATCACATCAATAGTATCCGAGCCCCCTCTACGATCGGCCTTGAATACTGGGGGCCATCACCCTCGGATAATAGTTTTAGCAAGGAAGGAAACTTTGTGCTCGAACAGTCAGGACTTGGTAGATAGGATTTATTGTAAGGTCCAAATGGTCAAATGAACCGTGCCCACGTAGACCACTTAAGCCATAACACGAAGCTTGTAAACATTTGCAATTTTGTATGTTGCGCACAGAAATGAAAGAAAGTTCCTACCTTGCAGATACATATTTTGTCTCTTAAAAACTGCTACATTTTGTTCTTTAAGGACATCGGGCCCAAGGGCCGCCTCTGTCCGGATCCAAAAGGTCAACCCCACTCGGGGACTTTCATCCAAGGAAAACTCAGACGACTTGGGCTATCAAAGCCCGGGGGCACAAAATCCTATTAGGTAGTGCCCGAACATTAAAGGCTACAGCCGCCCCCACTCGAGGACTGTCGTCCTGGGCAATCCCGGACGACTCAGGAATTGAAGCCCAGGGTAATAAGCCTATTGGGAAATTCCCAAACTTATAAGAGTACGACCATCCTAGAAACGGCTCGGAGACGTCCGAAACCCGTAACCAAAACATAAGGCCTTCAAAATTTTCAAACCGATTCAAAGGCTACCCTCGGCAAAATTACAATCTAAAAAATTCTAAGTAAGCAATTCGGGGAAAGATTCCGGTCATACCAAGCCCCCATGAGCCTTAAGCAAAATTATATCGAGAACAATCCCTGTTCAAACTTCCAAACAAGACCTTCTTACTACGTGCCAAGGCATTTGAAATTGTCGAAGGGAAAAATGAAAGAGCCTTGTATATATAAATAAAGATATTTACAAAGGCTAAATGACCTCAATAAAATATACAAAAATACAAAAACGAAGAAAAATCTTCAAGGCACCTAAGCCTAATCTTCGCCGGAGCCCGCCTCATCGCCGGGGCCATCGGGGTCTACTATGCCCTCGAATCTGCCGAAACCCTCAGAGCCTTCGTCATCCTCGGGGTATGCCAACTTCATGGCCTCGGCCTCGAGCCTCTTAGCATTTTCGATCTTGGCTGATAGGTTAAAACCCCAGGCGGTCTTGGGCTGCCTCAGCGTCAGCTTTGTACTAGGCCACCATCTTTTCAGTGTTGGCCCTGGTTATTTCTGCCACTGACTTGGCTGCTTTAAGCTCTTTGGCAAGGGTATCCCGTTCGGCAATAGCCGAGCCTAGTTGGGATCAGGCTTCAGCTTTCTCCCTCGCCTCTCAAAGTTGGGCCTCTGCCGAGGCCATCTGCTCCCGGACAGTCTTCTTTTTCGAAGCCAATCGATCCATTTTTCCCTTCCACTCTTCAGCCATAGCCTTGACCTCGTCCATCTCGGCTCAAAGCTGGTCGACCTGATCAACCTTCTGCTGGACCAGCGGGTTCTGACTGTTAGTCACCATGTCTAACTCGTCATCACTAACTTCAAAGATCTTTACCTGTTCCACCAGGTTGGCATGTTCTTTCTGAGCCGCGTCCAACTCGGCTCGAAGGTTCTTGACTTCTCCTTCGCATTGCTCACTAAGAAGCTTATACATGTCCCTCTTCTCAGCAAACTCTTTGACTTCGGCCTCAAGTTTGATAAGCTCATCCCGGTACCGGAGAAAGGTATCATGGTGAAGCACCGAGGCCTGCAAAATAAGGAAAGGAAAAGGCATTAGAGTCATCAAAAACTAAACCCGAAGATAATAGAGTGTGAAAACACCTTACCCAGTTCAGCGCGTGTTGTGCTTTGTTGAACAAGCATGGCACAACCACCTCGTTCATTTTTGCCTGGTCTTCTTTATTTACCAGGCACCAGAGGTAACTAGCTATCCCTACAGGGGCGGAAAGAACCCGAGCATCCTCCGGAATGGTGATAAAAACACATCGCTTGCGATAAGGATTCGTGCTCGGAGCGGGGAACTGATTGATCAACCTCAGGCTCAAGTTCGACCCACCGACCTCTGAGGATGGACTTTTCCTCAGCACCTCTAAATCTCCCAACCCGGTGAAATATTCCAGGGCAGTTAAGTCCACACCATCAAAGAAGCATTGAAGGGGATTGTCCGCTCCATGGACCCCTTTGTTGGATCTCTCCTTCGTCGCTCGGGCTTCATCAAACATAGACTCCATGAACAAAGGCGATCCTGAAATTTCTTTGACACTGGGCGGGGCAGAGCCGACGTCTCGAGGAGTCTTGACTCTCGCCCCTGCGCCAGCCTCATGCACTTGAGGGGGATTAGCCTCCGTCGTTCCCCATCGGCTGCCGCCAGCTCCTCAGGGATAGACGACTCGTGGGCCACAAAAATTTCATCCTCCTCGGGCTGATCCCTGAGCCGAAAAAGTAAGTCTGAGTCAGGAACTTGGTAGCTAGAGCTTTCCTTTGACTTACGAGCCAACCTTCTCCTTGGTTTCTTTCATTTCGATATCGGGGAACTCGCGGTCCTCCTCCTTTTCTTCTCTCCGGCTATGGCTCCGGGCTTACCCAAAGCGGGAGGATCAGCGGGTAGGTCCTCACCCTCTACTAAGGGCCTAAGCTCGATGGTCTTAGGCAAGCCTGCAAAAACAAAAGAAAGAAAAGGAGCAATGAGGACATAGTAATGAAAAAAAAAAGGTTTAAGGCTACTTATCTAGAGAGAGGAATCTTACCGTGAGATCGGGCCTCCCAGTGGCCCTTCAAGAGCTCGCTCCATGAGCACTCGGCATATGTGAACAAATGCCTCTGATCCACTCCTTGAGCCGAGGAATGGCATTTGGAACTCGAGCGAGGGCTGCACCATAGCAAACACCGATGAGAAAAAGGAAGATAAAACATGAAATCAACGTTTAAAATCAGTTATACTTACGTGATACGTTCCACTTCTTGGAGAATGGCCTCCACTCGGACAAAGCGTCCTTGCCAACCCTGATCCCTGTCCTCGTCGATACTCAAAATTGGGGCTTTGCTGGCCCGACGTACATGCTTTATCACTCCCCCCGAAAGATTCAGAGACTGTATAAGCGGAGCAGATGATCGATGGTGAACGTGCACGAATCGATTTTGTAAACAAAGAATCAGAAGTGGATCACGATCCTCCACAATAATGGGTTAATTTGGCCAAGGCATACGTCATAACTCCTGTAAAAGTCCAAGATAACCGGGTCCACCGGGACCAATATAAAGGGACAAGTGTAAACACTTAAATATCCCTCAACATGTGTGGTGATATCGTCATCGAGCTCGGGAATCACTACATCCTTTTCCGCCCAGCCACAACCCTTTTGAATAGCAGGAAGTTTGGCCTCGGTAATATAGTAGATGTACTGTGACACCGCCTTGCATCGGCCTTGAACCGAAGAGGGCTTTTCAACCTTTAAGTCGTCATTGACCGAACACCCCCCGGAGATGAACATTTTCAAGGGGGGATCAGTTGCCGGATCATCGATGGCCACGCCTGGAATGGACTTTTTGAGGACGACCACATCAGGGGCAGTCTCCTTGACCTCAGTGGTCGGCCGCGAAGAAGAAGGAGAATCTTTTCGGGGAACGGTCTTGGAAGTCTTTGCCATTTCTTTTATCTGGTTAAAAGGGTTTGAAACTATGAAGGAGAATGGGGAGATGAGGGGTGAGAACTTGCTAATAAAAACAAGCACACTGGCTTAAGTAATGGGTAAAAGAAAGGTTGTAACTTGAAGAACGAAGGTAAGAATATTAAGGGATGAAAGAAGACTGTAATATCTTAAAGGATCGAAGGTAGAAGCTTGGTCAAAAGTAAAAATGAACGAAAGAAGGGGTATTTATAGGGGCTTGGCACTGTTTCACATTCAGGCACGACCTGCCGACGGCTCACACCCGTTAGGGGTCATTATGATGTGACTGACGGGGCATTTCGGTTTCTTTGTCATTTTGTGTTGTAGCATGTTGAGGAAGAGATCGAAGAACTCATGTCGTTCCTCGTCGTTTCAGTAAAACTTACTCTCCGAGAAACGAGGGGACTATCTCTATACGGGTAAAACTGGACCCATAAGCCGGCCTGATTCCCGATAAAATAAATCAAGTAAGGAACACGATGACAAGGAACCGAAATCGAGGTAAGGGACTCATCAAGTCAGGCACCGAGGGCACGCCGCCCACCCTCGAGTATATCATGGCCATGACCCCGGGATCGGTCCAAATCCCAAAATACTTCGGAGAGCATTATTGGGCAATCGAACACGATTAACAGAAGATTGTAATATCTGTGACCAACTGGGTATCACGGTGCGGATCTCAGCACGTATCGACGGGAATCCAGTAATTAGTTAAATGGGAGATTTTTACCTTTTATGGAATTGAACCTAAAGTGGGATTCCCCTACTATATAAAGGGGGTCTGATTATTCATTGAACACATTGTAACACGCATTCTAAAATAATATACTATTATTTTTCTGTTATTCATAGCTCTTACGTTGTTGATCAGTGTTTCGTTATTATAAACCTAGGGATCAAAGACGGATACCTCGTTGAGACTACCCTCAAGTCCAAAATCATCCCCCTTATTTTAAAGTGGTTTGATAATTTATTACATCTCTTGCCTATTTATTTTAGCAATCTTCACCATTTGTATTGAATAAATTCACGTATCCTTAAAATCACTTACAAATTTATTTGTTATCCATTTTTTAGGGTAAACACCATCGTAGCATAAAAGAGTAACACATGGAACATATCATACACGGATAAGATCAACTCTAACCGAATGACATATCTCTCAATAATAACTGTACTAAGTAAGCAAATCTGACCCGATGTAGAATACATATCCTCATTAGGCCTACCAGTAGCCTCCAAATCAGTTCTGATACTCCCCAAATAAGTAAATAACCTTCCAAAAATCTATAGTTAGTTATCCATAACACATACAAATAGCCATCAAACTCTTAACATATCTTCATCGTCCGCAACCAAGGAATAAATCTGCCCCAGAGAACTCTCACTCTCCAATTCCAAAGAATGCAAGAATCTCCACCTCCGAACCCAACTCCGCTACTCAAATAACTGACACATACCTCATACACAATTATCTCACGAGAATCACTCTCGTGAATATTCCGCACCGCGTAGAAAAATCTGAACATCGGCAGCTAATAACCCGAAAATTACCATTATACCAATCAAGCATCCGCGAGTCAAAACACAATGCACCTTCTGAAATGCGCACCCTTCTCAGGTGATACCTGATAGTGCCAGCATTCTTCTAAATATCTGAAACCGTCCATGTTGTCTAGAACTCATGATCACCCCTTCAAACAAAATTGCTACCTTGTACATGCAAACCTTAATCCCATACGTCGCACCGCATCCATCATGCCATCATATAAAAATACAAGAACTCCATTATCAATTTGGAATCACAGGTAGGATAGTCACCCCATCAGCCGGAAAACTTCCATTTCACCTCGTCCAAGAGAAAAATTCACAACACGCAACATACTCCTCATGCCTGTCAAAAACATCTATCCCAAGCCGTGGACGAAATCATCGTGAACTATTTGAAACACATTAGCACAAAACCAAGCCATTAGAACTGAATTCCTCTAACTCTACCAAGTAACGCAGGTCGCCAAGACCAAGAGTATTGCCATAAAACACCTATAGAGTCTCACCAACAAAGGAACTGATCACTTCTATTACTATGCTGATCCAAACCACTACCAAGATGACCTATTTATTTGCGTTCCTCTCGACTTGCCTTCAAGTTAACACTTCTCCTAGCAAGTGCACTAGGATCCTTAACCCAAAGCTCCCTCCAAGAGATCTTAGCATGAAAACACGTCGTCCTAAGGCCCATAAGTCATTGTATTCCCTCTTAAGCACCCAATGGTACCGCAACCAAAATGCCCACTTTGAAGTGACCTTCGTGAATCTGAAGTTGTTTCCTTAACCTCTCTGATACTGAAATGTAGAATCCATAATGATATAGAAATACTGCAAGTCCAGACACCATCCAATGGAAATTAAGATCTTAGCCATTTACAAATCTGGGAAATCCTCAAATATCACATATGAATCTTGAACTCATTAAAACTTTCTCGAGATTTATCCACTCTGCTCTAATCTCCAATGCACCACCGAAACGAGTCGAACGACTTGTGCTTTATTAGCACATAATCACCTGAAGAAGTAACCCCCACCTTTCAGCAGCCGACTGAATCCCTTCTCCTCGCACACTACATCCACTACGAATAACTAACCCGAATCATTCCAAGATGTTCATATGCCCACATAATGTATAGTACATCATGCAATCGATAATTTTCTTCCCTGCACCATCCTCGAAGTCAGCCCTTTCCAAGTCAAAACCATTCCTCAAGTATGCCCCAATCCAAATTTAATATAACATATGACCAAGGAAACTGATCATCGATATCAGACTCTCCCCACTTAGCTCGAAGCTATATAACATAACATCCGATAACCCACAATACCCTTACTCAATAACTACCATAATCTCACACTGTAATTCAACTGAATCCTTCATACGCTCGTGTAGTACCAACCATATAATACCTCAAATCTTCTACCAAGTGCATATCCATCCTCGTGACAATCGTGCAGCCTTCCTCAAGCAATCCAAACTCAAATTGCATCACATACATCCCACTAGGTAGAAAGAAAACTCTTCACAAAAATATTATAAGGATGACATAAACTCAGAACATCCCGCAAGAGTTAACCCACATGCTTAGCCTCAAAATGGCATCTCTCCATGGCCTTTCATGGCCACAACCACTATGCAACCACTTAATCCTCCCGGGTCTGAACTCGTCAACAAGACATAAGAATCTACTTCATCCTACTATGAGCAACTAAAAAATCCCTAACACACTCATAACTCAAGACTGTACAACATATCAAGACAGAATTTGAGCATCCATAGCCTTTCACATCCCAAGCAAAATTCTCATCGTCACATCCAAACCATCTAAGCACATTCTGTCATCATATAAAACTCATCATATAAAACTCATCATATGGCCATCAAACCACTCACTGTGCCATCAATCCCACTCCTAGGGACATTACCGGACATATGAGTCCAAAAGCGCATATTCACACAACTGAAACCTCCGAGCCCAAGCTGCGATCTAAACCTGGCCTCAAGTCCTCCAGACTGGCCTATCTCCACAACACATAGAACACATCTCACACCTCATCAATGACATCACAAGCCATCGATGCTAGCTGATATTGAGTGCTCGCACAATATAAGAGTAGATGGAAGGGAATCAAAGAGATACGCTTCAATATTAATCAACGTCGCACGATAAATAAGGAAAGATGGGAGGTTTCCTAGATGCCCTGTAGCCTCTCGAACAAATGTATGGATGCCATCATACCAATTCACAAGACTCTACTAGACTCTTGCTCATGACTCATAGAACCTATGAACCTAGAGCTCTGATACCAACTTGTCACGACCCAAAATCCACCTAGTCATGATGACAACTAACCCAACACGCTAGGTAAGACAAATAGCAGTCAACATAATTCTAATAAAATTAATAAGAAATCAATAAGTGAAATAACAGAATTTCCATACAATAACCTAGGGATTGGTAGTACAAGTCATGAGCCACTAAGACTTAGATTTATAAACTGGTATGAAATAAATACAATATCTGCATGGAATGTACATAAACAAAATTTGAATCTAAAACAACCAAGGACAAGTGGTAGCTATATCCAGAAAGCAGGTACATCCTTAGTGCCAACTCCCATCATCCATATTATCTCATCTCCAAGATCTGCATGCAAGGTGCATAAGTGTAGTATAAGTACAACCAACCCCATGCACTCAGCATGTATCATAACTAACATCAGCGAGGTGATAGTGGCAAGAATCATAAATGATAGTCGCTAATAACCTATTTAATTCATATATCTCACAAGTACACAACAAAATGTTATGAGTTATAAATCACAGATAAAACCTCTCAATGCTCAAAGATATGGTAACATGCTCTTTTTCAGTTAACAATACAGCATATAGAGAAGATATGCGTCCAATATCATTAAATAATTAAACTTGCATATAGAGAAGATATGTGTGATTAAACAAGTCAATTCACACAGATTCATATATATATATAAGATATATATCGTGTCTCATCTCATCAAGTAAGGTAGTATATAAAGAAGATATGCACAAAGGAATGTATACAACCCTAAGCTAGCAAATAGAGAAGAGATGCAACAAAAATCATGTATACATCTAAGGAATTGAAAGTAGAGAAGAAATGCAATAACCAAATGTCAATCCATTGCGACGCACAACCCAATCCAAATAGAAATCACAATACGGCTCTAAGGCCCATATCAGAATTTCAATAACCTAACCAAACAACCGATAAGTTTTTCCAAGGTCCTTATCAACTAGAAACCTATCGGTTTCTCATAATTCGCGTGTACACAATCATGAAGGCACATGAGAGGATGATCCTAGGGGGATGAATCCATATTCATTTACTTCACAGACAACTCACGTCCTCAATATCACAATCCGCCTGACGTGGTCATAGGCTCAACATCACAATTCGCCCGCCATGGTCACGTGCTCAATATTACAGTCTGCCTGGTATGGTCATAAGCTAAATATCACAGTCCGCCCGGCGGGTCACAAGTTCAATATCACAATGTGCCCGGCGTGGTCACAGGCTCAATACATAATCCGCATGCCGTGGTCACGTGCTACCAGTCCAATCCATATCACACAGAAAGCAGATATTCAAGAATACATATACATGGTCAATGAACATCAAATTTCATACTCTTAGACTGGTATAAGTGATATGATAAGGTGTATGCATGCTCAAAGCGTGCTATCTTAGCTCAAATAAGGCAAATACATCACAGAAGTAACATTTATCATATCCAATCAGGAGATTAACCTCTATGTAACCTCAAATATGACTCAAATAGCTCACGATACGGGTGCAAATATACGAATCATCACAGCATGAAGCTTAGAAATCAATCCAAGGCATATCATAGCCTAAACTCTACCCCTAGCATGAAACATACCTCGGTACACGCACATAGGCTCAACCCCACACATGTGTGACACCCATAGCACGTAGCTATCACAAAAAACTCAGGCAACTTGTTCCTCAACCAAGTTTAGGTAAGATACATACCTCAAGCAAGACAAATTGAAACTCTAGAAGCGCCATCCCACACGAATCTACCTTTGAACTACTCGAAACTAGCCAAAAGTAACTCAAAAATATAAAATAATGCAATAAGTAGCAAACTCAAACGGTAAAGGTCGAATCTTTAATCAAATACTCAAAATCACTCTAAAACTCACCCCAGCCCATCGGGAACCCTCCCGAACATATCAACAAGTCCCAAAATATAACACGGACTTACTTGATGCCTCAAGTCCCACTAAATAATATCAAAATCACGAATCATACCTCAATTCAATCAAATTCAAAAATTCAAAAATCAAATTTCTCTTTTAGATTCTCCAATCAAATTCAAAAATCAAAGATAGAATCATGAATGATAATCCAAACCGAGTTAAGAACACTTACTCCAATCCAAGTGGAGAAAATAACCTAAAATATCGTCCAAATCCGAGCTCCTAATCTCAAAATATCATAAAATGAGTTCCAAGTCCGAAATTAACAACATATATGCACTGCCCAGTAGTACCCCTACGCGATCACGATTATACCCCATCGATCGCGATGCACAAAGTGATACACTTCCCTAGGGACTTTTTCCCGAATGCGGCCTGAAGCATGCGAATGCGATGGCCTACTGGCCCCAAGCTCCGCGAACGTGAATGAACATTTTCGAACGTGACCCATGCTGACCTCTAAGCCCCCTTCCCCCAAACATAGCGCGCGTGGTACTATTTGCGTGAATGCGAAGCACGACCATCTCAACCCTCTGCGAATGCAATCAAGCGGTTGCAAACATGATGAATAAACCATCAGTGACCCAAAACACACTTCACGATCGCAAAGCTCCTACGCGATTGCGATGCTCAACAGCCCAACACCAGAAATCAGAGAAACTATCAATACCAACATGAGGGAAAATGGTCTGAAATCACTCTAAAACTCACCCCAGCCCATCGGGAACCCTCCCGAACATATCAACAAGTCCCAAAATATAACACGGACTTACTTGATGCCTCAAGTCCCACTAAATAATATCAAAATCACGAATCATACCTCAATTCAATCAAATTCAAAAATTCAAAAATCAAATTTCTCTTTTAGATTCTCCAATCAAATTCAAAAATCAAAGATAGAATCATGAATGATAATCCAAACCGAGTTAAGAACACTTACTCCAATCCAAGTGGAGAAAATAACCTAAAATATCGTCCAAATCCGAGCTCCTAATCTCAAAATATCATAAAATGAGTTCCAAGTCCGAAATTAACAACATATATGCACTGCCCAGTAGTACCCCTACGCGATCACGATTATACCCCATCGATCGCGATGCACAAAGTGATACACTTCCCTAGGGACTTTTTCCCGAATGCGGCCTGAAGCATGCGAATGCGATGGCCTACTGGCCCCAAGCTCCGCGAACGTGAATGAACATTTTCGAACGTGACCCATGCTGACCTCTAAGCCCCCTTCCCCCAAACATAGCGCGCGTGGTACTATTTGCGTGAATGCGAAGCACGACCATCTCAACCCTCTGCGAATGCAATCAAGCGGTTGCAAACATGATGAATAAACCATCAGTGACCCAAAACACACTTCACGATCGCAAAGCTCCTACGCGATTGCGATGCTCAACAGCCCAACACCAGAAATCAGAGAAACTATCAATACCAACATGAGGGAAAATGGTCTGAAATCACTCTAAAACTCACCCCAGCCCATCGGGAACCCTCCCGAACATATCAACAAGTCCCAAAATATAACACGGACTTACTTGATGCCTCAAGTCCCACTAAATAATATCAAAATCACGAATCATACCTCAATTCAATCAAATTCAAAAATTCAAAAATCAAATTTCTCTTTTAGATTCTCCAATCAAATTCAAAAATCAAAGATAGAATCATGAATGATAATCCAAACCGAGTTAAGAACACTTACTCCAATCCAAGTGGAGAAAATAACCTAAAATATCGTCCAAATCCGAGCTCCTAATCTCAAAATATCATAAAATGAGTTCCAAGTCCGAAATTAACAACATATATGCACTGCCCAGTAGTACCCCTACGCGATCACGATTATACCCCATCGATCGCGATGCACAAAGTGATACACTTCCCTAGGGACTTTTTCCCGAATGCGGCCTGAAGCATGCGAATGCGATGGCCTACTGGCCCCAAGCTCCGCGAACGTGAATGAACATTTTCGAACGTGACCCATGCTGACCTCTAAGCCCCCTTCCCCCAAACATAGCGCGCGTGGTACTATTTGCGTGAATGCGAAGCACGACCATCTCAACCCTCTGCGAATGCAATCAAGCGGTTGCAAACATGATGAATAAACCATCAGTGACCCAAAACACACTTCACGATCGCAAAGCTCCTACGCGATTGCGATGCTCAACAGCCCAACACCAGAAATCAGAGAAACTATCAATACCAACATGAGGGAAAATGGTCTGAAATCACTCTAAAACTCACCCCAGCCCATCGGGAACCCTCCCGAACATATCAACAAGTCCCAAAATATAACACGGACTTACTTGATGCCTCAAGTCCCACTAAATAATATCAAAATCACGAATCATACCTCAATTCAATCAAATTCAAAAATTCAAAAATCAAATTTCTCTTTTAGATTCTCCAATCAAATTCAAAAATCAAAGATAGAATCATGAATGATAATCCAAACCGAGTTAAGAACACTTACTCCAATCCAAGTGGAGAAAATAACCTAAAATATCGTCCAAATCCGAGCTCCTAATCTCAAAATATCATAAAATGAGTTCCAAGTCCGAAATTAACAACATATATGCACTGCCCAGTAGTACCCCTACGCGATCACGATTATACCCCATCGATCGCGATGCACAAAGTGATACACTTCCCTAGGGACTTTTTCCCGAATGCGGCCTGAAGCATGCGAATGCGATGGCCTACTGGCCCCAAGCTCCGCGAACGTGAATGAACATTTTCGAACGTGACCCATGCTGACCTCTAAGCCCCCTTCCCCCAAACATAGCGCGCGTGGTACTATTTGCGTGAATGCGAAGCACGACCATCTCAACCCTCTGCGAATGCAATCAAGCGGTTGCAAACATGATGAATAAACCATCAGTGACCCAAAACACACTTCACGATCGCAAAGCTCCTACGCGATTGCGATGCTCAACAGCCCAACACCAGAAATCAGAGAAACTATCAATACCAACATGAGGGAAAATGGTCTGAAATCACTCTAAAACTCACCCCAGCCCATCGGGAACCCTCCCGAACATATCAACAAGTCCCAAAATATAACACGGACTTACTTGATGCCTCAAGTCCCACTAAATAATATCAAAATCACGAATCATACCTCAATTCAATCAAATTCAAAAATTCAAAAATCAAATTTCTCTTTTAGATTCTCCAATCAAATTCAAAAATCAAAGATAGAATCATGAATGATAATCCAAACCGAGTTAAGAACACTTACTCCAATCCAAGTGGAGAAAATAACCTAAAATATCGTCCAAATCCGAGCTCCTAATCTCAAAATATCATAAAATGAGTTCCAAGTCCGAAATTAACAACATATATGCACTGCCCAGTAGTACCCCTACGCGATCACGATTATACCCCATCGATCGCGATGCACAAAGTGATACACTTCCCTAGGGACTTTTTCCCGAATGCGGCCTGAAGCATGCGAATGCGATGGCCTACTGGCCCCAAGCTCCGCGAACGTGAATGAACATTTTCGAACGTGACCCATGCTGACCTCTAAGCCCCCTTCCCCCAAACATAGCGCGCGTGGTACTATTTGCGTGAATGCGAAGCACGACCATCTCAACCCTCTGCGAATGCAATCAAGCGGTTGCAAACATGATGAATAAACCATCAGTGACCCAAAACACACTTCACGATCGCAAAGCTCCTACGCGATTGCGATGCTCAACAGCCCAACACCAGAAATCAGAGAAACTATCAATACCAACATGAGGGAAAATGGTCTGAAATCACTCTAAAACTCACCCCAGCCCATCGGGAACCCTCCCGAACATATCAACAAGTCCCAAAATATAACACGAACTTACTTGATGCCTCAAGTCCCACTAAATAATATCAAAATCACGAATCATACCTCAATTCAAGCTTAACGAACTATTACCAATTTTCAAATCCCAACTTACGCCGAACATATCTAAACAACTCGGAATCACCTCAAATTTTGCACACAAGTTCCAAATGGCATAAAGAACCTATTCTGACTCCCGAAATAACAATCCAAACACGATAACATCAAAGCCAACTCCTGATCAAACCTATAAACTTTCAAACCTTCAAATTGCCAACCTTTGCCAATTAGAGCCAAAACCTCCTAGAAACATTCAAATACAAATTCGGGCATACTCCAAAGTCCAAAATCACCATTCGGACCTAACGGAATCAGAAAAACTCTTACCGGGGTAAAATACACAAAAGTCAAACTTGGTGAACTCTTCCAACTTAAAGCTTCCTAGTTGAGAATCATTATTTAAAATAAATCCCGAACCACTCGAAACTAAAACCGACAATACACACAAGTCATAATACATCATATGAAGCTACATATGACCTCAAACTACCGAACTGAATGCAAATGTTCAAAATGACCGGTCGGGTCGTTACAATAAAATTCACATGACTGCCGAATAAGATGGAGACACGTGGATTTAACTTAAACAGATTAAAAAATATCTTTTGAAAAAAGAAAGTTAAAAGAAAAACAAGAACCCCACCCCACACCTTTGTCATCTTCCCCGATGTCCCCCCTCCTTCCGTCTGCTTCCCTAGAGACCCCCCTCCCCACTTCGTCTTTTTTGCAAAAGTCTCCGCCTCCTTCATTTTCTTTCCCCAGATCTGATGTGAAAGATGAAAACTCCTGACAAAGAGAGGCCTTTGTTGTGCTGCTTACTGCTCTCTCTCACTCTCTCCCCCTCTCTCTCTCTTACAGAAATTTTGCAACAAATAGAGAAAACTGACAACGGTAGTCCTTACTTCGGAGGACGATCATGTCTTCCCCGTCATCCGTTTTAAGGCTGAGATGTCATTGGTTGATGCGGTGTCGAGATTGCAGAGCCTCAAGTTAATAGATTATGTGTCGAGGCATGATTAAAGGAAGGCAAATAGATTTGGCATCACAGATGTTCACTTTTGCGGATTTGATATTTTCTAGAGCTTCTGAAAATGATCTTGAGTGCATTTTCACTATCATTTACAAATGAAAAGAAACATCATCACCTATGAACAAATGGATAAACTCCATCATTCTCTTCATTTTGTTTCAATCGAAAGAAATTAATGAAAACTCAGATCTGAAAAAGGAAAATATTCATGTCAATTTTTATTCTTTTTTTTGGTTGAAAATCCATTCTTTTAATAATTGTTTGATATCTTGACGAAGAATGATTCACTAGTGGTTTAATTTCTCTAGCGGCTTAGTAGGAGAAGAGAGAATCTGAGTTGAAAAAGAGGAGAAAAACGAAGAAGAATGAATATTTGGGGTTTTTCCGGCAATCATCATTTATTCCGGCCATGAAAACTAAGATAGTAAGGTAGATAGTGGTGGACCGATGGAGGAAAAGAGTGGAATGACCTAGGCGACTGTGTGTGAAATAATAGGAGGAAAAAAGAAAGAGGAAAAAATTTATAAAAGAAAATTGATCTATCACGCTCTTAAAAATGGTGTAATACACGTACTATGCCATATCATCAAATTGTGTCCAAATGACATATTTGAGATGTGGTTCGAGTGTTACAATAAAACATAATTAAAATAAAGTGTTTAAGTAAAAAATGTAGACAACTTTAAGAAGATATGGATATATTCTATCATATATGTACGTATTTCTTTTTAAAATATAACATTATTATACATGATCTAGGGAAGAAGCATGGGTTCACGTGCCCTACGAACCCCTCTATTACGCAATCTCACGCCAATCTAAAATGACTTTGTCCCCTTTATATTATGGAATAAACTCAAGGAAGTAGCAGTTCATGAGCAAACCCCCAAAAACAAAACCTTTAATTGAGATTCATTGGCAATTAATTATGTGCTAGGCCTTCGGCCAATGTTTGGTTGAAATGGTAAAAGGAGTATTTGAAAGTCAAAATTATGTTTAAACACGAATTTTACTTTAAATAAATTGAATACCACAATATTTTTCGAAGAATTAATATTCATCCTAAAAACACCCATAATCTTTTTCCAAATTTGTCACGGAGGTTGGCATTTAAGAAATGTATGTTCTGTTTAAGTAATGGTCTTTCAAACACCCCTTTTCTTTTCAAAGAACTCAGGCAATTGATGACTTTGAAAGAAACTCGTAGAAAGTTGCTGCATATGACGTCCAATGTGACAGCAGCAATTTTACTTAACAGTGCACCTCACCCTACCACCCCTGATTCAACCCTGAGAATATAAATAAACTAATGTTGTATTTTGGTTAATAGCTTAATGACTAGGCGAATTAGCCGTCCATTCCCACCGTTTCAATTTACGTGAACATATTTTTTTTTAGTCCGTACAAAAAATAATAATTTCTTTCTTTATTTGGAAATAATTTACCTTTATGCAATGATTTATAGCCAAACAAAATATATGTGTCTCATTTTACACCACAAGTTCAAAAGTCTTCTCTTTTTTCTTAAATTTCGTATCCAGTCAAGTCAAATGAGTTTACATAAATTGAAACTGAAACGGAAACGGAGGCGTAAGTTTCTTCAGAAAGTCCACCAAGGACTAGTTTTGGATGTTAATGCATGTGTAATTTACATTGCAACTAGTCAACTACACGTTAATGACATTCACATTTGTCCTCTATTTTATGAGGTGTACGAACTCACTATCTTGTAACCTTTTCTTTCTTTAAATTCTTTTTTTTTTTGGGGGGTGGGGGGTGAGGGGATTAAATACTAATTTAATACATGTTGTTGGAATTTCTAGCAGCAAACATCCCAATTTTTTTCCCTCATAAGAACTGAGACCATTTATTGATCCAGGGCCCACAAGGGACCATTTTGGGTGATATACACATATATAGAAAGAGAGAGTGGGTGTGTGTTATATTAATGTCCATTTGTTTTTGTCAGTTATCACGAAACAACAAGAATTGCCAACCCAAATTTACTTACTCCCTCCGTTTAAAATTAGACGAGATACTTTTCTTTTTAGTTTGTTTCAAAATAAATGATATATTTTTAAATTTAAAAATAATTCAACTTTAAAGTCTTCATTTTATCCATTTTACCTTGATAAGAAACTTTTATAATCATAAAAATATCATGGCCCCACAAACCTTTTATTGTAACGACCCGACCCAGTCGTTTTGAGCGTTTGCGTTCCTTCCTGCAATTTGAAGTATTGAGTAGGTTCGTCTGATGTATTATGACTTGTGTTAATCGTCGGTCTTGATTTTTCAGATGACCCGGAAGTGATTTAGAAGAATGAATTTCATGTTTGAAACTTTAAGTGGAAGAGTTGATTAAGTTTGACTTTTGTGAATTTGACCCCAGAGCGGAGTTTTGATGGTTCCGTTAGGTACGGATGATGATTTTTGACTCGGGCGTATGCCCGGATTTGCATGTGGATAATTCTAGAAGTATTTGGCGCTAATTGGCGAAAGTTAGAAATTTGAAGGTTTGAAAAATTCATAAGTTTGACCGGAAGTTTACTTTGATGATATCCGGTTCTGATTATGGTTCGGGGGATTTGAATAGTTTCGTTATGTCATTTGGGACTTGTGTGCAAAAGTTGGGTTCATTCCGGATTGATTTGATATGTTTTGGCGCGAGTTTTGGAAGTTAAAAATTCAAAGTTCATTCAAGTTCGAATTGAGGTGCGATTTGTCGTTTCGATATTGTTATGTGTGATTTGAGGTCTCGAGTAGGTCCGTATTATGTTATGGGACTTGTTGGTATATTTGGTCGAGGTATCGAGTGGCTCGGGTGAGTTATGGATGTACTTCGGATAACTTTTCCTCTTGTTGCCTTGTTGAAGAGTTACTAGTACCGGTGTAGCCGCATCTGCAGAGTCGTGGCCGCAGAAGCGACTTCGCAGATGCGGGCTGTCATCGCAGAAGCGAGGTGAGAGCTGGTGAGGAAGACCGCAAAAGCGGATTTTTGTCGAAAAGCGACGCCGCAGAAGCGGCTAAGTGCGTCGCAGATGCGGCGATTCCTGGACAAAAGCTATATATCGAGATTTTTTGGTTCTTTTATCATATTTTGAGATTTGGGGCTCGGATTGAGACGATATTTGAAGCAAATTCCATCACAAGGATTGGGGTAAGTGTTCTATACTCGGTTTGGATAATATTTCGTGATTCAATCTTCGTTTTTGGTAATTGGATTATGAATTATAAAGAGAAATTGAGGGTTTTAGCCTAAAGTTTCATAAAGCGAATTTTCGAGTTTTGAACATCGATTTTGGAGTCGGATTTAAGTGAAACTAGTATGGTTGGATTCAAAATTTAATGAGTTATCGGATTTTGTGAGTTTTGCCAGGTTCCAAGGTATGGGCCCGTGTTTGAGTTTTAATTGATTTTGGGATTTTGAGTAAAGATTCGACCTCTATTAATTGGAATTATTTCCTTAGACTTTATTTGATGTATTAGAGTTGCTTTTGGATAGTTTCGAGTCGTTCGGAGGTCGGTACGCGCGAGATGGCATTTTTGGAGCATCGCTTAGCTTGCTCGGTATTGGATTTGGCTTGTTCGAGGTAAGTAACACTTTTAAACTTGAAGATAGGGGTATGAACCCTAATTATACGTGTTATGTATTTGGTGTTGAGGTGATGCACATGCTAGGTGACGGGCGAGTAGGCATGCACCGTATGAATTATGACTCAGTTATTTTTGTGGTACTGTGTAGTTATCTAATCTTATTTGTATCTATGAAATCTCTACGTGCTAGAGTAATTGAGTTGTAATCCATGTTAGAAACCATGTCTATGGTATATGCTTATCATGTGGGACCCACTGAGGTCATTTCTGTTATTGAGTTATTTGCTTACATTGCAAGTACATACTCAGTCATACGCATTTATTTGCATATCATATCTCAGTCTCTGTTACCATTTATTGATACATCACCTCATCATTTTGGGCTAATTTTTCATGACATTGTGAGCCCGAGAGACTGGAGAGATTGATGACTGAGTGAGGCCGAAGGCCTGATTGTGAGGATATTAATGGGATCAGGCTGCACGCCGCAACAGGTATTATTGATTTATGCTATGATTGTCTTGTTATAGCGCTTGGGCTGAAGGAACTCCTCCAGAGTCTGTACACCCCCAGTGAGCGCAAGTACCTACTGAGTGCGAGTGCCGAGTGTGAGTGTGAGTGTGAGTGCCGAGTGATTGGGAAGACTGAGTGACTGGGAGGACTGAGTGAATTGATACTCTAAGAGTATGCATATGGTTTTATCACTGAGTTGCATTGCATTCGACATATACACTTGACATACAGGGATAAAGATGTATTTTCCTCAAGCTGTACGACATTGCGTCATTCATGACTTCACATACACATTGACATGTTGGCATAGAGATGTACTTTCCTCATGCCATTTGAAAATGTAACATTTACCTGTTGAAAGTTTTGGGAAAAATCACAGTTTTACGAACGTACTCATATTTTGGTGATTTCGGTAAAAGATTTGAGTTTTCACTGATATAGTTGAAAAGCATGCCTATTTTTCTGGAACTGTGAACGAGCTGAGCACTACATCTCTGAGTTACTTCTTTTATCACTTTTATTATGCTTTTATGAACTGTTGTTGGCTATTGGTGTTGGACTCCGACCTTTGTTCTAGCTCGTCACTACTTTTAACCTAAGGTTAGGTTTGTTACTTATTAAATACGTAGGGTCGGTTGTACTTATACTACACTTCTGCACCTTGCGTGCAGATGTTGGATCCTGATGTTGATGTGCACGGTGAGAGCTGGATTTGAAGATGTACCTGCGTTCCGGTCATAGCTGCCTCTTGATCTTGGTAGCTTTAGAATTTTAATCTGTTCATGTATATTTCAAGCAGATGATGTATTTTATTTCATATCGGCTTTGTAAATTCTAAATTTTAGAAGCTCATGATTGTACTACCAGTCCTTGGGAAATTCTTGTATAAAAGCAGTTGTATTATCATTTCATTTTTTTTATGAATCTCATTAAATTGGTTAGTTGTTAATTGGATTACCTGACGGGTTGGGTTTGGTGACATCACGACTAGTTGGATTTTGGGTCGTGACAAGTTGGTATCAGAGCTCTAGGTTCATAGGTTCTACAAGTCATGAGCAAGTGTCTAGTAGAGTATTGCGGATTGGTATGATGACGTCCATACCTATCTTCGAGAGGCTACAGGCCATTTTGGATGAACTTCCCATCTTTCTTTCCTTATCGTGCGGTATTAATTAAACTTGAAACATAACTCTTTGAATTTCCTCCACGCATTTGTGTGCGCATGTGAGCGCTCGGTATCAGCCGTGCATCACCAGCTTGTGATTCCATGGATGGGGTGCGAGATGTGATTTTTGTGTGCTGATGATGGGTCAGTCTAGAGGATTTGAGGTCGGGTTATGACTGTAGCTTGAGCACGGGGATTTCGGTTGTGTGAGTGCGTGCTTTTGGACTTATATGTCCAGTAGCATCCCTATGAGTGGAATTTGTGACTCGATGAGTGGTTGGATGGCTATATGATGTGCATCACGTGACTACGGGATGCGTTCAGATAGGTTGAATGTGACGAGAATAGTTTGCTTGAGATGTAAAAAGGACTATTGGGTGCTAGAATGTTGTCTTGATGTGACGCATAGTCTCGAGTTATGAATGTGTTGAAAGATTTTTCATGTTGTTTAATTGTGGAACGAAGTAAACTTTCATGTCTTGTTGTGAGTTCAGACTCAGGAAGATCAAGTGATGGCTTAGTAATCGTGGCTGCGAAAGGGTATAGCAAGATGTCAATTTGAGGCTAAGCAGGTGGGTTATCTCCTGTGGAGTAATCTACGGAGGTGTGATCCTTATAATGTTGTGTGGAGAGTTTCCTTTCTACCAGCGGGGTATATGTCTTGAGATTTGAATTTGAATTTGGTTGAAAAGGTTGACCTGATCGTCATGTGGATGTATGCGAGCTTAGTAAATTATTTAAGGTACTATATGGTTTGTGTTATGTGAGCTTATGAAGGATTTAGTTGAATCTCCCTGCGGTATAATAGCAGTAACAGAGTATGGGTATGGTGAGTTATCAGATGTTCTATTCTATGGCATTGAGCTAAGTGGGGGAGTCTGCTATCGACGATTTGATTGCTTGGTTACGTATTGTATTGGTTTTGGTCTGAGGCATACTTGTGAATCGGTTATGACTTGTAGAGGTTGAGATGGAGGATGACTCGAGTAAAGGATTTTCTAGATATGGGATATGTTACACTTTATAGGTATATGGGAATCATGGAATGATTTGAGTTTTTATTCATGACGGATGTAGTGCGCATGGTGTAAAAATTAGATCGGTTGTGCTAAGGCGGGGTCACTTCTTTGGGTGATGTTGTTCTAATAGGGCACAGGTTGTTCGGCCCATTTGGTCGGTGCAGTTGAGATTTTAGCAGGGTGGTTGACTCTCGAGAAAGTTCTAATGGATTCAAGATTTTCATGTAGCAATTGAGAATTTTGCGGATTTGTATATGGATAAAATCTGAGATTTACATTGGATGGTGTAGAGACTCGTGGTATTTCTATATCATTATGGATTTTACATTCCAGTATCAGAAAGGTGGAAGAAACGACTTCAGATTCACAGAAGGTCTCTTTAGAGTGGTTATCTCGGTTGCGGTACGTTTGGGGTGCTTAAGAGGGAATACATCAGCTTATGGGCCTTAGGGCGGTGGGATTTTATGCTAGGATCTCTTGTGGTGAGCTTTGGGTGAGGATCGTGGTATTCTAACAAGGAGAAGTGTCAGCTTGAGGGCAATTCGGAAGGAACTCGGAGAAATGGGACAGCTTGATTGTAGGTTGAATCGGTGCAATAATATATATGATCAGTTCTTTGGGTACTTATGATGTGATGAGGCTCTACAGGTGTTTTGGTATCAATACTCTTAGCTTTGGCGACCTGCATGGCTTGGTTGAGTTAGAGAGACTCAATTCTGATGGTTTGGTTATGGGCAAATGGGTTTTGACCCTCAATCATACATTCTCACTTTCCAAAATCATAGTCCAAACTTCCAAATCCCACCTTTAGTTAATACAAATTAGGTGTAATAATCTATGGGTAATCAATATCTAACACGAAAATCAAGTAAGGATTACTTACTCCTTCAATTATGATGAAAAGCCTTAAAAAAATCTTCCCTAGCCGAGCTCCACATCTCCAAAAATGAGAAATGACCAAACCCATCAAATTATAAAGCCTGCATAACATTTCTGCATTCATTCCGTAGTCATCTACTTAAAAGTCAAACTCCGGTCAACTATTACAACTTAAGCATCCAACCATGGGACTAAGTGTCTCAATTCAACCCAAAACCTCTCCGAAACCCAACCAACCATCCATGCAAGTCACATTTTCGTAAGTACAAAAATGTAAATCATTAAATAGGGAAAATTGGGCTAAAATACTCAAAATTACAGACTGGGTCATTACAAGGCTTGGTACTACGATTTTGTAAAATATCTATGCCCATTCTTTACTTGACAATGAAGCAGAAGCTTTCTACCCGAGGCAGATAGCACTAATGAGTGCATGAGCATCAGAGTTTAATGGATCATGTCTGAGCTTAAATTGGTTTTGATGATTAACAAACAATTGACAGTAGAACCAAGTTTCTTGAAGTAGATGGTTGAAGAATATGTGCTTAAAAGTAGTTTTGATGATTAACTGACAATAGACAACAAACTAGAACTCTTGAAGATATTTGTTATGTTAATATACAAGGGATACATATTGTTAAAGTAGATATTGAAAGAACCACGTCCCTTGAATACGCTGATAAGAAGCTAGAAGTTTATTCCTAATGCAAGTCGATTGAGATGGAATTCTATTGAAATTTGGATTCCTTGAATGATTTATTTCGTGCACTGAAATTATGGTAATAATTGAAAAAGTTCGTGGTCAACAAGGATTTTTATTAATTATGGGAATACATGCATAAAAATAAAAAGCGTGTGAAAGGAGTCTTTTAAGGAAAGTCAAATCCTAATATAAGTCGGGATTCTTGAAAAATTAAATACGTGGGCTATAAGAAAAATAGTTGTAGGAATTCGTGTTCGAAAAGGATTCAACAATTATGAAATACTTGCATTAAAGGAAAAGAGTTAAGGAGTTGGGAAAAAAATAACAAAGCCAAATTCTAAAAGGATTCTTTTTCTTAACCGATTTCTTTTAGGTTTTGGAGCATAACTTGGAGAAGAATTTCATCCAATCTCATGCCTATATAAAACATCACATTGTTGCTATTTTATCTAAGGTTGTTCTGCACAAATACAGAGAATCATCCAAAGAAAATAACATTCATAGCAAGAATGTATTTTCAAGGATTCAAGCTGCTTAGCTGAAGAACCAGATCCAGAAGATGAAGCTGCTGAAGTTCTGTAGTTGTTTAGGTTGAGTTTGTTGTTCTTAAATTGTAACCTATCATGTTTTTAAAGAAGAGTAAACAAAGGTGAACAATTCTAAAGAGTTTTGTTTCGCATACTAAGCAAAAATTAGTTTAGAAAGGGGTAGCTACAGTTAGGCTGATTGTAGGGGAAGGGTACTAGAGTTAGGCCTCTCTTTTTTTAAGATTAAGACGCCTGAATCTGAATACACACCTGGATATTAAGACTGGTTATTATTTTTAACATCAGAATGTATAAAATTTATCTTTATTTAAAAATTAATAAACATAAATTTAAACGAAATACTAATTAATCTAATATTCTATCAATTATATATATATATATATATATATATATATATATATATATATATATATATATATATATATATATATATATATATATATTGGTAGTTGATGGTGGTGATGGCTAACAGAGGTGCTTGTGAGTACCGACTAGAGGTGGTGGTTGGTGGTGTTTGTGGTAATTCTGGATAGTAGCTAGTGTTGATTAATAGCAATGGTGATTATGATTTAGGATGGTAGTGGTGGGTGGTGATAGTTATTAGTGGTGGGTGGTGATAGTTATTAATGGTGGGTGGTGGGTAATGGTGGTGATTATGGTTATGATTGAGAAAGGTCATGGTAGATGGTAGTAGTTTATAATGGTGGGCGGTGCCAGCTATGATTGTTGATGGTGATGGGGTGGTTGGTTGTAGTAGTTGAGGTGGGTGAGTGTGTGGTTTTGGTTGAGTATAATGGTAGAGTGAAAGGTGGTGGTAGTGGTGGCGGCTATGATTGAATATGGTGGTGATGGTGGTGGTTGAGTATAGTGGTAGTGGTAATTAATAATGGTAGCCGGTGATAGTAATTAGTAATGAATGTGGATGATAGCATCTTAATGAAATTAAGTCTTTGTTATAGATCTTAATCATACAAACCTATTTAGACACATTAAGTGGTTGTAAAGTAAACAAACACACTTAATGTCTGAGATCTAAATAACTAAGATTCAGGCTTCCATTAAATACAAAAAATGAGGCCTTAGTCTCCTTGGTTATAGAGTTGTAACCTAAAGCTTAGCTACAATTGGGTTGATTGTAGAGGTAAGGTACTAGAGTTAGTCCCTTTGGTTATTGCGTTGTAACCTAAAATTGCTCTTTAAAGATAGTGAGGTTTTGAGAAAATCCAACTAGGGTAGGTTGTGATTTGTTACTCCCTTGAGTAAAGAGGTTTTCCACGTAAAAAATATTGTGGTGTTTAATGTTCGCACTTCACTTTCAATTTTGTGTCAGAATAGTTAAATCAAAGAACCATATTTTTTGGCAGGCGAAAATGGGGCAAGACACAATTCACCCCCTCTATGTCTAAGTGAATCCTAAAATAAAATTTGTATTAGAGCAGGTTCTTTCATTAGAGGTTAACACCTTGAAGGAACCCAAGATGGATGCACCTCTAGGAGTTCAAGAAGGACAATCAACAATAAGGCCACCATTGCTCAACGGAAAATACTATTGATGGTGAAAACAAAATGCGAGATTTTTCTGAAAAGCGAAGATTTATAACTCTGGACATCGTTGAGAGAGCTCCAAATGTTCCCGTGGAAAAAGACAACAAGAGTGAAGTAATTGGCCCTAAAACTAGGGAGAAATATAATAATGAAGATTTCAAGGCTGTGCAGAAGAATGTCAAGGCACAAAAGATCTTAATCTGTGGCATTGGACCTGACGAGTACAATCAAATTTCTACATGCACTAATGCTAAGCATATCTGAGATGCTTTGCATATTGCTCATGAAGGTACGAGTCAAGTTAACTAGTGAAAAATTAACGTGCTTACCCGACAGTATGCACTTTTCAAGATGAAGAAGGGGGAAGCTTTCCAAGAGATGTACACTCGACTAACATCGATCATAAACAAATTGTTCTCTCTTGGAGAAGTTATTTGTAATGACCCGGTCGGTAATTTTTTGTATTGTAGTCCCATTCCCTATTTATTTACTCTTCTATGTTCATTCATGGTTATGTGACTTTTCGGGATGTTTGGATTGGTTTCGAGGAAGTTTCAGAGTGAATTGGGACACTTAGTCCTAAGTTTGGAAGCTTAAGTTGAAAGAGTTGACCGGAGTTTGAATTTTTTGAAGATGAGTATGGAATGGTGGTTTGATGGTTTCTATAGCTTTGTATGATGATTTTGGACTGAGATCATTCAGAGTTAATTTGATATTGTTTGGCATTAGTTTTAGAAGTTAGAAGTTCAGTAGTTTCATTAGGACTGAATTAGGGTGCGATTCGTGATTTTGATGTTGATTGATGTGATTTGAGGCTTCGAATAAGTTCGTATCGTGTTTTAGGACTTTTTAGTATGTTTGTTTGGGGTTCCGAGTGCCCTGGGGGTGTTTAGGATAGTTGTCGGATTCATTCTGGACATAGAGGAATTGTTGAATTTGTGCTTCTAGTTTCCTTTTTCATGATCGCGAAGAGTGGTTTGCAATCCCGTAGAGTTATTGTTGGCAAGTGAGTCTTTGTTCTTCGCGTTCACAAAGATATGGATGCGTTTGCGAAGCCTTGGGGTGTTTGTCCATCGCGAACGCGATTGAGGAGACGCGTTTGCACAAAAAGAAGGGAGGGCCTGTGGATGGCACGCATTTGTTTATCACGATCGCATGGTCAGGTCCGCGATCGCGTAACTTTTGGGTGTTGGTCATCGCGTTCGCGACTAAGCTGTCGCGTTCGCGAAAGAGGATTGAGAAGCTGGTGAACTTTGTTCTTCGCGATCGCGAAAAGTATACACTTGGGCAGAATGTTTAAAATTCCATTTCGAGGGTTAGAGTTATTATATCACATTTGAGTTAGAGAGCTCGATTTTGGGCGATTTTGGAGGAGATTTTTATGATTTGGATCGGGGTAAGTATTTTTGACTCAGATTTATTATTATTTCATGATTCCATCTTTGTTTTTAGCATTTAATTGGTGAATTAAAGTGAAGAAATGGGGGATTTTAGGAAAAATTTCTAAAGTGAAAATTGAGAATTTGAAGGTCAAATTGAGGTCGGAATTGGATGCAATAGGTATGGTTGAACTCGTAATTGAATGGGTGTTCAAAATTTGTACGTTTGGCTAGGTTTCGGGGTGCGGGCCCCAGATTGACTTTTTTTATTTTGATAAAGATCAAAACTTTATTGTTTGAAGTTGTTTTGTACGATATTATTTGATGATATTAAGTTATTTTTTGCTAGATTCGAGTCGTTTATAGGTCGATTCGTGAGGGAAGGGATTTGTTGGAGTATTGATTTGCGTGTTTTGAGGTAAGTAATATTTCTAAACTTGGAATTGAGATAATTATCCATGGGAACCATGTTATTTTGATTTGTTGGGGGTGACACACATGCTGGGTGATAGACGTATGGGCGTGCACCGAGAAAATTATGATCCGAATTGATTTTTGTACTGTGTTGCTATCATGACCTTTTTTATCCGTATTTTTCCTACTTGTTAGATTAGTGGAGTTATGGTTCATGTTAGAAATTATATTTAGGCTATGTGGTTATTTGATTATGATCTGATGAACCTATTTATGTTATTTTGGGTTATCTAACTTAACTGTAATTATACACTCAGTCATGATTCTTCATTTGCATATTATATCACAGTCTCTGTTGATCATCCATTATTACATCGCATGTTATCATTGTTTTCCCCATATGTGGTGCTGTTGGGCTGAGTGATATGAGATTGTGAGCCCTAGAGACTTGAGAGGTTGATGACTGAGGTGGGCCTTAGAGCCGTGTTAAGAGAGTTATTGTGGATCGGATGCATGCCGAAACAGGCCATATTGGCTTTATTAGTATTATTATTATGTGGATCGGGCTGCACGCCGCAACACACCTTATTGACTTTTTCTTAGCGCTTGGGCATATATATATATATATATATATATATATATATATATATATATATATATATATATATATATATATATATATATATATATATATATATATATATATATATATATATATATATATATATATATATATATATATATATATATATATACGTACTTTGGTGAGGGACATTGATGCCAGGAATCCGCACAGTGTTGAGTGATTATGTGTGTGTGATGAGTAGGCATTGAGGCAAACAACTTGAGTATGTCGAGAGTGAGAGATTCTGGGGATATCACGGTGAAATCATTCATTTGACATGCATACCTGACATGTAGGCATAGAGATGTATCATTCTTCATGCTAGCTGCAACTGGCATGTTCTTATCAGTGCTGGGCTCTAATTGTTATACTTGAAAGCATGTCTAAATTCATGTAATATGAATGAGCGAATTATGATAATTCCTTTGAGTTACTTATTGCTATTGTCATAATTATATTTGTGTTGACGTTTATATTGGTTTCTGACTTTCTTTTTCTGAGCTCGTCACTGCTTTGAGCCCAAGGTTAGTTCTGTTACTTATTGAGTATATGGGGTCGGTTGTACTCATACTACATTATGCACTTCGTGTGCAGATCCAGGTACATCTAAACGTGGTGATTGCTAGAGCCATGTTACTACCAAAAATTGGAGACTTCGAGGTGGCTGGTATGACGTCCGCAGACCTTGACTCTTTTTCTTTTATTTCTCTTATTACTGTTATATTGTTCAGATAGTTGTACTAAGAATTTGGTTGTATTTTGGTACTCAGTAGTACTCATGTACTCTTTGGCACCAGATTTTGGGGATGGTTATAGCAGTATTGTTATTGTTTTTATTAGAATATTATGATATTTCTACTGTTAGGTTTATTAAACCATGTTTATTCAAATATTTAGCTATTATGTGACTGTTGGCTTGCCTAGAAAGTAATGTTAGGCACTATCGCGGCTCTGGTAGGAGTTGGGTCGTGACATTATTCCTAGACACAAAATTGTTAGAAAGATCTTAATCATACTACCATCTTTATGGGATAGCAAGGTCAATGCAATCATTGAGGAAAAAAATCTAAATACAATGACTATGGATGATCTTATTGGAAATCCACCGACCTGTGAGCTGAAGTTGTATCAAGATCAACAGATGACTGAACCTCATAAGGATAAGAACCTGGTCTTAAGGCTACTGAAAAGCTGGAAACCGATGATGTTGATATAGCACTAATGACACGTAGGTTCAAAAAGATGATGAGAAAAGGTAGTTTCAAGAAAACTAATAGCACCTTCAAATCAAAGGCTCTAAACAGGAGCAATTCAAATGTGTGTTACAAGTATGGCAACCTTGATCACTTTGTTAGGGATTATCCAATGCAGGAGATCAAGTGGAAAAGGAATAATTCTCACAAAGTGAAAGAACAGAAGGACTATGTCCTGGATCGAAAGATGCAGAAGAGGACAACATATGAAATTGTTAAAAAGACATTAGCTACCATAGGAAATACCTTGACTGGTGAATCTAATGATGGAATCAATGTGGAAGATCAATCCATGATGGACATAGATGATTCTAACTCAGATAATGAAAATATCCTTGCATTGATTGCAAATTTAAATTCATAGTGGAAGATGATCAAGCTGAGGTAATTTTTCTTGATCTTAACGAAAAGGTTCATACTTACTCTAAAAAGAAAATAGTTTCTCTATCTAAGGTCTTGATTGATGCATATCATAGTCTCTATGCTAAAAAGGAATAACTCATAAATAAATATGCTTCTCTTACATTTGACAACAAAAATCTAGAGGTAAGTAAAGAAAACCTGGAAAGAACTATTAAAAGATCCAAAGGATCAAGTTCTTACTCTAGGTAATAAAAAAATCAGTTTTTGAGATTGAGAATAAAATTCTTCATGATGCACCTACTAAAAGAAAAAGCTATGCTAGTGAGATTCAAGAAAACCTCGAGAACAAATTGAAAAAGCCAAAACATGATCTTTGTACTGAACATAAAAAAAGTAAGTTGCTTCAGGAGAATCTGAATAAGACTTAGTATGAGCTAGATAGATCGCTTCGATGGACCAGGTCCTCAAAAGTGTTAACAACCCTGCATGAAAATTACAATAGTAATACACAAGGACTATGGCATAAAAAGGTTAAGACCCTATAGAATCCTAAAAGTAAGTACGCCCATATCCTTAAAAATTATTGTTTCATACATTGTGATAATAGTGATCACTTTAAAAATTCGGGTAAGGCTAAATCTTAAGCAACTCAAAAGAATGTCAAGTTTACTTAGAAAAAGAAAAATTATGAAACTTGGTTCTTCTTTGAAAAATGCTAGACTGCCAGGTTGGAGTAAAAAATTATTTAATTCATCTTTTTACTCAAAGAAAGGGACCCAAGTTTGTCTGGCTTTCTAAAGCTAACACCTCATCTAGTTTTTGCAGGCTAAGGTGAGAGGGAGCAACCAATTGTGGTACTTGAGTTTGCTTAATGGTTGCTCGAGGCACATAATTGGCGAATAATTATTTTACCTCGATTGATAGTCTTTAAATAAGAGTGTATGGCATGGGTAAGAAAAGAAATATCATTGGTATAAGTAAGGTTGGTAAGTCTTACTCTCACGTGATTTAAAATCATATATTATGTTAAAGGTTTAAAATAAAACTTCCTGAATATGTTTTAAATGTGTGATAGAGAAAACCAAGTTCTGTTCACTTTTTTTGTGTGTATTGTGACTAATCTAAATTCTAGATTCCTGGTTCTCACAGAACATAGGCACAAAAATAATTACAAAGTTGATATTATGTCACTTCCAGAAAATAAACTAATGCGTCTTAGTGTTTGGAATGATGACTCTTTATTGTGGCATAAGCATCTAGGACATGCAAGCTTCTCATTGCTAAACCAATTCGTGAGAAAGGACCTGCTTCTTGTTCTGTCAAAATCCAAGTTCACAGAAGATAAAGTGTGTGATGCTTGTGCTAAAGGTAAACATGTGAAGTCCTCCTTAAAATTGAATAAACTAGTAAGTACTTCTAGACCCTTGGAGCTGTTGCATATGAATTTATGTGGTCCAATAAAGGTTCAAAGCAAATATAGAAAGAGGTATTTATTTTTTATTGTTGCTGACTATTCCAGGTACACAAGGACTTTGTTTCTTGCTTCTAAATATGAAACATATGATGTATTTGTTGTATTCATAAAGAAACTACAAAGAGAAATGGATAGTCAACTTGCTGACATTAAGTTTGGCGATGATATTGAATTTGATAATGCTAGTTCTCTTAAATATTATGTTAATCATGACATACATCATACGTTTCTGCACCTAGGACCCTCTAGTAAAATAGTATAGTTAAAAGAAAAAATATAACTCTAGAGGATATAACAAAAACTATGCTAATTGCTAGTGGACATCCTAAGAGTTTCTGGACTAAGGCTGTAAACACTGCATGTTACATAGTTTTTAGGTGTATGATTTGACTTTATTGGAGAAGGCCCCTATGTATTACTAAAAGGCAAAAAATATCTAACTTATCCAAGAGCTTCTGGTTGTGAGTGTTTTGTGCATAATAGGAAAAAGTCCTAAGGTAAGTTTGATGGAAAAAGTGATGAGGGTGTCTTCCTCGAGTATTCATCACATAATAAGACATATAAAGTGTATAATAAAACAACACTATGTGTTGAATAAAGTGTTCATGTAATTTTTGATAAAACTAATCACTTGGCTGAGAAAGTTTTACAGGATAATGATGATAGAATCGGACTCATATGAAAATATGATGATGGACAAGATCCAAATAGCCTGGAAAGTATTGATGAGAAAGGTGATCCAGTAAACAAACCAAGTTCCATGGAAGTTGAGCATGATGTACAACAAACAGGAAGAACCGAACAAGTTATTTCTAGAACGACTGGTGTCAATAAACCTGGTTCCTCTACTGATCAGGAATGAAAAATGCTACTGAAGGAATCCACATAAAATTGATAATGCAATATTTCTAAGACGAAAGTAAGGTTGGACATTTAATGGGAAATGAATTTGAGATGAGCATGTCTGAAGTACATCTAGGAATTACTCAACTACTTTGATATGGATGATGCGAAGATAATTGGTACTCCTATGGCCATTGCTACTCGCCTGGATATGGATGAAAGAACATGGTTTGTCAGTTGCAAAAAAACATAAGGGTTTCAGTTAAATCCCAAGGAGTTATATTTGAAATATGAAAAGAGAATCTCGAGGTATCTGAAAGCTACTTAAGGCATGGTTCTTTAGTACCCTTCTGGTGGTACTTTTGACTTGGTGGAACATGCAAATACAAATTATTTTGGGAACCTAGTAGATAGAAAGAGCACATTTGGGATGACTCACTATCTAGGTTCATGTTTGATCTCTTGGGCGACAAAGAAGAGAAATTCTGTGGTTTTGTCAATTTCTAAAGATGAATATGTTGATACAACATCGTGTTGTGCATAACTATTATGGATCAAGTAGCATTTAGAAGACTATAGTGTGGTGATTGAATGGTTTCCTATATTCTCTGACAGTATGGGTACTGCGAATATGGCAAAGAACCCAATTCACCATAAGAGATCAAAATATATTGATGTAAGACACCACTTTGTGAGAGGCAATGTGGAGAAAGGTCATTTATGTATGGGGTTTTGCAAGACTGAAGAGCGGATTGTCGATATACTTACTAAAGCTTTGAGTAGGAATTACTTTGAAAGGACTCCGCTTGGAATTTGATTGATCAAGACGAACAGATCATATTTTGGATTCCCTTAATGATTGGCTATGTTAAAATAAAGTGTCTAGTATGTCTAAGTGTTGAAAACATGCCTAACTCAATTTTATACTGTAATAGGTTTGTACGCATGGCATGGTCATGAAGCTCAGATGAAGTCTAATAATATTATCCCTATTCTTAAGTGGACACTCAACCATATTAAGGTAATCAGTCAAAGAAACTAGTTCTTTCGATATTCAGGTATGCACCTCTTTTCAAACATTAGTTGCATTAGATTAAATTGCTGCTTCATTGAACTTGGTTCCTACACCAATCTTGATCTTATCCGAGTATTAAAAGGTGATCATCACTTCTATCAATCCATGTGTAATGACCCGACTGGTCGTTTTGTGTAATTGCACCACATTTTTCCTTTTGATGCTTCACACATATGTGTTCTTGGTTTTATGACTTGCGGGATAGGTTAGTTTCATTCCAGGAAGCTTTCGGGTTGATTTGACCCTTTTGTTCTTGACTTAGAAGCTTAAATTAAAAATGTTAATCAAACTTTGACATTTGTGAAAATAACCCCGGAACGGTATTTTGATGCTCTGATAGCTTCGTATCATGATTTCGGATTTGGGCGTATGAATTTGATTTTGGAAGTCCATAGGTTAATTTTTTTTGTTTTACCAAAATTTGTCAATTTGAAGCTAAAACATTTGACCATAGGTAGCTATTGAGTTTAGAATTTAATTTTGGGACTTGAAATAGGTTTGTTATGCTATTTAAAACTTGTATGCAAAATTTTGTATCAATTGGAGTTGATTTGTTAGGTTTCGGAAGTTTAGTTGTAATTCTAAAGATTCTTGAAATTTACTTTGAAACTTATGTATTTTAGTGTTCGATTCGTATTTTTAGATGTTACTTTTGTGTTTTGATTGCGCAAGAGAGCTTGCATGATATTTTTAGACTTGTGTGGATGTTTAGTTTGGAGCCCTGGGGGCTCGGATGAGTATCAGACATGTTTTAGAAGGTTTTGAACTGAAATGCAGAATCTGGTGTGCTGATGCTTCAGGTATCGCATTTGCAAAAACCAAGTTCACAATTGTGAGCTTAGCAGGGGCCTCAGGTATCACAATTGCGATACCTGGCTCGTAATTTCAAAGTGACTTAGGATTTTGGGTAGCTCGCATTTGCGACTAATCTATCATTTTTGCGAATTGCGAAGTCCCTATAAGCTGGTCAGAGGTTGCATTTGCAATGAATTATTTGAAAAAGAGAGGGTTCGCAATTGCGAACCCATGTCGCAATTGTGATGTCTACAGCTGATCAAAAACGTTGAAAGTCGGGATTTCATCTCATATTCTCTTATCTTGGAACCTTAGACTCGGTGGGAGGAAATTTGGGGAGGGGATTTTCATCTACAAACTTTGGATAAGTGATTCTATTATATTTCCTACTATATTCCATCAATATATTTTAGATTTTAACATCAAAATCATGTGAATCAAAGTGAAAATTTGTGAAACTTTGTCAAGTTTTTAAAAAATAAGAATTTATATTTTGAGAGTCGATTTGGACTCAGATATTGAAACTAATCACATATACGAACTCGTGGGGTTATGACTTCTGTTGACATTTTCCGAAAAGTGTAAAGATCATAGCTTTATCTATTGTAATTAATTTTCCTTGCATTGTTTGATGCTATTAAGTCGATTTTGGTTTGATTTGAGTCGTGTGGAGACGAATTTTTGGGGAAAAGCTGTTTTCGAGGGTTGAATTGGCCTAGTTGATGTAAGTATCTCACCTAACTTTATGTGGGGGAACTACTCCGTAGGATTTGAGTTTGATTGTGTCATTTGTGTTATGTGAAAGCCGTGTACGCAAGGTGATGAGTGGGTACACGTGTTATATGTGGTATTTGACCGATTTAGGCTACTTAGACTCTTTCCACGCTTTAATTGTATTGTCATATCATGTTCTAAATTCTCGTAGTCAACCTGTTCTTACTTGTGTTAGCTTATCCTTACATGCCTTAAACATCTTTGTTAACACTTGTTCACATGTTACTTGATATTTAGCTTTTATGCTTTAGTTGAATTTGTTTCCTCTTTTATTATTACATGTTATCTCTTTCATTATCGGTTTAACATTATTTGAAGTCATTGTTATATGTTATCTCTTTCATGGTTGATTCTCTTTATTTGAAGCCATCGATATATGTTATCTCTTTTATTGTGAGTTGTTCTTATTTAGTATCTTGGCTACATATTACCTTTCTCATTGTTGAGTTATTGGTGTTGAAGTTGTGAAAGCCGTTATAACGTTGAGGCGAAGTGTTAATTGTTGAGACATCTTTCTTGTTGAGAATTTACATTCATGATTATTGTCGATATTCTTGAACACATTATGGTGGAGCCACGGGCTATTATTGTGAAAACATTGATATTATTGATTATTGGAAAGTTGTGACATATGGTCACTTGTGGTGCGAGTTGTTATTGTGATTTGATATTAATGCGCATGTGGCGGTATAAGGATAAGGGTTAATATGCATGCGGCGGCATAAGGTGGGACTTATGTACGTGTTGCCTGTAAAATAATTACGTATAGCCACGTGGCATAATAAGGTGGGCTAAAGTGTGTGTAGCTATTTCAGGAAAAACGTTTTCAAAACTATTTAAATGTAAGGCTCACGCGGCAATATAAGGAAATATTGTGATTGAGATTGTGAATTTTGAGTACAAAGCGGTACCTCGGTTGTGATTCTCAATATGTACGAGGCGGTACCTCATTTGTGATTCCCAATATATACGAGGTGGTACCTTGGTTGTGATTCTTGCTGTACACGAGGCGGTACCTCGTTATGATTCTTGTTGTTTATCTCGTGTTGTAAAGAATTATTTGGTGGGAGCACTTCTAGTTGTTTTGTTTTTCCTTGTTCTATCAGTTATTGTCCGTATATGAGCATTGTGGTTTTTTTCAATTGCTTCCCTTATGTTATCTCTATGCTTACAATCCTTTCATTAGTCTATGTTATTAACTTGCTTCATATTACTTATTGCTCTACTTTTACTTCTTGTTATTACGTTTTCATTCTGTTTATTATATCCTAGTAGGTGTCTTGACCTGGCCTCATCACTACTCTACCGAGGTTAAGCTTGATACTTACTGGATACTATTGTGGTGTACTCATACTATGCTTCTGCATATCTTTTGTGCAGATCTAGGTACGTCTGCTTGTGTCAGACATTAGTGATTGACTGTTAGCTACTTTTCGGAGACTTCAAGGTATACCTGGTCGGCGTTCGCAGGACTCAGAGTCACCTTTCCTTATCTTTACTTCCTGTTATATTTTTATTCAGACAGTGATGTAGTAGACATTCTACTATTACTCTCTAGAGCTTATGACTTAGTTCCACCGATTTGGGAAGTGTATTGTTGAGATTCTATTTCAGAAGATTATATCAGTTTATCAGACTTGCTTTAGCATTTTTGTTAAATTATTTCTGTCAAGTTATTATTAAAAGTTAGGCTTACCTAGTGATAGAAACTAGGTGCCATCACGACATCCTAAGGTGGGAAAATGGGGTCGTGACAAGTTGGTATCAGAGCTCTAGGTTTATAGGTGTTACGAGTCATAAGCAGGTTTAGTAGAGTCTTGCGGATCGGTACGGAGACGTCTGTACTTATATTCGAGAGGCTACAGAACTGTTAGGAAAACTTCACTTTTTTAAGTCCTTATCGTACTATTTGGTTGACTTCGAAAACTGAAACTTTGACTTTCTATTCTCTCACTAATGGTGAGGACATGCACTGCTGGATCCGATGATCAGACACCTGCGCCCCCTGCTAGAGCCGTGAGAGGCCGGGGCAGAGGCCGAGGAAGGGCACATGGTGCAGCCAAAGCACCTGCCCTAGTTGCGACAGAGCAGACGCCAGTAGCTCTAGTTGGGGGAGGCACCCGAGGCGCCCGTTGCCACCCCTGCACTTTAAGAGACCCTCGCACAGTTCTTGAGCATGTTTGGTACTCTAGCTCAGGCGGGATTGATTTCACTTGCACCAGCCACATCTCAGGCTGGGAGGAGTTTAGACTCCTGCGGCCCGTACCCGAGAGCAACATGTCCATGTCGATTAGGTCCCAGATATTATACCAGTACAACCTGTTATTCCGGTTGAGCCCGAGGTTAGGGCAGCAATATCTGAGGAGGAGAAGCTTAGACTTGAGAGGTTCAAGAAGTTTCACCATCCTACTTTTAATAGTTTGGCTTGAGAGGATGCATATGGTTTTCTAGAGGAGTGCCACCACATTCTCCATACCATGGGTACTGTGTAGACGACTGGGGTTTCTTTTACTGCATTCCAGCTGTCAGGAGCAGCGTATCAATGGTGGCGAGTGTACGAGGAGGGTAGCCCATCCGATGCAGTTTCACTTACATGGACTCGGTTTTTAGAGTTGTTCTTAAGAGAGTTCGTTCCTCAGACCCTTAGGGATGCATGGCGCGCAGAGTTTGAGCAGCTGCGCCAGGGTACTATGATAGTGTCAGAGTATGCTGTCCGATTTAGTGATTTGTCCAGACATGCACCTGCCTTGGTTTCTACAATTAGAGAGCGAGTCTGTCGATTTGTCAAGGGGCTCAACTATGGTATTAGATTCAGTATGACTCGAGAGTTGGAGACAAATACCCCATATCAGCAGGTGGTAGAGATTACAAGGAGGTTGGAGGGTATGCGAGGTCGTGAGAGAGAGAACAGGGAGGCCAAAAGGCCTCGAGGTATGGGAGGATTTAGTGGTGGTCACGCTACAACTACAGCCTGTCATGGCAGAGGCTGTGTGAGCCGTCCATTTCACTCAGCACTTTCAGCTTCTAGTGGTGCTCTGGTTATTCCGAAATCTCAGGTTGCACACCTTGCTCAACCACATTTTAGTGCACCTCCTGAACGGGGTGCCTCAATGGTCAGTCCAGCCGACCAGGCCCTAGTCAGTCCCAGCAGCCACACCCACTAAAAGCTTGCTTTGAGTGTGGTGATACGCGTCATATAGTTAGAGACTGCCCCAGACTAACGAGGGGTGCACCTCCACAAACTACTCAGGCTCCATGGATTCAGTCTGGTCGACAAACTTCACAGACCATGATTTCTGTCCCAGTTGCCACTCCACTCGCACAGCCAGCTAAGGGTGGGGGACGGGCAGGTGGAGGTTTCCTTCGAGGGGGAGGCCAGGCCAGATTCTATGCTTTTTCGAGTAGGACGGAGGCAGTCGCCTCAGACGCAATCATTACAAGTATGGTTCCTGTTTGCCTTAGGGATGCACTATTCTTATTTGATCCAGGATCCACTTATTTGTGTCATCTTACTTTGCCCCGTATTTGGATATATCTCGTGATTCTTTGTGTTCTCCTATTTATGTGTCCATACCTGTGGGAGATTCTATTGTTGTGGACCGTGTGTATCGGTCGTGTGTAGTTTTTATTGGTGGTTTAGAGACCAGAGTTGATCTATTGTTGCATAGTATGGTAGAATTTGATGTTATCTTGGGCATGGACTTGTTGTCTCCCTATCATGCTATTCTGGATTGTCACGCCAAGATTATGACATTGGCTATGCCAGGTTTACCACAGTTACAATAGAGGGGTGCATTGGATTATATTCCTAGCAGGGTTGTGTCATTTCTAAAGGCTCAACGGATGGTTGAGAAGGTGTGTGATGCTTATTTAGTCTTTGTGAGAGATTTAAGTGTTGATACTCCTACAATTGAGTCAGTTCCCATAGCGAGAGACTTGCTAGATGTATTTCCAATGGATCTTCTAGGCATGTCGCCCGATAGGGATATCAATTTTTGTATTGACTTGTTGCCGGGTACTCAGCCCATCTCTATTCCACCATATCGTATGGCCCCAGCAGAGTTGAAGAAGTTAATTTATCAGTTGCAAGAGTTGCTTTATAATGGTTTTATGCATCCCGGTGTGTCACCTTGGGGTGCTCCAATCTTGTTTGTGAAGAAGAAGGACGGTTCTATGCGCATGTTTATTGATTATTGGCAGTTGAACAAGGTTACAATGAAGAACAAGTATCCATTATTGCACATTGATGACTTATTTGATTAACTACAGGGCGCTAGAGTGTTCTCAAAGATTGATTTGCGGTCAAGTTATCATCAGCTAAAGATTCGGGATCCGAATATTTTGAAGACTGTCTTTAGGAATCGGTATGGTCACTATGAGTTCCTTGTGATGTCATTTGGGCAAACCAACGCCCCAGCAGCAGTTATGCACCTGATGAATAGTGTATTCCATCCATATCTTGATTTATTCATCATTGTATTTATTGACGACATCTTGGTGTACTCCTGCAACTGGGAAGATCATGAGCAGCACCTGAGGATCGAGCTTCAGAGCTTGAGAGAAAAAAAGTTGTATGCAAAATTCTCAAAATGTGAATCCTGGCTTGATTAAGTGGCATTTTTGGGTCATGTGGTATCGAGTGAGGGGATCAAGGTAGATCCAAAGAAGAATGATGCAGTTCAGAGTTGGCCCAGACCGTCTTCAGCCACTGAGATTCGAAGTTTTCTTGGTTTGGCCGGGTATTATCGCCGTTTCATAGAGGGTTTCTCATCCATTGCTGCACCTATGACCAGATTGACCCAGAAGGGTACTCCTTTCAGATGGTCCGAGGAGTGTGAGACGAGCTTTCAAAAGCTCAAGATTGCTTTGACTAAAGCCCCAGTGTTGGTGTTGCCTACGAGTTTGGGGTCTTATACTATATTGTGGTGTATCACGTGTTGGCCTTGGCGCGGTGTTGATGCAAGACGGTAGGGTGATTGCCAAAGTGTCTCGACAGTTGAAGGTCCATGAGAAAAATTATCTGGTCAATGACTTGGAATTAGCAGTTATTGTTCATGCCTTGAAGATTTGGCTACACTATTTTTACAGTGTACCTTGTGAGGTCTTTACCGACCACCGGAGTCTGCAAAATCTGTTCAAATAGAAAGATCTTAACTTCTGGCAGCGGAGATGGTTAGAGTTGCTTAAAGACTGTGATATCACTATTCTATATCATCCCGGGGAGGTCAATGTGGTGGCTGATGCCTTGAGTCGAAAGGCGGAAAGTTTGGATAGTTTAGCATATCTACCGGCAGCAGAGTGGCCATTAGCAATAGATTTTCAGGACTTGGCCAATTAGTTTGTTAGATTGGACGTTTCGGAGCCCAATCGAGTTCTTACTTGCGTGGTATCTCGGTCGTATTTATATGATTACATCAGAGGGCGTCAATATGATGATCCCCATTTACTTGTCCTTAAGAACACGGTACAACATGGCGATGCCAAGGAAGTTTCTATTGGAGATGACAGTGTCTTGCGGATGTAAGGCCGGTTATGTGTGCCCAATATGGATGGGTTGTATGAGTTGATTCTTGAGGAGGCCCGCAGTTCGTGGTACTCCATTCACTCGGGTGCTGCTAAGATGTATCAAGATTTGAGGCAGCACTATTGGTAGAGGATAATGAAGAAAGACATAGTGATGTATGTAGCTTGGTGCCTGAATTGTCAGCAAGTGAAGTATGAGCATTAGAGGCCAAGCAGTTTGCCTCACAGATTCGAGATTCCCGAGTGGAAATGGGAGTGTGTCACCACAGATTTTGTTGTTGGGCTCCCACGAACTCAGAAGAAATTTGACGCGATATGGGTGATTATGGACAGGTTGACCAAATCGGCTCATTTCATTTCGGTAGTGACTACCTATTATTCAAAGCAGCTGGCTCCGATTTATATCTGCGAGGTTGTCCGACTTTATGGCGTGCTGGTATCCATCATATCTGACCGGGGTACGCAGTTCACATCGCATTTTTGGAGAGTTATAAAGTGTGAGTTAGGCACACAGGTTGAGTTGAGTACAACATTTCACCCTCAGACGGACGCCCAGTCCGAGCGAATCATTCAAATATTAGAGGATATGCTTCGTGCTTGTGTTATGGATTTTGAGGGTTCTTGGGATCAGTTCTTGCCTCTTGCGGAGTTTGCCTATAGTAACAGCTATCAATCGAGTATTCAGATGGCTCATTATGAGGCCTTATATGGGAGACAATGTCGTTCTGGTTTGAGTCGAGAGAGGCTACGTTATTGCGCACAGATTTGGTTTGAGATGCCTTGGAGAAGGTCAAGTTGATCCAAGATCAGCTTCATATAACCCAATCTAGGCAGAAGAGTTATGCGGATCAGAAGGTTCGTGATGTTGCATTCATGGTTGGAGAGCGAGTCTTGCTACTAGTTTTACCCATGAAAGGTGTGTTGAGGTTCGAGAAGAAGGGCAAGTTGAGCCCTAGATTTATCGGACCTTTTGAGATCCTTGAGAGGATCGGTGAAGTGGTCTACAAGCTTGCATTTCCACCTAGTTTATCTGCGATTCATTTGGTGTTCCATGTTTCTATACTGTAAAAGTATCGCGGTGATCCGTCTCATGTTTTAGACTTCAACTTAGTCCAATTGGACTTATATTGAGGAGAGGTGGCTATCTTGGACAGAAAGGTCCGAAAGTTAGGATTAAAGAAAGTTGCTTCGGTAAAGGTTTAATGGATGGGTCATCCGGTCGAGCAGGCGACCTGGGAGACCGAGCACAATATGCGAAATTGTTATCCTCACCTTTTCACCACTTCAGGTATATCCTTATGCAGGTTTGAGGACGAACGTTTGTTTTAAGAGGGAGAGAATGTAATGACATGAATAGTCATTTTGTGTAATTGTGCCATGTTTCCCTTTTTGATCCTTCACACATGTGTGTTCATGGTTTTATGACTTGCGGGGTTGGTTAGTTTCATTCCGGGAAGCTTTCGGGTTAATTAGAACCCTTTAGTTCTTGACTTAGAAGCTTAAATTAGAAATGTTGACCAAACATTGACTTTTGTGAAAACGACCCCAGAACAGTGTTTTGATGGCTCCGATAGCTTCGTATCGTGATTTCGAACTTGGGCGTATGGCCGAAATTTGATTTTGGAAGTCCATAGGTTGATTTGTGTTGTTTTGCCAAAATTTGGCAATTTAAAGTTGAAAAGTTTGACCGTAGGTTGACTTTTGGCTATCGAGTTCAGAATTTGATTTTGGGATTTGGAATAGGTCTCTTATGCTATTTAGAACATGTCTGCAAAATTTGGTATCAATTTGAGTTGATTTGATGGGATTCAGATGTTTAGTTATAATTCTAGAGATTCTTGAAATTTACTTTGAAACTTATGTGTTTCAGTGTTCGATTCATAGTTTTAGATGTTATTTTTGTGTTTTGATCACGCGAGCGAGTTCGTATGATGGTTTTAGACTTCTGTGGATGTTTGGTTTGGAGCCCCGGGGTCTCGGATGAGTATCACACATGTTTCGGAAGGTTTTGCACTGACATGCAAATTCTAGTGTTCTGATGCTTCAGGTATCGCATTTGTGAACACCAGTTTCGCAATTGTGATCTTAGCAGGGGGGCCTCAGGTATTGCGATACCTGACTCGCAATTGTGAAGTGACTTAGGATTTTGGGTAGCTCGCGTTTGCGACTAATCTATTGTTTTTGTGAAGGGACAGGGTTCGCATTTGCGAACACATTTCTCGCAATTGGGAAATCCCTATAGGCTGGTCAGAGGTCGCATTTGCGATGAATTTTTTGCAAGTCGCAATTGCGACGTCTGCAGCTGATCAAAAGGGCTAGAAATAGGGATTTCAACTCATATTCTTTCATTTTGGAACCCTAGACTCGGTAAGAGGTGATTTGGAGAGGGGATTTTTATCTACAAACTTTGGGTAAGTGATTCTAATCCATTTCCAACTATATTCCATCAATATACCTTAAATTATAACATCAAAGTCAGGTGAATCAAAGTGAAATTTTTGTGAAACTTTGTCAAGTTTTTGAAAAATAAGAATTTGAGTTTTGAGAGTCGATTTGGACTCGGATTTTAAAACTATTCACATATATGAACTCGTGGGGTTATGGGTAGTCGAAATCTACCCTTAGACCCAGATTTTGACTAGACTTTTGTTGACCTTTTGGGGAAAGTGTAAAGATCATAGCTTTATTTATTGTAATTAATTTTTCTTGCATTGTTTGATGTTATTAAGTCGATTTTGGTTAGATTTGAGCAGTGTGGAGACGAATTTTAGGGGAAAGGCTATTTGCGAGGGTTGAATTAGCCTAGTTGAGGTAAGTATCTCGCCTAAATTTGTGTGGGGGAACTACTCCATAGGATTTGGGATTGATTGTGTCATTTGTGTATGTGAAAGCCATTTCGCAAGGTGACGAGTGGGTACACGTGTTATATGTGGTATTTGACCGGTTTAGGCTACTTAGACTCTTTCCACGCTTTAATTGAATTGTCATATCATGTTCTTAATTCTCGTAGTCAACTTGTTCTTACTTGTGTTAGTTTATCCTTACATGCCTTAAATGACTTTGTTAACACTTGTTCACATCTTACTTGATATTTGGCTCTTATGCTTTAGTTGAACTTGTTGCCTCTTTCATTATTACATGTTATCTCTTTCATTGTCGGTTTAACATTATTTGAAGTCATTGATATATGTTATCTCTTTCATGGTTGATTATCCTTATTTGAAGCCATCAATATATGTTATCTCTTTTATTGTGAGTTATTCTTATTTAGTATCGTGGTAATATATTATCTTTCTCATTGTTGAGTTATTGGTGTTAAAGTTGTGAAAGTCGTTATCACTTTGAGGCGAAGTGTTAATTGTTGAAACATCTTTCTTGTTGAGAATTTACATTCATTGTTATTGTCGATATTCTTGTACACATTATGGTAGAGCCATGGGCTATTGTTGTGAAAACATTGACATTGTTGATTATTGACAAGTTGTGACATATGAGTACTCATGGTGCGAGTTATTATTGTGATGTGATATTGATGTGTATGTGGAAGTATAAGGATAGGGGTTAATATGAATGCGACGACATAAGGTGGGACTTATGTGCGTGTTGCATGTACGGGAATTATGTGAAGTCATGTTGCCTCCTAAGGTGGGCTAAAGTGTGTATAGCTATTTCGGGAAAAATATTTTCAAAACTATTTAAATGTAAGGCTCACGCGACGGCATAAGGAATTATTGTGATTGAGATTGTGAATTTTGAGTACGAGGCGGTACCTCGGCTGTGATTCTCAATATATACGAGGCGGTACCTTGGTTGTGATCTTTGTTGTACACGAGGCGGTACCCCGTTGTGATTCTTGTTGTTTATCTTGTGTTGTAAAGAGTTATTTTGTGGGAACACTTCTTGTTGTTTTGTTTTTCCTTGTTCTATCAGTTATTGTCTGTATATGAACATTGTGGTTATTTTCAATTATTTTCTTTATGTTATCTCTATGCTTACAATCCTTTCATTAGTCTATATTATTAACTTGCTTCATATTACTTATTGCTCTGCTTTATGTTACTTCTTGTTATTACGTTTTTATTATGTTTATTATATCCTAGTAGGTGTCTTGACCTGACCTCATCACTACTCTATCGAGGTTAGGCTTGCTACTTACTGGGTACCCTTGTGGTGTACTCATACTATGCTTCTGTACGTCTTTTATGCAGATCCAGTTACATATGCTCATGCCGGACGTTAGTGATCAATTGTTAGCTGCTTTTCGGAGACTTTAAGGTATACCTGCTCGGCGTCGGCAGGCACAGTTGCCTTGACTTATCTTTACTTCCTGTTGTATTTTCATTCAGATAGTGATATAGTAGACATTCTAGTATTACTATCTAAAGCTTATGACCCAGTTCCCCGGTTTTGGAAAGTGTATTGTTGAGATTCTATTTCAGAAGATTATATCAGTCTATTAGACTTGCTTTAGTATTTTTGTTAAATTATTTCTGTCAAGTTATTATTAAAGTTAGGCTTACCTAGTCGTAGAAAGTAGGTGCTATCACAACATCCTAAGGTGGAAAAATGGGGTAGTGACACCATGTGAAAGGGGGAACGAGTCTCAAGTTGGTAAATCTTTTCATGTTAGCTGTCTGAACTCTAGACAAATCATAAAGGTGGATTTAAATTTCAAAATTAATTTTTCTCTTCTCTGTCTAGGAACCCGAGCCTCAAAAATAAAACCTTTTCTAATATGTGGTTACTGAATCTAAGCACACTAAATTTGTTGGTGATGCTTCATCCATTGAGCCCCAAATCGATATTCTTAAAATCCTATTTATGTCCAAGAACCAAAATCATTGAACACCATGTCCTAAAAATCAAAATCAAGGCTTATTGATTATTCTGTTGAGCATGATAGTGAGAAATCTGCGCTTGAAATTTCTGAAAAGGAAGAAGCATATTCTTAGGAGGAAGATTCAGAAGTTATGGTGGATGCTACACAAGTTCAAGCAGAACCTGAAAATACTCGCAGTATTGTGCCTAATGGATGTGTTTTTGAAAAAGCCTTTAGATATGCTATATGATGTGAGTAATGTTAGTGATAAAACAGTAGAGGTGGATAAAGAGAAATAAGTGAGAAAAATTAAATTGAAGGAATTAACAGTAAGGGAGAAGGTTCCCCAGGATCTCCTGGCAATGAACCAGGTTCTTCAACTAATGGTGAGGGTTAAAAAATATTTGTATGAGAGTATGGTTGAAGAAGTTAGAGATGTTGAACCTGGTAGTCTAGGATTTAAGAGGGTGATATTAATAGAGTTGTTGATGAGAGGGTTCTTTTAATAAAGGTGTTGAGTAGAGGGTGCTATTAGTAAAGGTGTTGATGAAATTAAAGCTGACGAAGAAAAGTAGCCCAACAAGGAATATGGTTTCTTGGATCAATCGGACTGAAATTTGTCAAGGTTGGTAACTAAGAGATAGAAGAGGGAGAAGAAGTGAACAAAGAAGATGGCATTAATGATTTCCGCTATCTAAGAGGGCATAACAATTGCAAAAGTTCTTTTGGTAAAGGTGTTTCGGATGCTAAAGAATATGAGAAGAGGAAAAGGGCAAGTTTCGGTTAATGGATGAACCAAATGTTATTATGCCTATAGATCTTGAAATAGATGAAGAAGCTAAAAAAGAAAAGTTCCTCTACTTCAAAAGAAAAAAGAAGAATAATCTTGATAAATCACGGACCATCTCAAATAAAGGAAAAAGAAAACTGAAGAGAAAATAATACAATGAGGTGGAGTTAGCCACCATGTGTGTGAAGAGGAAAAGCTAAACTGCCAGGTAGGGAGGCATTGTGTTGAATCATAGAAGTAAAAAGGCGAGATTAGAGTTGGAATATCTATGTCTCTAGAGTGCAGAAGTAACCCTATTCCAGTCAATGAACGCGGTCCTTAGTTTTTCCTAGTAATGTCCAAACCAAGTCCTTACCAAGTTACGCCCTATTTTGATATGCTATCATTTGTACTCTACTGGTTTAATATTTTTTGTGTGGCATTTATCGCATGTTCTTGTTACTTTTGTTGGTTTGGGTCTAATAGACTTAATATGGTACATATATAACTTTTCATATTCTTGGTTTGATTAGTCTCTTAAGATGGATAGTATCATAAGACTAGTGTTTGACCTCTTGACTTATGTGCATGTTAGTGTAGTTGGAGTGACCATGAGTTTGATATTTCTTAATTCTCACTTTTGACTCTACTAACGCTTTGTTTTTCAATAATGCCAAAAGGAGAAAGTTAAGGATGTGCTCATTGACTTATCAATGAACCTAGTCTTTGTGTTTATATTGTCATAATGTTGATTGTGTTCTAAAGAGATGTTTGCAAGAAAGATGTTGAACCAATTTCATTCTTGCACCTAGCCATATATAGAGTTGCAATGAATAGGAAGATGAGTATCTTGAGCTACTGATCAAGCAGGTTCTTATGTTGAACAATCTGCTTCTTAAGTTAAAGATTACACATGGGTGTATTTGATGATTGAGCTGAGTTGCACATGTGTTTGTCATCATCAAAAAGACGGAATATATTAAGCTGAGCTTAAATTGGTTTTGATGATTAATAAATAGTTGTCAATAGAACTAGGTCCCTTGCAGTAGATGACTGAAGATTATGTACTTAAAAGTAGTTTTGATGACTAAGTGACATCTGACAACGAGCCAGATCTCTTAAAGATATTTTTGTATTGATATACAAGAGTTACAAATGTTTAAAGCAGATATCAAGAATCAGGTCCCTTGAAGACGCTCATCAGAAGCTAGAAACTTATTCCTACTACAAGTCCATTGAGCTGGAATTCTATTGAAATTTAGATTCCTTGAAGGATCTATTTCGTGGGATGAAAGTACGGTAATAATTGGAGAAATTTGAGGTCAATAAGAATTTATTAATTATGGGAATACGTGCATTGAAATAAAAATCTTGTGAAGGAGTCTTTGAAGAAAAGTCAAATCCTCATGCAAGTCAGATTCCATGAAGAACTAAATTCGTGGGTTATAAGGAAAATATTAGCTGAAGTAATTCATGTTGGAAAAGGATTCAACAATTAGAAATAATTGCATTAAAGGAAAAGGCTTGAGGAGTTCGAAATAAATAAGGAAACCAAATCCTCAAAGGATTCTTTTTCTTAACCGATTTCTTTTAGGAACTTGGAGCATAAATTAGAGAAGGATTTCGTCCAACCTTATGCATATATAAAGCATCATGTTGCTGCTATTTTCTCTAACGCTATTCAGAGAAAATAGCATTCGTAGCAAAAATGTGCTTTCAATGATTCAAGTTGCTCAACTGAAGAACCAGGTTCAGAAGACGAAGCTGCTGAAGTTTTTAGTTGTTTAGGTTGAGTCAAATGATCTTAAATTGTAACCTATATTGAAATTGAAGAAGTATAAACATATGTGAAAAATTCTAAAGAGTTTTATTCTGCTTTCTAAGCTAGACTTAGTTTAGAAAGGGGTAGCTATAATTGGGTTGATTGTAGGAAAAATGTACTAGAGTTAGTCTCCTAGTTATAGAGTTGTAACCTAAAGCTTAGCTACAATTAGGTTGATTGTGGGAGCAAGGAACTAGAGTTAGTCCTTTTGGTTATTGAGTTGTAACCTAAAACCGCTATTTAAAGTGAGTGAAGTTTTGAGGAAAATCTTACTTGGGTAGATCGTAATTTTTAACTCTCTTAAGCAAGGAGGTTTTTCACGTGAAATATTATTGTGTTGTTTAATTTCTACACTTTACTTTTAGTTTTGTGTCGGAATAGTAAAGTCAAAAAATCAAGTTCTTTGGCATGTGAAAATCGGGCAAGACACAATTCACCCTCCTCTTGTGTCTAGGTGCATCCTAAAATAACAGATCATTTTAATTAATTACAACTGTCATAATTTGTTGCTTAGGTTAGGTAGCTCTGCATTGTAGCTGACTCCTATACTCTCATCAGAGTTGATATTGATCCATCTTTGTTGAGCCTATTATAATTCCTCTTTGTCAAGTCAATTCCGGACGGAAGTATATTGAAGTTTGTTGTAACGACCCAACCGGTCGTTTTGTATAATTATATCTCGTTTCCCCTTTTTATGCTTCACACATGTATTTTTATGATTTTATAACTTACGGAGTTGATTAGTTTCATTTCGGAAAGATTTTGGGTTGATTTGGACCCTTTGATTCTTGACTTAGAAGCTTAAGTTACAAATATTGAACAAACTTTGATATTTATGAAAAAGACCCCAGAACAGTATTTTGATGGTTCTGATAGCTTCGTATCATGATTTTGGACTTGGGCGTATTCCCAAAATTGAATTCGGAAGTCCGTAGGTTGATTTGTGTTGTTTTGTCGAAATTTGGCAATTTGAAGTTAAAATGTTTGACCAGAGGTTGACTTTTAGCTATCAAGTTCGGAATGTAATTTTGGAACTTGGAATAGGTCCTTTATGCTATTTAGTACTTGTCTGCAAAATTTGGTATCATTTGAAGTTGAATTGGTAGGATTCGGACGCTTAGTTGCAATTCTAGTAGTTCTTGAACTTTACTTTGAAATCCATGTGTTTTAGTATTTGATTCGTAGTTTTAGATATTATTTTTTATGTTTTGATCGCGCGAGCGAGTTCGTATGATACTTTTAGACTTGTGTGAATGTTTGGTATGGAACCCCCGGGGCTCGGATAAGTTTCGAACATTTCTCAGAATGAATTGAACTGAAAATGGATTGCTGGTGTTGTTGATGCTCTGTTATCGCAATTGCTAGCACTAGCCTCGCAATTGCGAAGGTGACAGTGGGGCTCAGATGTCGCAAATGCGAATTCCCCTTCGCATTTGCAAAGTCAGCAGGCCTGAGGGTAGGTTCGCAATTACGATCATTTGGTCGCATATGCGATAGTGGCAAGCTTCCCAATTGTGAAACCTTTGTTGCAATTGCGACTTTTCATTGAGGATGTCAGGGTTCGCAAATGCGACCCCTGATTTGCAATTGTGAGGGCTCGCAAATGTGAACCCTGTGTCGCAAATGCGACATCTGCAGCTGGTCATAATGGCTGAAAAGTCAGAATTTCACCTCATTTCTCACATTTTAGAACTCTAGACTCGGTAGGAGGCAATTTGGAGAGGGAATTTTCATCTACAAGCATTGGTGAAGTGATTCGAATTTATTTCCAACTATATTTCATCAATATATCTTAGATTTATCATCAAAATCATGTGAATTAAAGTGAAAATTTATGAAATTTTGTCAAGTTTTTGAAAAATACGAATTTGAGTTTTGAGAGTCGATTTGGACTCGGATTTGAAAACTAATTACATATATAGACTCATGGGGTTATGGCTTATCGGAATCTACCCTTGGACCTAGATTTCGATAGAGCGGGCCCCGGGTTGACATTTTGGGAAAAGTGTTAAGATCATAGCTTTATCTATTGTAAGTATTTTCCCTTGAATTGTTTGAAGATATTAAGTCAAATTTGGTTAGATTTGAGCCGTGTGAAGACGAATTTTAGGGAAAAAGCTATTTTCGAGAGTTAAGTTGGCCTAGTTGAGGTGATTATCTTTCCTAACTTTGTGTGGAGGAACTATCCCTTAGGATTTAGGATTGATTGTGTCATTTATGCTATGTGAAAGACATGTACGCAAGGTGACGAATGGGTACACGGGTTATATGTGGTACTTGACCGTTTAGGCTACTTAGACTCTTTCCATATTCTAATTGAATTGTCATATTATGTTTTAAATTCTCATAGTCAATCTACTCTTACTTGTGTTACTTTATCCTTACATGCCTTAAATGACTTTGTTAATACTTATTCTACATCTTACTTGATATTTTTCTCTTAAGCTTAGTTGAAGTTGTTGCCTCTTTCATTGTTACATGTTATCTCTTACATTGTCAATTTATCATCATTCGAAGTCATTATTACATGTTATCTCTTCCATTGTTGATTTAGTTTTATTTGTTCCATTGTTGATTTACTTTTATTTGAAGCCATTGTTACATGTTATCTCTTTCATTGTTGATTTAATATTATTTAAAGTTATTGTTACATGTTATCTCTTCCCTTGTACGTTATTCTTATTTGATATCGTAGTTACACATTATCTCTCTTATTGTTGAGTTATTGGTGTTGAAGTTATGAAAGTCGTTATCACATTGAGGCGAATTTATTTATTGTTGAGATATCCCTTCTTGTCAAGAAATTTACATTCATTATTATTGTTGATATTCTGTACACATTGTGGTTGAGTAATGGGCTTTTGTTGTAGAAATATTGATATTGTTGATTATTGACAAGTTGTGGCATATGGGCACTCGTGGTGCGAGTTGTTATTGTGATGTGATATTGATGCGCATATGGCGGTATAAGGATAGGGGTTAATGTTCATGCGACGACATAAGGTGGGACTTATGTGCGTGTTGCTTGTAAGGGAATTACTTGAAGCCACACAATGCTATAAGGTGGGCTAAAGTGCATGTAGATATTTCGAGTTAAATGTTTTCAAAACTTATTAAAAATAAGACTCACGTAGTGGTATAAGAAACGATTGTGATTGAAATTGAGAAATGTGAATACGAGGTGGTACCTCGGTTGTGATTCTTGTTGTATACGAGGCAGTACCTCAGTTGCGATTCTTGTTGTATACGAGGCGGTACCGCGATTATGATTCTTGTTGTTTATTTTATTTTGTAAATAGTTATTGGTGGAATACTTCTTGTTGCTTTTATTTTTCTTTGTCTTATCAATTTGGATCCGTGTTTGACTTTGGTGGTTCACTTTAAATTGTTTCCTTTATGTTATCTCTATGCTTACAATTCTGTCATTAGTCTATGTTATTGACTTGCTGCATATAATTTATTTCTCTGCTTGCCTTTACTTCTCGTTATTAGGTTTTCATTCTGCTATTTATATCCTAGTAGGTATCTTGACCTGGCCTCGTCACTACTCTATCGAGGTTAGGCTTGATAATTACTGGGTACCAATGTGGTGTACTCATACTACAGCTCTGCATATCTTTTTTTGCAGATCCAGGTACGTTTGCCAGTGCCGTAGCTGCTTTTGGAGATTTCAAGGTATACTTACTCAACGTCCGCAGGCCTCAACGCCACCTTTTGTTTTAGACATTCTTCTATTTATTTCTTGTTTCAAATAGTATTGTATTTCGAGACTATTAGTACTTCTTGTAGAGTTTATGACTCCGTTCCACCAGGTTTTGGGGAAAGTTTTGGCTATTGTACTGTTAAGTTTATTATAATAGTGTGAAGGTTTAATTTGAAGTTTTAGTAGTATTTCCTCTATTTTCTCCATGTATATTAGGCTTATCTAGTAATAGAGACTAGGTGCCATCACGACATCCTACGGTGGAAAATTGGGATCGTGACATTTGTTTTTGTTACCAAATTATTCTCATTGTTCTTGCCTTGTTGGAGCTTCGAGTGATCATTTATGTATAATTCAACAATATCACATGGCATTATTCTACTACACCAAAAGAAGTTTTTAGTTGCAATACAGTTTTCTTTTAGCGGCAATATTAATTGCCGTAATATTTACCCGCAATAGATTAAATGTCATTGCATCCAAGGTCTCTAAAGCCTCTAGCAACATTTATGTCGAGTGCTGGTAAAGAATATTACTGCTAAAAGTAATTACTTGTAGCGACTTTTATTTGGCGACAATTATTATAACCACAAAAGTTGGTTTATAAATATGTTATCCAACATTTTATGCGGCTTTGGTTATTGTCGGTAAAAGTACAATATTTGCAAGTAAAGAAGATTTGTTTTAGTGGCAATTATCATGGCAACTAAAATTGACCGTAAATTCACTTGAATCCAAAGATTTAACAAGTACTATTTTATAACATCAAAAACAAAAATCACAAGAGCAATCAGTCAGAAGATTTTTACACGATGAATTATCAAACTCAAAATGCCTTTCATTAAAAACAAGAACTGCAATGACTCGATCGGTCATTTTATATATTTGAGACCCATTCTCCTATTTGATATTTTCTTATGTGTATTTCATAATTGGTGCCCAGTGGGTATGGTTGGTTTGGTTGCCGGAAGGTTTGAGGAGATTTGAAACACTTGGCCTCATTTTGGAAGCTTAAGTTGTAAGAGTTGACCAAGATTAGACATATTAGTAGACGACCTCAGATTGGTGATTTGATGATCCCAATAGCTACGTATGGTAATTTGAAACTTAGGCATATGTTCGGATTTGGATTTGGAGGTTCTTAGAAAGTTTTGATTCTATTTGCCGAAAGTTAGCAATTCAAAAGTTTGGGGAGTTCATAGGTTTGATCGGGAGTTGACTTTGATGATATTCGACTCGGATTATTGTTCCGCAACTTGTAATAGGTTAATTTATTGGATTGGAACTTGTCTGCGAAGTTTGGTTGTAATCTGCAAAGTCTAAGTATGATTCATACGCGTTCGGCATAGTATGAATGTTTAAAGTTAAGAGATGGATTTTCGTCTTCGATTTGTAGACCTATAGGAAAATTTTCTAGACAATCATATTTTAGACCATTTTTTAAACAACACAGTAGTCAAATGATACATGTTCTCGTTTATGAATTCTATAGTCATGATTTCTTGGCGGGAAGTATTAAGAACATAGCTGGTAGTATAAGCAGTTGAACCAATTAATAGAATCCTATAGGTATGAAGCTAAGTGTTTAATCATAATACATGGTTTCTAAGTGAAGGAAGAAATACTTAAACAGGTTAGCAAAGAGTATGTCCTATGGACATGCTTTCTAAACACATTGACAGTATTCTATTACCGGATGATCAGGGCCCTAAATTCACGATTTCTAAACGGATAAGCAAATTTGAAAGTCCTATCGGCATGCTGTCTATTAGAGAGTAGTGCACATAAGTAGAACATGATGGACAAGTAGCAAACAAAGTCATTTGGCTCCTATAGGCATGTGCTCTACCCATTTATGCAAGAATTAGACTACCCAAGCCCTCTTTTTTTAACTATTTCCCCCATCATTCATTTTTGTGACTTGCCGGGAGGTTTCGTTTTGGTTTTTGGAATATTTTGGGACACTTAGTCCCTAAATGGAGGTTTAAGTGTCAGGATTTTGACTGTAGTCGAAAGTGTATGAAGACGACTCCGGAATGGAGTTTCGTCAGTTCCGTTAGTTCCGTTTGGTGATTTTTGACTTAGGAGCGTGTCCGAACTGGGAATTTGAGGTCTGTAGCTAATTTAGGCTTGAAATGGCGAAAGTCGAATTTTTGGGAAGTTTGACTGGGTGGTTGATTTTTTGACATCAGGGTCGGATTCCGATTTCAAAAGTTGAAGTAGGTCTGTATTGTTGAATATGACTTGTGTACAAAATTTGAGGTCAATCGGACGTTGTTTGGTAGGTTTCGGCGTCGTTTGTGAAATTTGAAAAATTTAGACATTCTTTAGGCTTGAATCTGGGTGTAATTGGTGTTTTGATGTTGTTTTGAGTTATTCGAAGGCTCAACTAAGTTCGTATGATATTTTGGAATGTGTTGGTATGTTTGGTTGAGGTCCTGGGGGCCTCGGGTGAGTTTCGGATGATTAACGGATTATTTTTGGACTTGGCTTGATAGCTGAAGTCTGGTTGCAGCAGGTTCTGGTTTCCTTGTACGCGAACGTAGGGATTCATTCGCGATCGCATAAGGTTATGCGGGGCTGAGGTGAGTTTGTTCTACGCGATCACAGAGTTTTGAACGTGATTGCGTATGTGTACGAAGTTGTGCTTCACGAACGCGTGGCTAAGGTCACGTTCGCGTAGAAGAATTTGAGCAGGAGGGGAGGTGTGGCCAATGCTCTACGCAATCGCATGAGGCAGGATGCGATCGCATAGGTATGGGAGGCAGTGATCCCCGATCGTGTGGGTGATTTCGCAATCGCGTAGGGTAAAAATCCTGGGGCAACCAAGTTGTTCTTCACGATCGCAAGGCTATTTCCGCGATCGCGATTAAGGAAATGTCTGGGCAGTATTAAAGTTTCCAAAAACGGGGTTTTTGCCATTTTATCAAAAACGTGAGTTGGGAGCATGTAATTCGGCGATTCTTGAAGAGATTTTCGTGGAGTTGATTGGGGTAAGTGATTCTTACTTGGTTTTGGTTAAATCCCATGATTTCATCTTTAATTTTATCATCTAATTTGTGATTTGGAGTGAGAAATTGGAGAAAAAGAAGAAGAACTCTTGAGTTGGAATTTTGAGGTTTTGAATGGGATTTTATTATCAGATTTGAGTAAATTTGGTATGGTTAGACACGTGAGTGAATGGGCTTTCGGGTTTTGTGTCTTTTGTCGGATTTCGAGACGTGGGCTCCGGAGCCGGGTTCGGGCCAATTTTGGATTTTTGGCTATAATTTAGTACTTTTCTTGTGGAATTGATCCCTTTAGCCTATATTGATTGTATTGTTCTATTTGTGGCTAGATTCGGAATGTTTGGAGATTGATTTGTGAGGCAAAGACATTTCAGAGTAGAGATTTACTTGGTTTGAGGTAAGTAACAGTCTTAAATCTGGTTTTGAGGGTATGAAATCCCGAGAATTGGTATAATGTGATATTTGCAGGTGAAGCACATGCTAGGTGATGGGCGTGCGAGCGTGCACCGTGAGGGATTGTGACTTGGTCCGTCCCGTGAGTCTGTAAAGTCGAATAACCATTGTTATTGCTTGTTTTTCGTTGTCTTTGAGGAATTGACTGTCTTTCATGTTAGAAACCATGCTTAGGCCATATGATATCACTATTGGGACCCGCAGTGGTCGTATACTTGTTGAATTGATTGCTAATTGCTGCCTTGTACTTAGTCATAGTCTTATTGTTTCCTCTCATTTCTTGTTGATACTTGTTGTATTCTCTGTTTGGGCTGGTTATTATGATATTCTGTGAGCCCGAGGGGCTGGAGAGGTTAGTGACTGAGATAGGGCCTGAGTGCCGAGCTGCGAGCTGTGAGGTATACGGATCGAGTTGCATGCCGCATCAACCGCAACAATATTGGATCGGGTTGCACGCCGCAATATTATTGGATCGGGTTGCATGCCGCAACAATATTGGATCGGGTTGCATGCCGCAACAATATTGAATCGGGATGCACGCCGCATCAATATAGCTCTTAAGCTGAAGATGCCCCTCCGGAGTCTGCACACCCCCAGTGAGCGCATGTACCTACTGAGAGTGTGTATTGAGGGCTGAGAGCCGAGAGTATGACCTGTTGAGATGAGTTGAGTGGCAGCTGCCTTGAGAGGCTGTACTTGATTTTATTTATTGTTGCACTTAGTTGTTATTTGTTGTTGTGGTGAAATTTCTTGAAGATGCATATCTGTTTTACTTGAGCTCGAACTGATTTGACTTACACTACCAGAATTGAAAGGATGTTCACTCTCTACTGAAAACTTTTGAAATGAACTGTATTTTTATAGCTCGTTACTGCTTCTCAGTTTCTTATTTAATTCTGTTACTTGCTGAGGTTGTTGTACTCATGCTACACCCTGCACTTCATGTGTAGATCCAAGTGTGTACGGTTCTGGCGGTCGCTGAGTTCGTGTGCGGGCTAATTATCGGAGACTTACGAGGTAGTTGTCGTCATTCGCAGTCCTTGTTTCTTATTTTCTCTTGTATTGGAATTTGGCACAGACTGTAGTAGACTCTGTTTTTAGATTGGTTGTTAGATGCTCGTGACTTAGTGACACCCCAATGTATAGCACTTATGTTTTAATTGGGTTTTACCCCGTTTCATGAAAAACTGCAGTTATTTTACATGTCTTAATTCATTTCTGTTAAATTTTGAAAGTGTTTTGGAAACGTCGGCTTGCCTAGTACCATGATAAGCTCCATCACGACGGGTTAGATTTTGGGTCATGACAAGTTGGTATCAGAGCCTAGGTTACATAGGTCTCACGATTCATGAGCAGGTTTAGCAGAGTCTTGCGGATCGGTACGGAGACGTCTGTACTTATCTTCGATAGGCTGCCGAACCCTTAGGAAACTTCACATTCTTGAACACTTGTCGTGCGAATTTGTTGATTCTAGTAACTAAACATCTGTTGTTTCAATCTCTCACAGATGGTGAGGGCTCGTACTACCGGGCAGGATGGACAGCCACCGGTGCCACCAGCCAGGGCCGCGAGAGGCCGAGGTCGCGGTAGAGGCCACGGTAGGGGTTGAGGTTCATCCCACACAGCAGCTGGGGCAGTACCTGTAGATCTGCTAGTTGCCCCAGATCAGGACCAGATTCTCGTTGTTGATGCACCAGCTCAGGCACCACTTGTGCCTGTTGTGATTCCACACCTTCAGGAGGCCTTAGCTCAGATTCTGACTGTGTGTACCAGTCTTGCTCAGGTGGTCTCTATTCCGGCCGCAACAGCCACTTCTCAGGCCGGGGAGGTACTCAGACTGCTGCTGCCCGCATATGAGAGCACGTGGTACAGGGATTTCAGACATCGGGGGCACCCCTAGCCCAACCGGTTGTAGCTGCTCAGAACTATGTGGTTCCTGCTATGCCTGCGGATGAGCAGTGTAGATTGGAGAGGTTTGGGAGACTCCAACCTCTATCGTTCAGTGGTACAGAGGGAGAGGATGCACAGGGTTTCTTGGATAGGTATCAGAGGATACTCCGTACAGACAGGTATTCTAGAGACTAGTGGGGTCTCGTTCAGTACCTTTCAGTTCTCTGGGGCTGTATTCAGTTGGTAGGAGGCTTATGATAGGCATAGGCCGGTCGGTGCAGCGCCCCTTACCTGACAGCAGTTCTCCGTTATCTTTCTGGAGAAGTTCGTGCCTCAGTCCCGTAGAGAGGAACTGCGCAGACAGTTTGAGCAGCTTTGTCAGGGTGATATGTCTGTGACACAGTATGAGATACGATTCTCGGAGTTGGCCCGTCATGCTATCTAGTTGGTTCCCACAGACAGGGAGAGGATCAGGAGGTTTATAGATGGCCTCACTTATCAGCTGCGATTGCTTATGACCAGAAAGAGTGTCTGGTGCTACTTTTGATGAGGTTGTCAACATTGCTCGTCAGATTGATATAGTTAGCAGTCAGGAGAGGGTTGAGAGGGAGGTAAGAGGCCTTGTGGACATGGAGGATTTAGCGGTGCTCCTTCTAGGGGTCAGTTCTAGCACGGTAAAGGCCGTCCTTTCAAACATGCTTAGACGGCTCATCCAGGTCACCGTGGTGCATCATCTTGCCATGGTTCTCACAGTTATCAGCAGGGCCGTTCATCTCTCGGTGCCCTCCCAGCGTAGAGCTCGTCCCGTGCTCCATAAGGTCAGGGTTCGTCTATGCCAGGTCCTTCTGCCATTTATCCCGGTGCTTGGGGCTACCTTCAGTCCCCTGCACTAGCACGAGGGAGTTGTTATGAGTGTGGGGAGTTTGGTCACATGAGGAGAGAGTGTCCTCGTATAGTGGGAGGTCCAGCTCCGCAGAGGAGCTAGTCTATGTCATCAGCACTAGCCCCTTCACCACCCGCTCAGCCAGCCCGGGGTGGAGCCCAGTCAGCTAGGGGTCACCCGAGAGGGGGAAGCCGATCAGGGGGCGGCCAGGCCCGTTTCTATACTCTTCCTGCCAGACCAGATGCTATTGCTTCGGATGCTTTGATTACAGGTATTGTCTCAGTTTGCCATAGTGATGCATTTGTATTATTTGACCCTGGTTCCACTTATTCATATGTGTCTTCATATTTTGTTTATTATCTGGATATGCCCCGTAAGTCTCTAGTTTCACTTGTTCATGTATCCACTCCTGTGGGCAATACTATTATTGTGGATCACGTATATCGGTCATGTGTGGTGACCATTGGGGGTTTGGAGACCAGAGTGGATCTTTTGCTGCTCAGTATGGTCGATTTCGATGTGATATTGGGTATGGATTGGTTGTCCCTATGTCATGCTGTTCTAGATTGTCACGCTAAGACTGTGACGTTGGCGATGCCGGGCTTGCCGAGAGTTGAGTGGAGCAGTTCTATAGACTATGTTCCTAGTAGAGTGATTTCATACTTGAAGGCTCAGCGGATGGTTGAGGAGGGCTGTCTATCTTATCTGGCCTTTGTGAGGGATGTTACTGCAGAGGCCCCTGCTATCGATTCTGTTCCGGTGGTGCGAGATTTCCCGAATGTGTTTCCTGTAGACCTGTCGGGCATGCCGCCCGATAGGGATATTGATTTCGGTATTGATTTGGTGCCGAGCACTTAGCCCATATCTATTCTACCATACCGTATACCACAGACTGAGTTGAAGGAATTAAAGGAGCAGCTTCAGCAACTCCCTTATAAGGGGTTTATTCAGCCTAGCGTGTCACCTTGGGGTGCACCGGTTCTATTTGTGAAGAAGAAGGATGGTACTATGAGAATGTGCATTGATTACAGATAGTTGAACAAGGTCATAATCAAGAACAAGTATCATTTGCCACGTATTGATGAGTTGTTTGACCAGCTTCAGGGATCGATGGTGTTCTCCAAGATTGATTTAAGGTCAGGGTATCACCAGCTGAAGATTCGAGACTCGGATATTCTTAAGACAGCTTTCAGGACCCGATATGGTCATTATGAGTTCCTTGTAATGTCTTTTGGGCTGACCAACGCCCCAGCAATGTTCATGCATCTGATGAACAGTGTGTTTCAGCCGTATTTGGACTCGTTCATCATTGTATTCATTGATGTTATCCTGGTGTACTCTCGTAGCCAGGAGGAGCATGCCCAGCATCTAAGGATTGTGTTACAGCTATTGAGGGTGGAGAAGCTTTATGCAAGGTTCTCCAAGTGTGAGTTTTGGCTCAGTTAAGTGGCGTTCTTGGGGCACGTGGTGTCCAGTGAGGGTATTCAGGTGGATCCGAAGAAGATAGAGGCAGTCCAGAGTTGGCCCAGACCATCCTTAGCCACGGAGATTAAGAGCTTTCTTAGTTTAGCAGGCTATTACTGTCATTTTGTGGAGGGTTTTTCATCTATTGCATCGCTCTTGACCAAATTAACCCAAAAGGGTGCTCCATTCAGGTGGCCGGATGAGTGCGAGGAGAGCTTTCAGAAGCTCAAGACTGCCTTAACCACGGCTTCAGTTCTAGTTCTGCCATCAGCTTCTGGTTCCTACATAGTGTATTGTGATGCCTCACGGATCAGTATTAGGTGTGTTCTAATACAGGAGGGTAGAGTGATTGCTTATGCTTCGCTCCAGTTGAAGACCCATGAGAAGAACTATCATGTCCACGACCTTGAGTTAGCAGCTATTGTTCATGCCTTGAAGATTTGGCGACACTATTTGTACGGGGTCTATTGTGAGATTTACACTGATCATCAGAGTTTACAGCATCTGTTCAAACAGAAGGATCTTAACTTGAGTCAGCGGAGGTGGTTGGAGCTTCTTAAGGACTATGATATCACCATTTTATACCATCCCATGAAGGCCAATGTGGTGGCTGATGCCTTGAGTCCCCAGGCGGAGAGTTTGGGAAGTTTAGCGTATCTTCCAGTAGCAGAGAGACCCTTGGCATTTGATGTTCAGGCCTTAGCTAGACAGCTTGTCAGATTGGATATTTCGGAGCCAAGTCGGTTATTGGCCTGTGTGGTCTCTAGGTCTTCTCTTTATGATAGTATCAGGGAGCGTCAGTATGATGACCCCCATCTGCTCGTCCTCTAGGACAGGGTTCGGCAAGATGATGCTAGATATGTGACTATTGGTGATGATGGCGTGTTGAGGATGTAAGTCCAGATACGTGTGCCCAATGTGGATGGGCTTCAGGAGTTAATTCTTGAGGAGGCCCACAGCTCACGGTATTCCATTCATCTGGGGGCCGCAAAGATGTACCAGGATATGAGGCAACACTATTGGTGGAGGAGGATGAAGAAGGATATAGTTGGGTTTGTGGCTCAGTGTCTCAACTGTTAGCAGGTTAAGTATGAGTATCAGAGACCGGGTGGCTTGCTTAAGAGGTTAGAGATCCCAGAGTGAAAGTGGGAGCGGATCACCAAGTCCGTGCACTTTATTCCAGTTGGTACTACTTATTCTTCAGAGCTGCTGGCTGAGATTTACATCCGAGAGATTGTTCGCCTTCATGGTGTCCCAGTTTCCATCATTTCAGATAGAGGCATGCAGTTTACAGCGTAGTTTCGGAGGGCCGTGCAGCGAGAGTTGGGTACTCAGGTCGAGTTGAGCACAGCCTTTCACCCTCAGACGGATGGACAGTCCGAGCGCACTATCCAGATATTGGAGGACATGTTGCGCGCTTGTGTCATTGATTTTGGGGGTTCATTGGACCAGTTTCTGCCGCTCATGAAGTTTGCATATAACAACAGTTATCAGTCGAGCATTCAGATGGCTCCATACGAGGCTTTATATGGGAGGCAGTGTAGATCTCCGGTGGGATGGTTTGAGCCGGGTGAGGCTAGGCTCTTGGGTACAGACTTGGTCCAGGATGCATTAGACAAAGTGAAATTGATTCAGGAGCGGCTTCGCACGGCGCACTCTAGGCAGAAAAACTATGCTGACAGGAAGGTCTGTGATGTGTCTTTCATGGTCGGGGAGAAAGTTCTACTGAAGGTATCACCCATGAAGGGTGTTATGAGGTTTGGGAAGAGGGGAAAGTTGAGCCCTCAGTTCATTGGGCCTTTTGAGGTACTTAAGAGGATATGAGAGGTGTCTTACAAGCTTGCCTTGCCACCTAGCTTGTTGAGTGTGCATCCAGTATTTCATATTTCTATGCTCCGGAAGTATATCAGCGATCCGTCCTATGTTTTGGATTTCAGCACGATTCAGTTGGATGGTGATATGACTTATGATGTGGAGCCGGTGGCCATTTTGGAGCGAAAGCTTCGGAAGTTGAGGTCCAATGATATAGCTTCAGTGAAGGTGCAGTGGAGAGGTCATCTTGTGGAGGAGGCCACTTGGGAGACCGAGCGGGAGATGCGGAGCAGATATCCACACCTATTTGAGACTCCAGATATGTTTCTAGACTCGTTCGAGGATGAACCACTGTTTAAGAGGGGGAGGATGTAACGACCCGGCTGGTCGTTTTAAGTGTATTAGCCCTGATCCCCTATTTACTTCTTCTCTCATATCTATTTCTGCTATTGTAACTTGACGGGAGGTTTCGTTTTGGTTTTTGGAATGTTTTGGGACACTTAGCCCCTAAATGGAGGTTTGTCTCAAGATTTTGACCGTAGTCGAAAGTGTATGAAGATGACTCTGGAATGGAGTTATGTCGGTTCTTTTAGCTCCATTGGGTGATTTTGGACTTAGGAGCGTGTCTGAACTGTGAATTTACGGTCTGTAGCTAATTTAGGCTTGAAATGGCGAAAGTTGAATTTTTGGAAAGTTTGACCGGGGGGTTGCCTTTTTGATATCGGGGTCGGATTCCGATTCCGGAAGTTGGAGTAGGTCCTTGATATTGAATATTACTTATGTGCAAAATTTGAGGTCAATCAGACGTGGTTTGGTAGGTTTCGGCGTCATTTTTGGAATTTGAAAGTTTAGAAGTTCTTTATGCTTGAATATGGGTGTAATTTGTGTTTTGATGTTGTTTTGAGTGATTCGAAGGCTTGACTAAGTTTGTATGATATTTTGGGATGTGTTGATATGTTTGGTTGAGGTCCCGGGGGCCTTAGATGAGTTTCGGGTTGTTAACGGATCATTTTTGGACTTGGCTTGATAGCTGAAGTCTGGTTGCAGGAGGTTCTGGTTTCCTTATACGCGATCACAGGGATTCATTCGCGATCGCATAAGCTTATTCGGGACTGAGGTGAGTTTATTCTACGTGATCGTAGAGTTTTAAACGCGATCACGTATGTGTGGCCAATGCTCTACGCGATCGCGTGAGGCAGGATGCGATCGTGTAGGTATGAGAGGTAGTGATCCGCGATCGCGTAGGGTAAAAATCCTGGGGTAGCCAAGTTGTTTTTCGCGATCATGAGTCTATTTTCGCGATCGCGATTAAGGAAATGCCTGGGCAGTATTAAAGATTCCAAAAGGGAGGTTTTGCCATTTTATCAAAAACTTGAGTTGGGAGCATGTAATTAGGCGATTCTTGAAGGGATTTTTGTGGAGTTTATTGGGGTAAGTGATTCTTACTTGGTTTTGGTTAAATCCCATGATTTCATCTTTAATTTTATCATCTAATTTGTGATTTGGGCTGAGAAATTGGGGAAAAAGAGGAAGAACTCTTGAGTTGGGATTTTGAGGTTTTGAATGGGATTTTGTTATCGGATTTGAGTAAATTTAGTATGGTTAGACTCGTGAGTGAACAGGCTTTCGGGTTTTGTGACTTTTGTCGGATTTCGAGACGTGGGTCTGGGATCCGGGTTTGGGCCAATTTCGGATTTTTGGCTATAATTTAGTACATTTCTTGTGAAATTGATCCCTTTAGCCTATATTGATTGTATTGTTCTACTTGTGGCTAGATTCGGGATGTTTGGAGATTGATTTGTGAGGCAAAGGCATTTCGGAGTAGAGATTTGCTCGGTTTGAGGTAAGTAACAGTCTTAAATGTGGTTTTGAGGGTATAAAACCCTGAGAATTAGTATAATGTGATATTTTGAGGTGACGCACATGCTAGGTGACGAGCGTGCGAGCGTGCACCGTGAGGTATTGTGACTTGGTCCGTCCCGTGAGACTGTAAAGTCGAATAACCATTGTTATTACTTGTTTTTCCTTGTCTTTGAGTAATTGACTGCCTTTCATGTTAGAAACCATGCTTAGGCCATATGATATCAATGTTGGGACCCGCAGCGGTCGTATACTTGTTAAATTGACTGCTAATTATTGTCTTGTACTCAGTCACAGTCTTATTGTGTGTCATATCTCTATTTCCTCTCATTTCTTATTGATACTTGTCGTATTCTCTATTTGGGCTGGTTAGTATGATATTCTGTGAGCCTGAGGGGCTGGAGAGGTTAGTGACTGAGATAGGGCCTGAGTGCCGAGCTACGAGCTGTGAGGTATATGGATCGGGTTACACGCCGTAACAAGCCATATTGGCTTTATATATATATATATATATATATATATATATATATATATATATATATATATATATATATATATATATATATATATATATAGAGAGAGGGTTTGCACGCCACAATAATATTGGATCGGGTTGCATGCCACAACAATATTGGATCGGGTTGCACGTTGCAACAATATTGGATCGGGTTGCACGCCGCAACAATATCGAGTCGTGATGCACGCTGCAACAATATAGCGCTTGGGCTGAAGGAGCCCCTCCGGAGTCTGCACACCCCTAGTGAGCGCAGGTATCTATTGAGAGTGTGAATTGAGGGTTGAGAGCCGAGAGTATGAGCCGTTGAGATGAGTTGAGTGGCTGCTGCCTTGAGAGGTTGTACTTGATTTTATTTATTGTTGTACTTACTCTTTATCTGTTATTGTGGTGAAATTTCTGGAAGATTCAAATCTTTTTTACTTGAGCTCGAACTGATTTGACTTACACTACCAGAATTGAAAGCATGTTCACTCTCTACTGGAAACTTTTGAAATGAACTGTATTTTTATTGCTCGTTACTGCTTCTCAGTTCCTTATTTAATTTTTTTACTTGCTGAGTTGATTGAAAGCACATGCTACACCCTGCACTTCATGTGCAGATCCTGGTGTGTACGGTTCTGGCGGTCACTGAGTTCGTGCGCGGGCTGATTATCGGAGACTTACGAGGTAGCTGTCGGTGTTTGCAGTCCTTGTTTCTCCTTTCTTATTATCTTTTCTCTCTTGTATTGGCATTTGGCACAAACTATAGTAGACTCTGTTTCTAGATTGGTTGTTAGATGCTCGTGACTTAGTGGCACCCCGATGTCGGGCTATGTTTTTGCAGTTATGTTTTAATTGGGTTCTACCCCGTTTTATGAAAAACTCTGGTTATTTTAAATGTCTTAATTCATTTCTGTTAAATTTTGAAAGTGTTTTGGAAAAGTCGTCTTGCCTAGTACCACGATAGGCATCATCACAACGGGTTAGGTTTTGGGTCGTGACAGTTTTACAAATTATTACAAACCAAATGGAATAGTTACATGCCCAATTACAAATATAGAATAACCCAGTAACATATCTGGACCTTTAAATAGACTTAGAGCTTAACGCGGATGGCATGCCCAAACTCCAGGTGCTGACAGTGTACTTCAGACCTCAGTACCAAAACCTGGACAAGCAGACCATGCCCAAACAATAGGAGCAACTATCTTGTCTACCCATTATTATTAACAAACATCAAAACACAAAGAAAATTGGTGACAACCTGTGCAAACCAAGTTATCCAAATAACTTCAAATTTAGGCAAGAACACATACACATTAGGTTCTTGGTGTTGCAACTAACAAAGAAGTTGGACTCTTAAATAACATCTTAGGATATGATACCTAAGAGGTAAAAGAGAACATGAACAAGAGCAAAACAACCTTTAGCCTAAATATCTTAAGAAAATTTCCTCCAACATGAAGGGATATACAAAATACATAGGTCAGAGCAAATACACGCACCGGATGGGTTACAGGTTCGTGAAACTAATTCAAGGTGACAATATCACAAAGATAGATACCCTAGAGCAGTGAGGACTTAATCACAAGGAGCATAACAAATAGGGGTTCAAGGCAAACTGTCATGACCCAACCTAGGGCCACGACGAATAATTGTCACTAAGTGCCGATCATCATTAAACCTGTTGATAATCTACTAATCATGAATATAACTGATAAACTGAACAAGCATAAGCATAGCTGATAAGAATTGTACCATCTAGAAAGCTGAAAAGGCTAACACAAGCTAACATATAAAAATATACTAACTGCACAGGTGCATATCTACATTCCTCTAGGAGTGCTTTAACAAGTACTGGACGAAACAGTGTTTCACCATACCCAAACTAGCTAACTGTACACATAGCAAAAGATAAGTAACTCCGGGAGTAAGCAGAGTGACTCCAACAGCTAGAGGATGGCCTACTGATGTGTCTTAAGTGTTGATGTATCTGTACCTACGCGGCATCATATGGACTCAAGAGATCATGAATGAAACCATAAACGGAATCACAACGTAATATGACGCCTGTCGTCCAAAAGTTGGACGAAGGAGCCTATCCCTATTTTAGGGAGAAAATGAGAATATACATGAGATACTAAGGTTAATTAACTCATTAGGATCCCTCTAGAATCAATTTAGAACCAAGGAACTCAAAATTTGTCCAACTCTTCAAATTTCTAAATATTTTGGCAGAGTTTCCCCTAAAACTGGATGATCCCCAAAAAATAAAAGCAAGCATCAGAATATACACCAGAATGGATACCCGACCAAGATTATAACATCAAACTAAAGGATATCCATTTATCCATAATAGTGTCAAACGATCGACAAAACAGAATTATGAATGTAATGTCCGCTTATAATGGCTAACTTGTGACATGAAAGTCTAAATATGATTTAGGAATAATTAAGAATCAACACATGATAATTGAGCTTATATAATCTTAAATGAAGATATTATAATCCTATGGGGGTTAATTATACATAACAACATCAAAGGAAGGGAACAAACGAAAGTTCGGATGGCATAGGCCAGATGGGCCCTTTTGTTTTTGTTGTGCTTTGAAGTTCCAACCTAAACTAGTTTCTTCCCTTCTTTACATATGGAATTGAATACTATAAAATGATAAAATACATGCTGAAATTCCCTTGAAGAACTCTTAAAAGATCAAGAAGAATTGCTAGAACATAGCTAAACCAAATCATATCGAATACGAAACGAAAACCCTTACGTATGCTTGCATAGCTAAAATAAAGAGGTGAAAAGCTTCCTTAGCCGCAAAGATCTTTCTAAAACTCGAGTTATAAGGAGAAAGGAGGATGACAAAGTCTTACCAATGTCGTAAGGATCGTGTTGATATGTTCGCATCTTAATTTTGACTTACGGATTATAGACTTTCTTTAAAACCCTGATTTTGTGTTTAGGAGGTCTAGAGAGAGTTTTTAGGTCTGATTTGGATTTAAATGAGGCTTAGAGACGGAGGCTACAACTTTATATATCAAGATAATCCTCAACCGACCTTGTGGGTCCAAAAGGGAGCTGCTTGTGTAGTCTCGCAAAAATGAGAATATCTCTCCACTCCTACGTTGAATCAATAAATGGTTTAATTACTTGGAACTAGACTTGTAGATCTTCAATTTGGTAGGTGGATCACCTCGTAATTCCAAGTACATTTACAAAAAAGCTCTGTGACATTTGATCCAAATATTAAGTAAAATTATGAACGTAACTTGCAACAACTTTTGTCGACTTTTGTTTCATAACCTGTTTGACTTCAAAACTTAACACACGATTATAATAAGACTACAATACCTCATAATATCACCTTCATATCATGTTAAGCACCCTAGTATCACCCTAAAAGTACGGGTTATAACATTCTCAACTTGCTGACTTTCGGCAAAACTTATTTTCTTCGATTCGTTTAGCTTCTACACCTTCCAACCCTCTTGGTACTTGCAGTTCATGATCTTAAACATTTGTAATCTCCAAGGTAACATGATTAACTTACTTTATACACTTTCAAAGATGATCTTATTTTCGAGCGTAGATCAATTGACATATGACGTACTCTTACGTACGAAAACATGGGGCGTAACACAAACATGGTCCAGAACTAATCCTAATGAAATAACTAAATGGAATTTCATACATGGAAGACTTAGCAGGAAACATCTAATATGGAACATGGTCAGGAACTGCTTCAAATAGAGGTTCTCATAGGAAAGGTTCTCAATATAAAAAAACCTAAAGCAAAATATGGCTTAGAGCTAATTCAAAGTAGAAAACAAATAAAAATTCATACATGGAAGACTTAATATGAAGATCTAAGGTAATAAATGGTCAAAACTAATCGTGTACCCAAACAGAAATCCCTATAGGGAAGATTAACATGAAATTCAAGGAAAACAGGTCATGATCCAATTCTGATAACAAATAGCAATTCCTATAGGTACGGATTCAGCATAGAAATCTAAGATAGGCATGGTTAAGGACTAGTTCTAAGAAAGTAGCAATTAGTAATTTACACGTGAAAGACATAGCAAAACATGTTCAAAATAATTCTAGGTAGATGCCAATGTCAATCTCCACAGGAAGGTTTCAACATAGAAATCTAAGTCATGACATAACCAAGGACTTAATAATGGAGACATAATAGACATAAATACCCACATGAAAGACTTATCGCAAAATTCAGGGCCGACTAGATCATAAGAACAACAAATCAACAAGCAGGTAAACACCTAATTCTGAGAAGGTCAGAAATCATTCAAGTCAATCATATAAGAATAACTATGTTTGTCAAAACTTGCCTTAGAGGTCTTAGACTTAGGCCGACTTAATACTAGTAAGCATAGATCTACGGAACAACATTTGGATAATGGAAATGCAGTGAAGCATACAACAACAGTACAATATTAGAGTTCACAAATAGTAGGGAAAACTAAGCCATGCTCGTCCATAAAAGTTCAGACAATATTTGCACGCATAATACACATGACATGAACAAGTAAAAGAGAAATAATTAAAATTGTAAGAGTCAAGAGCACTAACCAGTTGCAAGATAAACTAGCAATGAATGAGAAAAATTAGAACTTCAGTAGTGGCGCAATAGGAGCAGTTGAAAGACAACAATGACAACCCCAAATCTTCCGTGCTTCAGAGTTTACAAGAACCTCGAAAGGGATCCGATCAGTGCTTGCACCGGAGGAGGTTGTTAAGCAGTACCATAGTGGCCTTGGCTTTCAGCCGGCCACTAACCAATTGAACACAATATTCTCAAAGAAATAGAACAAAGAATAGAACAATTGCGAGTGAGAGGGAGTGAAAAAAGTCTATCTCAAGTGAATATTGGTTGAGGGGTTATATAGTGCTTAATTAGGCAATCAAATAAGGAAAGAAATCAAGGAGATACAAACATGGAAAAGAAAATATCGCATGTAAACAGTAAAACACCCAGCAAAGGAAAGAAAATGATTTTCAAACCCTAATTTGGGTTCCCTGATCACAAATCAGTGGGTAAATGTAAGAAACGCCCCCTTTCACATGTATATAGATGCAATATCGTTCAAATATCACAGGTTGAAGTCAGTCTGGTTCGATCTTGAAAGATACTTCTTGCCAAAATCAAGCAAGGGCTTAAGTAATACCACAAACGCGTGAATAATAGTGAGATAATACGAATAAGGTAAGTGAACCATAGTGGGGTCCCATTTTCTAGTTTGAATTGGAGATGGGTTGAGTGGTGAGGTGGCTAGGGTTTTGCAGAAAGGGGAGAGAGTGGAGAGGATTTAGGGGCGGTCGGTAAGGGTGAATGAGGATTATGGTTAGGGGTTTGGTAAAATAAAGAAGGGTGTGGGTTATGAGCCATTGATCTTTTGAGAACAACGGCTGGGATTAGAACGAGTCGGGTGTGGGTCATTTGGTTTTGATACGGGGTGTTGGGTTTGGGCTGCAGATGAGCCAAACGAATGAGCATGGTATTTTGGACCACTTTTGAGTCTAAAATTGGCTTGGTTTTGGGCTAAAATTAAAACATGCAAAAATGAAGAAAATAAATTAACAAAAATAGCTAATAAATATATAAAAATGCTATTTATACAAATAGTGGCTTAGAATTGTAAAATTATAAAGATAATATTTTCACCTAAATAATACAATAAATATAATTATTTGTGAAAATATAAGCTATTATTGCAAATAATATGTAAATAGTGTTAAAATGTAAATATAATTATAAATGATGTAAAAATACTATAAAATATGAATAAAAATATAGATAATTAATTTGGACAATTAATTACTCAAAAATAGTTTTAAGGGAATAATAAAATAAATATTTACCAATTAAAATGATAAAATCAATTTTTAAAATGCTTATAAAAATAAAATAAAATTATTTGTATAAAACTTTCATGATAATAATTTGATAAAAGTATAAAAAGATTGATATTCAAAACATATCATGGAATAGTAGTACAAGGAAAAATTCCACATATATCATTGAAAATGTACAAAAATACATGACAAACATGAGGGCAAAATTGAGTATCAACAGAGAGTTCATACGTTTGATCGTGAGTTGACTTTGATTTTACTGGGTTCTGATTGGTGTTTTGAGACTATGAATAGGTTCATTTGGTTGGTTAGAACTTGTGTGCAAAGTATGGTTGTAATCTAGAATGTCTAAGTGTGATTCAGATGTGTTTGACGTAGTTGGAATGTTTGAAAGTCAAGTGATGGATTTTGGGCGTCGAGTCTTGGTTTTGATGTTAGTGTTTTGAGCCTTTGAATGAGTTTAGATAAGGTATTAGGACTTTTTGGTATGATTGGACGGGGTCCTATAGGTCTCAGGTGTGTTTTAGAATAATTCTGAATTATTTTGGTGTCTTTGGGCAGGTCTGGTACTGGTGGGTCGCACCTGCGATGATTTTTACGTAGGTGCGAGGTTGCTTTTGCGGAGGTTCAGTATCTTTTACGAATTTGGGGATGTCAATAGTTATGTTGCTTTTGCATAAGAAGGTGCGTAAATGTGAGGTCGCACCTGCAGAATATTTGGTCGCAGATGCAAGAAAAGGCCTGGAGTTGGGAGTCCGCTTTTGCGGAACTCGTGGCACAGATATGAGGGCGCTTCTGCGAATGGATTTACATGCCTTCATAGCCGCAGATGCGGCAAGTGTTCCTTAGATGCGAGGATGGGCAGCTTAAGTGGAGCTCGCAGATGTGAGCCTTGGACCGGAGAAGCGGTGTCACAGATGCGGCGATGTGGTTCGCAAATGCGGAATCGCTAGCAGATATTATAATTTCGAGGGTTAGCTCATTTTTTACTTTTTTGAGATTTGGAGCTCAGTTAGAGGCGATTTTGGAAGGGGTTTTCACCATAATTTTGAGGGTAAGTGATTTTTTGTTGATTTTGGCTATACATCTTGTTTTCCCATAGATTTATACACTTAGATTATTGAATTTGAAAGAGAAATTTTGGGGGGTTTGTCTACACTCGGGTTTTGACCGTGTGGATCCAGGTTAACTTTTGTTGATATTTTGCGAATTTGATTAAAGATTGAAGCTTTACTATTCAGAATTGATTACTATGGCTTTATTTGACATTATTGATTTGTATTTGACTATATTCGAGCTGTTTGGAGTTGTATTTTGACGGTTAGGCGATTATTGATTGATTTTAGCTTATTAGGTGGAGGTAAGTCTTCATTCTATGCTTGTAAGATGAAATTCTCCTCATAAGTGATTTATTTTCTACTTGCTACTTGATTAAGGTGCTTCGTATATGCGAGGTGACAACCGTATATGCGTGACTAGGTTATGATCATAGCCGGTTACAGTTAGGCTTATGTTATGCCTTGTTGAGATTATATGAATTGTTATATATGTTTCATTGATTCTTTAACTATGTGATTAATCTTAAATCATGCTTAGAGATTAAGTTAGAATTATGACTTACTGATTTGAACTTGACAGACTTCTTTCATTGTGTTAGGTTTTCTACTTTTAGCCATATTCATGCAATTGCCTTATTTGACCTATGATTTGGTGATTATAGGCTCTTGTTGCTCATGTTTGATATTATGACCGAGCTTAAGAATAATAAGTAGAAATATTGGACAGTTTTGGAAAGTCGAATTACATGGTTTGTCGTAGCTATCTCTTATTCATGTTAATATTCGTCTACATTCTATTATTTTATCCTGATGCACCTTTATTACATCATTTCATATGTATATACGTGAGTTGGAAAATTGGATATTAAGAAAAGTTGAGGATTTGACACAAAGCACATTATGAGTGGATATTGATTATGGACTTCAGTATTATTGTGGATTGGGTTGCATGCCGCAATAGCACTTGGATTTGGATCTGTCCCTCTAGAGTCAAGTGATTACCCATGTTACTTTGGGCCCTGTGAGCGCATGGACTCAGATTCACATTATTTTTGACACTTGGCCAGTGTTGACTTGTGGATTAGTACGGTGAGGTATTGAGATTTGATCATGATCACGCATATGCATTCTAGATTCATGTCGTAGCTCATATAAACATTTTGATCGAGTTATTCATGATTTTGGAAGTAATTGAGATATTTACCTGTATTGTGATTCCTTAACCTGAAAAGCATATCTAAATATCAAATATTACTGTGTCTTTCCCTTTGTATCCATTTGATGATATCATGCATTACCTACAACTTTACTTTATGCTTTTACTTGCTTAACACACTGCTAATGAGTGTCAGTGTCGAGCCCTCGCCACTATTTCTTTGAGGCTAGACTTGATACTTACTAAGTATCATGGTTTTATACTCATACTACACTTTTGCATGTTTTGTGCAGATTATGAGGCCGGTACCAGCATACCCGTCTAGCTACATAGAGATTTGTATCAGAGAATTCATGGTGAGTTGCCTTATTGGTTGATCCGCAGCACATGGGTTCCCCCTCTTTTGATTATATGTTCTTGTCCATTGTTTCTTCGAGATAGATATTGCTATTTTAATAGATATAGTTCACTCTTATTAGATGCTTAAGATGTTGTGACACCAGGTTTTGGGCATTACTAGATAGGTGTGGTCATGTTTAGACCCTATCTCGGATATGTGTCTTTATATAGTGATTTTGAGACTATTTCCTCTTTTATTTTTTATCATCACTCTGTTAATAACTTAATAAATTGGCTTTTGTATTATTGTTGTGTGTTGGCTTGTCTAGCATGCAGGTTAGGCGCCATTACGACCTTTGATAGGATTTTGGGTCTTGACATTTATCATCCCATGAGTACATGATTTGATATCCGTTGATTGTATACATGTATTCTCGTATATGCTTTCAGTGGTATGGCTTGGAATGACAATACGTGAGTGGTCTGTGCGGGTCGAGCTGTTAGATCACATTATTTTCAATGCAGTGATTATGATTATAGCACATGAGTTGTCCGTGTAGTGTGTGGATAAGGATCCACTCCCTTATGGTTGTCCTCTCATGTTTCTCTCTTGACGACGTACAAGCGGATTATGAAAACTGATCAGTGTTTGGTTTTTACGTATTTTCTATATGTGCAAACACCTTGGATTTATACATAATTTTTATTCCATATCTTCTCTATATGATAGCTTCGGAATGTATACATGCCTCTTTATGCATATCTTCTCTATATACAGCTTTGATTGAAGAATTGCTTCATAGTATATATCTTCTCTATATGTCAACCTGTGTAACTAGACTTGCTTATTTATGCATAGCTTCTATATATGCAACTATTGATAATTTATTGAGGTTATACGCATATCTTCTCTATACGTCAAACCTATGAACTCTCCAAATATTTGATTTGCCAACTTTCGGCAAATAGAGCAAAAACATTCTAGGAACCTCCAAATCCAAATCCGAACACATGCCAAAGTCAAAAATCACCACACGAACCTATTGGAACCATCAAATCACCAATCCGAGATCGTCTACTCAAAAGTCAAACATTGGTCAACTCTTAGAACTTAAGCTTAAAAAATGAGACTAAGTGTTTCAAATCACTCTCAAACCTTCCCGCAAGGAAATCAACCCCGCAAGCCACAAAATATGAAATACACATATGAAAATATAAAATAGGGTAATGGGACTCAAATACACAAAATCACCGGCTGGGTCATTACATTCTCCCCTCTTAAACACGTATTCGTCCTCCGATGGGTTTAGAATCAGACCCTGGAATGCCAAAAAATGAGGATACATTCTCGGCATATCATGCTAGATCTGCCAAGTTGCCTCATTGCCGGTTGACCTCTCCACTGGACCTTCACTGATGCAATCTCTTTTTATCTCAACTTCAAAACCTGCCTATCAAAAATGGCCACCTGCTCTTCTTCATAAGCCAAATTCTCATCCAATTGTACTAAAATGAAATGCAACACATGTGATTGATCTTCATGATACTTCCAAAGCATGGAGACATGAAACACCAGATGAACTCCCGACAAGCTAGGTGGCAAAGCAAGTCTGTAAACTACCTCACCAACTCTCCCTAACATCTCAAATGGACAAATATATTGAGGACTCAACTTTTCTTGTTTCCCAAATCTCGTCACGCCCTTCATAGGCAAAACTCTAAGAAGAACCTTCTTACCCTCCATGAAGGCCAGATCAAGAACCTTCCTATCAGTATAACTCTTCTACCTGGACTGCATTGTCAAAGCCGCTCTTGAATCAACTTCACCTTCTCCAAAGCAGCATGAACCAAATATTTTCCAAAAACCTAGCTTCACCAACCTCAAATCAACCAATTGGAGAACGATTAGAAGCCATATAATGCCTCATATGGAGCAATTTAGATACTAGACTGGTAAATATTGTTGTAGGCAAACTCTACTAAGGGTAGAAACTGATCCCACCGCCCTCCAAAATCAATAACATAGGCTCGCAACATATCCTCAAGGATATGAATTGACCGCTCGGATTGCCTGTCCGTCTAAAGGTGAAATGCAGTACTCAACTCCACGTGCTTGCCCAACTCACGTTGAATAGCTCTCCAAAAGTGTGATATAAAATGAGTGTCACGGTATGAAATGATGGAGACGAGTACCCCATGCAAGCGAACAATCTATCTGATGTAGATACGAGCCAACTTCTCTAAAGTGTAATAAGTCATAACCGGAATGAAATGCGCTGACTTGGTTAACCAATCATTAATGACCCAAATGGCATCAAAATTCATCAAAGTCCGTGGCAAACCTACCACAAAATCCATAGTAATGTGCTCCAACTTCCACCCTTGTATCACTAATCTCTGAGTTAAACTACCTGGTTTTTGATGCTCATACTTGACCTGCTGACAATTCAAACACCACAAAACATGCCCAGCAATGTCGTTTTTCAATCTCTACCACTAATAATGTTGCTTCAAGTGACGATAGATCTTCGTAGAACCTAGGTGAATAGAATATCGTAAACTATGAACCTCCTTAAGAATTAACTCCCTCAAACCATCCTCATGAGGAACACAAACTCGACCCTGAAGCCGCAATACATCATCATCACCAAGGATCACCTCCTTACCACCACCTCGCAACACCGTGTCCTTAAGGAAAGTAAAAAGGATCATCATACTGAAGAGCCTTCATGCACTCAAATAAGGACGACTGTGTAACAATACACACAAGAACTCTACTAGGCTTAGAAATATCCAACCTCACAAATCTATTAGCCAAGGCCAGAACGACCACAGCCAAAGGCCTCTCTGCAGCTAGAATAAACACCAAACTCCCCATACTCTTTACCTTTCGACTCAAGGCGTCTTGCCATAACATTAGCCTTTCCCAGAGTGATACAAGATAGTTATATCTTAATCCTTCCACAACTCCAACCACCTCTGCTACCTCAAATTCAAATCTTTTTGCTTGAACAAATGCTAAAGACTCTAATGATCAGTGTAAACTTCACAAGACACGCCATACAAGTAATGCCTCCAAATCTTGAGCAGATGCACAATAGCTGCAAACTCCCAATCATGTATTGGATAGTTCTTCTCATGGGGATTCAACTGGCATGACAAAAAACGTATCACCCTACTGTCCTGAATAAAAATACAACCAAGGCCAACACGCGAAGCATCATAATAGATAGTATACATCCCTGATCCTGAAGGCAAAACCAAGATTGGAGTTGTAGTCAAAGCAGTCTTGAGCTTCTGAAAGCTCTCCTCACACTCGTTGGCCAATGCGAATTCGATAGATGAAAACACTTCCACAAACCGACAATAGTAACTATCCAAATATAAGCAATTCTTGATCTTTGTTACGGTAGAAGATCTGCACCAACTCTGAACTGCCTCAATCTTCTTCAGGTCCAACTTAATCCCATCGCTAGACACCATGTGACCCAGGAATGCCACAGAATCTTAACCAAAACATATACTTAGAAAATTTAGCATACAACTTCTTCTCCCTTAGAATCTATAGCACAATCCTCAAATATTGCTCATGCTCCTCAACACTACGGGAATACACCAAGATATCATCAATGAATACAATGAAAAAGGAATCCAAATAAGGTTGGGACACACTGTTCCTCAAATGCATAAAAGTTGTTGGGGAATTGGTCAAACCAAAAGGACATCACCAAAAGCTCATAATGCACAAATCGAGTCCTGAAAGTCATCTTAGGGATACCCAAATCCCTAATCTTTCATTGAAGATAATCAGATCTCAAATCAATCTTCGAGAACACCCTGGCACCCTGAAGTTGATCGAACAAATCATCAGCACGAGGCAAATGATACTTGTTCTTGATAGGGACCTTGTTCAACTGCTTATAATTAATGCACATCCTCGTAGAACCATCATTTTTGTTCACAAACAATACTAGCATACCCCAAGGTGAAACACTTGACCTGATGAATCCCTAATCCAACAATTCTTACAATGTTTCCTTTAATTCCTTTAACTCAATTGGAGCCATGTGATACGATGGAATAGATATGGGCTGAGTGTCTAGCATTAAATCAATATCCCTATCGGGTGGCATGCTCAGTACTTTTGCAGGAAACACATCTAAAAACTCCTTCGCTACTGGAACTGACTCAGGAGTATCAGCACTAGCATCTCTACCGAAGGCTAGATACGCCAAACACCCCTTCTCAACAATCCATTGAGCCTTCCAAAATAAAATCACCTAGCTAGGAGAGTGACCAACTGAACCCCTCTATTCCAACATCTGCAACCCCGGCATATCCAACATTATGGTCTTAGTGTGACAATGAAGAATAGCATGGTACGGAGATATCCAATTCATACCCAAAATCAGCCTAAAGTCAACCATATTAAGCAACAAAAGGTCAGCCCTAGTTTCATAACTCCCAATAGTAACCACATAAGACCAATATACACGATCTACCATAATAGAATCGCTAACATGTGAAAACACATAAATGGGATTATCAAGAGAATCATGTGGCATATCCAGACAAGAAGCAAAATATGATGAAACATAAGAATAAGTGGAACCATGATCAAATAATATCGAAACATCCATGTGGCACACTAAAACAATAACGGTGATCATAACATCTAAAGCAACTACCTCTGGCCTGCCTTGGAATGCATAACAACGGGCATGTCCTCCACTGGACTGACCTCCACTTCTTGGATGGCCTCGAACAAAGTGGCCCCGCCCCTAGATAGATGTGCGGTGGTGTAGCTGTTGGCACTGGAATCATGCATTGGGTTCCCTGACGTGTTATATTGCTTAGATGCCTAGGACAATCGCTCTTGAGATGATCCACATCTCTACTCTCAAATCAACCCCTCCTCTGGCGAGGTTGTTGGCTCTGTGATTGTCCTTAAGAACCTGAATATACACTCGAAGAACCCTAAACATATGAAGTACGGTATGAACTCTATGCTGGTAGGTGCTCTAAAAGATGACTGGCCTGGGCGAGCACTGTATGAAATATGGCTGACTAAAGAACCATGAGGAACATGACGGGCTAACTAAGCATGCCTAAAAGTACGGCCTCTACTGTGATGCCCCTGGCCTCTAAATGAGGCACTACTAAAACCACCTAAACCACGGGGCCTCTTAGCATCCTTGCTCCTCTCTCCTACCTGTGGATATGTTCTAACTGGAAATCTTTATCGCCTGGTGGAAAGTAGTATTAGTCTCGACCTCTTAGGCAATCCCGTACTGGATACCCCAGTTAAGGCCCTCAATGAACCTCCTAACTCTCTTCCTTTCAATAGGGACTAAACACAATATGTTGGGCGAACTTCGTGAACCTCATCTAGTACTGGGTCACGGTCATAACCTCCTAGCATAGATGCTCAAACTCACTACACAACTCATCTCTACAAGTATGTAGAATAAACTTCTCCAATAAGAGAATTAAGAACTGAGACAAAGTGAGTGATGTTTCACCAGCTGACTTACTCAACTCATAAGTCAACCACCATTTGTATGCTGGCCCTAACAATTGGAAGGTAGTAAAGTCAACCCTCTTTGAGTCCACCAGACGCAAAGTGCACAGAATCTAATGACATTGATATAGGAAACCTTGTACATCCCCAGTTGGCTCCCCATTAAAATGAGGAGGATGAAGTATCAAAATTCTCCCCATCGTCTTCTGCTCTTTAGCAATCAAGGCTGGTCTAATCTCAGGCAAAACTACAATGACTGGATGTACCGGTAGAACTCCCATCATCTAATAACCATGATCCAGCTGCTCTAGTATATGTTTGATAGGAGTCTGGGCTCCGCCCCTAGCCTGTGAAGTAGATGGTCAATAGGGATCATACCCACCTGAGTCAAACCCTCGAACATGCTCAGAATACGAGCCAAAGTCTCTTGAAGTCTAGGTGTAGCAATAGGTCCCTCCAAGGCTTGAGTTGGTTCTACCGGCTCAACATTATTAGGAATCTGCTCCTCAACTGAAGCTAATGGCGGCTCCACATCGGCTGCTCTAGAACGGACCCTAACTAAGGCACATGCTCCATCTTTGACTCTACCCTAGCCTCGGCCTCTCGCTGCTCCGACACTGGGGGAAGCATCATCGGCCAAATAAGCTAATGTCCTCACCATCTGTGAGACAATTGAAAGATAAAGGTTCAAACTTCGGAATAAACAAATACACACGATAGAGAATAAAAGAAATAGAAGTTTTCCTCACAGTCATGTAGCCTTTCAAAGATATGTACAGACGTCTCTATATTGATCCGCAATACTCTACTAGCCTTGTTCATGACTCATGAGACCTAAGCAACCTAGTACTCTGATACCAATTGTCACGACCCAACTCCCACCGGGGTCATGACAGTTCCTAACACTACTTATTAGGCAAGCCAACAGTCACATGAGAACAACTAATTTGGGATACCGAATAAATGAGTCTGAAAGTCGAACAATCATAAATAAATACCAAAACAATACGACAAATCTCCAGAACTATTAATACTGAGTCATGAGATCTAATATACAAATACAAGTCTGCTAATATATTATACTATATTAAAGAATAATAGTAATAAAATATAGAAATAGATGCCAAGGAGTGCGATCAAGAAGAAGCTCTAACTCAGGTCTCAACCGCAACAGCAGCAACTCAGCTCTCAACTCTCAAATGGGTCGGACTCCTGGATCTGCACAATTAAGTGCAGAGTATAGTATAAGTACAACTGACCCCATGTACTCAGTAATCATCATGACTAACCTCGTCGAAATAGAGGCGAGAGTTATCAATATACTCACTTATCAAACCTGCTAAGTTCATAAATATACAAGTACACAACAACAATACTAAAATCTAAGCATGGAGTATAGGCATAGTCAGTCAATACACATAGGGAAGATATGCACTAGTTTTATAACAGTTTAACAGCTCAACATTGACTTGACTTTGATGATATCAGAGTCGGATTTTTGTTTTGGAACTTGGAATAGGTTCATTTAGTGTATTGGAACTTAGGTGTAAAGTTTGGTTATGCTCTGGAATGTCTAAATGTGATTCATACACATTCGCCGAAGTTGGGAAGTTTGTAAGTAAATAGATGAATCTTGGTCTTTGATTCATAGTGTTGATATTATTTGTGGTGTTTGGAGAATTTGGATAATGTTGGATAAGGTATTAGGATTTGTTGGTATGATCGAATGGGGCCCGGGAGGCTCGAGTATGTTTCGGATTGGTTTCGGACCATTTTGGTATTGATGGCAGTTCTAGCGTTGGTGTGTCTCACCTACGGGGTTTGGTGCATAGGGGGCACAGATGTGAAAAAGATCTAGGAGCTGGGATGTCTCTCAGGTGGAAGCTCATGCCTAGAAGCAATAGTGTAGAAGCGATTGTCGTTGTGCACCTACAATATCGCAGAAGCGATTAGTTGGTCGCAGGTACGAGGTTGGCTGAAGGGAGGAGATCTCTCATATGCGAGCTATTTCTCGTAGAACCATGCCCGTAGAAGTGCTACTTTGTCCTCAGAAGGGGAATCACTCGCAGAGTACTTTTATTTTGAGCGTTAGCTATTTTTCATTATTTTGAGTTTTCGAGCACAGAAAGAAGCGATCTTTGGAGAGATTTTCATCAGCACTTTGAGGATAAGTAATTTCTACTTGGATTTGAATATACATCTTATTTTGCCATGGTTATACACTTAGAACATGAATTTGAAAAAGAAAATTGGGATTTTTGTACAAGTTTTTAGGAAAGTGGATAATTGAGATTTGAACCCCGATTTGGAGTCGAATTTAGATAAGACTTGTATATTTGGACTTGTATTCGAATGGGTAGTCTGGATTTGTGAGTTTTGCCGGGTTCTAAGAAGTGAGCTGAGGTTGTGAGCCCGCGTTGACTTTTTATAATTTATTAATGATCGAACCTTTATGCTCCGTAATTATTTCCTTCAATATTATTTGACACTGTGGTGTGTTATTTGACTAGATTTAAGCCATTCAGAGGCCAATTTATGAGGCAAGGCGTTCTTGTATTATTGATTTTATTCGTTTGAGGTACGTATCTTACCCAAATTTGGATTGAGAAACTTGTTGCTTGAATTGATGATATTGTCTGCGTGTTGCGGTGACGTACATGCGAGGTGATGAGCGTATGTGCGTGCACCAGGTTTATCCATGTTTGGGGTAGTCTTTAGGTTGTATTACGCCTTATTTCAGATAACGTACTTATTGTTATCATGTTTTATTATATTTGTATGACTATGTGAACTTCTTGAATCATGTTAGAGATCATGTGTAGGTTTTTGTTTCATGTTTGAACATGATACCGGTTAATGAATGGTGTACCCACCTAATTTGAGTTGTAGTCGTACACTTTCCGCATGCATACACCTTATGTGGTGTGGACTGGAATGACAATACATGAGTAATCCATGCAGGTCGAGTTATTATAGCAAATGAGTTGTCTATGCAGTGGTTATGATTATAGGCCATGATTTGTCCGTACAGCGTGTGAATAAAGATCCATCCCTCTAGGGTCGTCCTCTCATGTTTCTCTCTTGACAACGTACATGCAGATTAAGGAAACTTATCAGTGATTGGCTTATGTGTACCTTCTCTATATGCAAACACCTTGGAATTATACATGATTTTTATTGAATATTCTTTCTATATGCTAGCTTCGGAATGTATACATGCCTTTTACGCATATCTTCTCTATATGAAACTTTGATTGAAGAATTGATTCACAATACATATTTTCTCTATATTTCAACATGTGTAAGTTGACTTGCTTATTTATGCATACCTTCTTTATATGCAATTGTTGATGATTTATTGAGGTTCAAAACATATGTTCTCTATATGTTGAGGTGTTAAAATCTTACGAAGCTTGTGCACTGACTGATTTTGCATGTACTTCATGCTTAGATTTCGGTATTGTTGATGTGTACTTGTATATTTATGAAATGAACAGGTTTGATAAGTGAGTCTCATTGATAACTCTCGCCACTATGGCGCTGAAATTAATCATGATACTTACTGAGTACATGGAGTCGGTCGTACTCATATAATACTCTGTACTTAGTTGTGTATATCCAGGAGTCCGACCCAGCTGAGAGTTGAGAGCTGAGTTGATGTTGTTGCGATTGAGACCCGAGGTAGAGTTTCTTCCTGATCGCAGCATATCTTCGTGATGGCACCTAACCCAAATTGCAAGGTAAGCCAACATTCAAAATCAATCAAAACAAGACAAGTAAAATGATATGATGTCATATCATATTTAAAACATAAATACGTCTCAATTCAACAATACCAAATACGGAAAATCCAACAACTCCCAAAATCCGGTAGTACGAAGTTATTAGCTACTAAGATAAAATAAAACCGAGTCTCCCAATACAGGTGTATTGTCTAGAACAATAAATAACATAAAAGGAAAGAAGGGGACTCCACAGGCTGCGAATCAAGTACGGCAGCTCACTTCGAAGTCTCTAAGTGTAGCTGCTAAATGCCATCTTGAATTATGCTTGGACCGATACCAGAATCTTTACAATAATATATAGAAGTTGCGTATGAGTACAAAAACTACATGTACTCAGTAAATATCAAGTCTAATCTCGAAGAAGTAGTGACGAACTTTTGACAAAAGTGTGATATTTACTTTCTTAACCTGGATAGTTCATAATAGTATAAAATCTCAAAAAATAACCAAGATCAATAAATATAACAATAAGATACAAAAATCAAAGATAGGATAAGCATGTTTCTCAAAATAAGATAACCAAAACACAATTTAAATTCCATGTTTGCATATAAATATAGTACGCACTAAGTAACATCTATATGAATGCTTCAACAAGAGTCTAGTATGATCATCCATGCTCAAGACTCAATCATAACCAATATCCATCACATCCCATGTGCACGAACATGATCTAGCATGTCCAGCGTGCTCCAACATGATACGCGTATCACCTATGCTCATAGGGGCCAATGTAGCATAAGTAATTACCTGAATTCAAAGGACAGATACATATCCTGCGCACGAAAATCCACGTACCATAACATATCAATATTACAATAATTGCACGACATAAATTGTCGTCGCATAACAATATTATTCTGCTCATAATGTCCTAGTTTGCTATAATCACTTTAATCCATATCAAGATCTCATCTCTAAGGTTGTATGCATATGCTAAGAAAATAACTAATAAGATGTGCAAGGAGATAATAAATAAAAATGTGGTTGTGTATTCATGATATAAAATATGACAACAACAAAATTAAGTTTATCAACAATCATAAGAATAGCCTATCATACCAAATAAGAAGTCTTAATCTAAAACATAATCTCTAACATGAATAATTTTACCCACATAGTCATACAATAAAATAAAGCATAAATCAAGAATAACAAACAACCAAACAAGGCTTAGAGAATCATAGAACTACCCCAAATATGGTATAGCCTTGATGTATGTATATACGCTCGTCACCTCACACATATATCACCCCCCAAATCACGTAGCATGTAGCATATAAGTCTAATTTGTAGAAAATTACCTCTTAAAAAGATTAGATAAGAGACTTACCTCCTCCTGGAACCGCTTCAATCCTAAAATATCGCTTTTCCTTTGAAATTCTCCTCCAAACGTCCTAAACGTAACCAAACAATACTTAACGGAGTCAAGTAAAGTCATAGAAAAACATTGCAAACAATAAAGCTTTAATATTTAATCAAATCTCAAAAAGTCAAGAAAAGTCAACTCATGCCTACATGGTCAAAATTCGAGTCCAAGGTTAAATTTTGTTTACCCATAACCCCATGAATTTAAATATATGATTAGTTACCAAATTTGAGTTCAGATCAGTGTTCAAAATCCCAAAATTCATGTTCTTATGTTTTAGACAAAAACTTCGAATTTCACTATTTGATACCACATTGTAGGTGCAAAAATTCATAGGAAATCAAGATATGATAAAATCCAAGTAAGAATTACTTACCCTCAAGATTGGAGTGAAAACCTTCTTCAAAATCTCCTTTTCACGTTCTGCAAAACTCAAAATGGTAAAAATCGACTAAATCTCCAAATATGGACATTAAATAACCCTCCCAGCAAATTGCTCTACACAATAGCGACCATGACCCTCGTGATCGCGATTCACAAAGTTGTTGTTGGCCTTCCTTCCACACATTTGCGTCTATCCTTTTGAAGTTGTAAAGGCCACTGGACTAGTCATCTACGTGATCACTATACCATTTACGCCACCATGATGCATCACCTACCAAAGCTACGCGATCACAAATCTCCTCACACGATCGTGAAGCACAAAATTCCCCTGCCCAAGTGATTCACACACTGATAGAAAAAAAAACTAGTAATCCAATCCAATTCGAAATGCTTCGTAATCATTTCGAAAATCACCCAAGCTCCCTGGGACCCCGACCAATCATCCTAGCAAGCCTTCTCTATCAAATTAACCTCCAAGAGACTCGAATCTAGTCCAATACAACTCGATAACGTCAAACAAAATTGTAGAAATCAATCAAAAACAATAAAGCTTCAATCTTTAATCAAATCCTTAAAAGTCAACAAAATTCAACCTCGGCCAACATGGTCAAAACCCGAGTTAAGGGTAGATCCCGACTACCCGTAACCCCACGAGTCTAAATATGTGATTAGATCCAAAATTGAGTCCAAATCGACTCAAAATTTTCCAATTTACACTCCTTAAATTGTAGACAAAAATCTCAAATTTCTCTTTCAAATTTCAAAATCTAACTGTATAAATCCATGGGGAAACAAGGTATATACTCAAAATAAAGTAGAAATAACTTATCCTCAGAGTGGTAGTGAAATCTCCTTCCAAAATAGCATCTAGCCGAGGTCCAAAACTCAAAATAGTAAACAATGAGCTAACCCTCGATTTATAACATTATGTCAGACGTTTGGCATCTACGGTCAAAATCTCAGATCTGCGAGTCCGCTTCTATGGACCCAAGCTCGCTTCAGTAAGTTTCCCAGCGGCTAACCAAACCCCGTAGGTGTGACACCTCTTCACAAATGCGAGGCTGCATCTGTGAAACACCATCGCAGAAGCGCTCATTGCATCTGCACCCAACACGTCACAAATGCGACCACTAACCATTACCTCCATCCTCGTAGATGCTCACCCAATCTTCGCAGGTGCGACATCGCACATGCGCACCATCTTTGCAGGTGCAACGCATCAGTACGAGCAACTGCAAATCAATTTAAAATGGTCTGGAATCATTATGAGACACACTCTAGCCCCGCGGGCCCCCTTCCAATTATACCAATAAGTCTGAATACCTAATACAAACTTATCCAAATACTCAAAACACCACAAATGACATCCAAACCAAGAATTGAAGATCAAGATCCATCTTTCATCTTTCAAACTTTCCAACTTCACCAAACACATCTAAATCATGCCTAAACATTCTGGATTACTACCAAAATTTGAACACAAGTCCCAATAAACCAAATGAACCTATCCAATGCCCCAGAATTCCAACAAAGCCTGATAACGTCAAATTAAACTATCGGTTAAACCTACTAACTCTCCAATTCATAGAATTGCCAACTTCCGCCAAATAGAGTCAAAACCTTCTAAGAACCTCCAGATCCAAATCTTAACATTCGCGCAAGTCCAAAATTACCAAACAAACCTATTCAAACTATCAAATCTCGATTTTGAAGTCGTCCACTCAAAAATCAAATCTTGGCCAAGTCTTACAACCTGAGATATCTAAAATGGAACTAAGTGTTCTAATTCACTCCTAAACCTTCTTGAAACCAAAACAGCCATCTAGGAAAGTCATAAAATAATAAACAACTATATAAGAATCATCAAATAGGGAAACGGGGCTCAAATACTTAAGACGGCTGGTCTGGTTGTCACAAAGAGGAGAAGAAGAAGAAGAAGAAGGACGAAGAAGAAGAAGAAGAAGAAGAAGAAGAAGAATGACGACGACGACGAAGAAGAAGAAGAAGAAGAAGAAGACGAAGAAGGACGAAGAAAAAGAAGAAGGTGAAGAAGGACAAAGAAGACGAAGAAGGACGAAGAATAAGAAGAAGAAGAAGAAGAAGAAGAAGAGCTCCAGAAAGGGGGCCCAAGAGGAAAACAAGAAGAACCGTCCCCGAGTCCTGCCTCCAGTTTCCTTTTCACGGCTTTTGAATGAACTTCAAATTCCACATGTTCCTCCAATATTTCTCATGGAGAATGATGACCAGCCAAAATTGCCCCAGAGGCAAAGGTCTAGCAAATAGATTATGGCACCGAGAGAAGAAGCTATTGCCTCCATGCAAGAATTTTAATAAAGTGGACATAGTTCTTCTAGAGAGGCCACAGTTGTTGAAGCACGACTTCGTCAGGTCCGACATGGACCCTTATTTTGAAACCTTACCTAGTGCCCTCATGTATGAAACCCAAAAAGTCTACTACCCCAAGGAGGGAGGTGCTAGTGGAGATCCTCATCAACGTGAACGTCTTCTGGTGACCCAAGAAGTTTGCTTTGTAGTTCAAAGGCTTTATTAGGCCTCTAGAGTGGAGTATATGGACAAGGATTTGATCACAACTCTTTCCAATCACGTGGAATAATCAGGGTTCAAGGTAGAGTATTAAACATCTCTCTTTGCCTACCATCTTATTCTCTTTTAATTTTTCTAATAGCCTATTTTCGTAGGTTAACCTAGCGGCAATGGAAATTCATACTAGAATTGGGAGGATCGATGTTGTTCGATGAGAGTAGGATTAGGAGATTGAGAGGTTAATGAACACCCCGGAAGAGAGGCATGCAGAGAAGGAAGCTATGTCCTCGAAGATCCAGGAGGCTTATGAAAGGATCAGATGGTTAGAGAGAAAGATGCCTCAAATCTTGAGTTTTCCTAGCAATTCAACGAGCTTAATTAGAAGGTGTAGAGCCTTGAAATCATAATTCAGAGGAAGGAGGACCAATACCAAATTTTCGTGGAGGAACGAAGCTGAGATATCCCCAAAAAACCCTCGTGGACCAGTACAAGAGGCTATCTAGAAAGATAGCCGAGCTTACATTGAAGATAGAACTCTCTAAGGTGGAGAGCAACACATTTTGGTCCTAGTGGTATGATGCTCCCTAGGAATTGAAGAAGGTCAAAAAGAAGGCAGCAAAAGGCAAAAAGTATGCCTATTTAGTGGCTTGGCAGAAGACCCTTCACGAGGTCCATTCTAAGAATTTCTCACCAGATGAAGAGATTGCCAAGGTAGATTCCCTTATGGATAGGGAAAATCCTTAAATATCATCTTCCTCCAATGATTCTGAAGGATCCAGGGAAGAAGAAGAAGAAGAAGATGAAGAAGAAGAAGAAGAAGAAGAAGAAGAAGAAAAATAAAGATGAGGCATCTATCCAACCTACTGAAGTCCCCAGCAACAGGGATGATGAAGCACACCCTTTGCCTCTGGCTTCTGCAATTCATCCTTCTTCATTTCTCTCTTCTTCCTCCCAATCACCTTTGTAGGTATCAGGAGGCCTATGAGGGTCTCCTTTGTAAAAGTTTTTGTATTGTGGGCCTTTTGTACCTTTTATAATAAATAACAAGTTTATTTATTTTCTTGTGCTTTGTTTTTGTATATTCGTAAATTATGATTAGTGGAGTCTTATAGGATAAGCCTAGATAAAAATGGAGATGAACTCATGAAATGTTTATAAAAAGCGGTTATAGTTGCCTCATAATACTTTTTGTGTTTTACGGTGCCTAAGGAGAAGACGTCTCTTCTTCCTTTTGGGGCATGGGATTAGTAATTTTCCACCATTGGAGGTAGTCAACCTGGGAGAGAGATATTACGGCATGGCCCAAGGTCTGATTATATGGGAGATTTTTCCTTTATTATTTTATGGAAATTTAGCATGGGCAAACTCCCCAGACTTAGGCTCTTTCGAGAGGGCCTGCTTCCGGGCTGAGTGGTATCTGTTTTGGTCCACCTTCTTCCCGAGTGATTTTCAGTATGGGTGTTGACTGTGATCTTTCAATCAGTCCTTGGTCTTAAGTACTGTATACGGCTTTTCATCGAAAGAGTTTGTTCGCCAAGTTGTGGCCATAAAGATTTAGCCATTAATCGGGCAAGTTATATAGATACCATAAATTTAGCTATTAATTAAACCTATTTTACGGATATTATAGTCTCCCTATCTTCCAGGTTCTTGATAAGAAGTGCCTGGGAAATGGGACAAAAGTTGATAGATGTTTTATAAGGAAATATTCCTCTTTCGTATCCCAAGGATGATGATGATTTGGAATGTGATTGACAAGAGGCTCTGTCCTCTTTGGCACCGAGGCCCTCTGTTGAGGTGATGGAGTCTGCCCAAGGTAAAAAAAAAAAAGGGAAGGCGGCTAAGGCCTCTTCTAGCAAACGGGTGAAGACAGAAGTTAAGCCCGTTATTTCTAATATTTTGCAAAAGGGAGTGATACTTGGATAGATGGCGGTGTGTGGAATAGCATTGCATATCATATGGATACACTTTCTTCCTTAGTGCGACCTGAGCATCTTCCTTTGATAAAGGAAGAGTGTGGTTGGGAGGATTTGTATGTTCAAGTGCCCTTAGGCTATGAGTGAATTTTAAGATATAGAGAGGGTTTTACTTTCTTGTATACTTACCCCTTCACTTTGAAATTCAACCCCCCGATAGATTCCATAATTTGGGATCTTAGTTAGCACTTCAATATCAGCCTAGCCCAGGTTGGACCGACAATTTGGCTGCTGGTTTCTTTCTTTCGCCACATATTGAATCTATCCAGTGTGAGTTTTTCTATTCAACATCTCCTTTATCTATATTCCCCGTAGTTGTATCGGGGCAACATCATCATTTTTTCTAGTCGAAACTATTAATTAAGCATATTTTATGGATGTTATAGCCCCCTATCTTCTAAGTGCTTCATAAGAAGTGCCTGGGAAATGGGAAACTTCTAATAGTACAAATGTTGATAGAGTTCTTAATGGGAAATGTTGCTCATTCGTATCCCCAAGATGATGATGATTTGGCATGTGATTGATGAGAGGCATGTGCAATCTCTTATTAATGACATGTAGCCAGATATTATAGGATCTATTGTCAGTAGCACTTTCCTAGGAAATGATAGGTGCTTTTAGTGATTGATGTGAGCCTGATTCTCAAGTGATCTTTGGCTTTACATTTTGCCTATAAATATACGCAATTGATGTCACTGCTTCTATCATCTTTCATATTTAAGTCACTTCTTTGATCTTTCTTCTTGTGTTTATATTTATTTGTGTTATCTTTTTTACATGAAGTGCCATGGACAAACAAGAAATCTATCCTACTGCTGCCTCAGAAGCTCTGTCTTCTTTGGCATCGAGGCCCTCTGTTGAGGCGGCAGAGTCTGCCCAAGGTAAAATTAAGAAGGTGTCTAAGTCCTTTTCTAGAAAACGGGTGAAGACGGAAATTAAGCCCACCATTTTTGATGTTTTGCCAAGGGAAGTGATAATTGGATAAATGGCGGTGTGTGGAATAGCATTGCATATCATATGGATACACTTTCTTCCTTAGTGCGACCTGAGCATCTTCCTTTGATAAAGGAAGAGTGTGGTTGGGAGGATTTGTATGTTCAAGTGCCCTTAGGCTATGAGTGAATTTTAAGATATAGAGAGGGTTTTACTTTCTTGTATACTTACCCCTTCACTTTGAAATTCAACCCCCCGATAGATTCCATAATTTGGGATCTTAGTTAGCACTTCAATATCAGCCTAGCCCAGGTTGGACCGACAATTTGGCTGCTGGTTTCTTTCTTTCGCCACATATTGAATCTATCCAATGTGAGTTTTTCTCTTCAACATCTCCTTCATCTATATTTTCCGGAGTTGTACCAGGGCAACATCATCATTCTTTCTAGTCGGAGTACTCTGAAGGTCATGGACGCCGAGGATGACCATGACAGAGGTTGGCATAATCATTTTGTGGCCATTTCTTTGGCATCGAGGCCCTCTGTTGAGGCGGCAGAGTCTGCCCAAGGTAAAATTAAGAAGGTGTCTAAGTCCTTTTCTAGAAAACGGGTGAAGACGGAAATTAAGCCCACCATTTTTGATGTTTTGCCAAGGGAAGTGATAATTGGATAAATGGCGGTGTGTGGAATAGCATTGCATATCATATGGATACACTTTCTTCCTTAGTGCGACCTGAGCATCTTCCTTTGATAAAGGAAGAGTGTGGTTGGGAGGATTTGTATGTTCAAGTGCCCTTAGGCTATGAGTGAATTTTAAGATATAGAGAGGGTTTTACTTTCTTGTATACTTACCCCTTCACTTTGAAATTCAACCCCCCGATAGATTCCATAATTTGGGATCTTAGTTAGCACTTCAATATCAGCCTAGCCCAGGTTGGACCGACAATTTGGCTGCTGGTTTCTTTCTTTCGCCACATATTGAATCTATCCAGTGTGAGTTTTTCTCTTCAACATCTCCTTCATCTATATTTTCCGGAGTTGTACCAGGGCAACATCATCATTCTTTCTAGTCGGAGTACTCTGAAGGTCATGGACGCCGAGGATGACCATGACAGAGGTTGGCATAATCATTTTGTGGCCATTTCTACCCATGACTTTACCCAGTTCACCAGAAGAGCACTCCCAAAAAAGTGGTATGATAAGCGCAAGTATGTTATTTTTTGTCCGAAACTTCCTCTTTGTTTTTTCTTACTTATTCCCTAAGTTGTAGTTGTTTTTACGCTACTCGAAGAGGCGCCTGATATTGAAGAGTGGGTTGGTAAGATCTTATCATTCCCGTATGCCGGAGAGGTTCTGGAGGTATATATCCGAAGCTTTTGGATTGGAGGGCCAACAATCACGATATGTTTTTGGCTTGCTTATACATCCTTGTTTATGCTTCTCACGATCTAAACTATTGCTTTGTATAAATGTATTCCGACAAAAGGGAGTTTGCCCCGAGCTTTGGTGGATCTTCCTCCTAACATTGTTCAAGAAAGAATTAGGGAGCTTTCAGTAGATTGGCGGAGCAAAAAAATCTCTCAGTCTACTGCTCCAACAAATGCTCCTACCATCTTTCCATGGAGGCAGACTCGATCTAGCTTTGGGAAGAGGTTATTCTAGTCCGGAACTACCAGCTCCATTCTCATTGGCATCGAGGAGGTGGAGTCCTGAGTGGGCTTGCAAGGCAATTTCCTTGAAGCAGAGGTTGCCCCAGAAGTTCATGTGCCCCGGCATCATCAACTATGATTATGACCCTAGCAGTTCCCTGTATGTCCGCCACTCCACCAGCTCTAATTCATCCCCGGGCCAGTCCTTCCATGAGTGTTGGTAAGCATCGCATTCCGGCGGAGGTTCCTGATGGAATATATATACCATGGTTGGAGGAGATTCCCATTTCAAATTATGTGAGTGACATGGCGAGTTGCACTCTTCGATTATGCTCTTTTTATTGCATAAAAATGTTGTATTTCTCTCTGACTTCAATATCAGAGTTAAATGGTCACCTGGACACTAGTTGAGTTTACGAAAGAGCGCATTTAGAGGGTAGCTCATGAATCCTGGGTGAAGATGATGGAGTAGGAGCTGCAGCAGATGATGTTTGAGCTTGCCCGGTCTGCTCAGAGGATTTTCATATTGAAGGAATACTTGGCGAGAAGCTAGCCCTCCTAGACCAAGCCATCAGGAAATGTGACAGCCTAACACTTTAAATTTGTGATTTAGAGGAAAGATGAAGGGACCTTGAGCCACAAATTAGAGCTTCAAGGGCTTAGGAGGAGAGGCTTAGGCGTGAAAAAGGTAACATTGTCTCTATCTTAAGGGACTTTGAAATTCATGCCGAGCTTACCAATTGTTACGACCCGATCGGTTATTTTATAAATTAAAGCCTCGTTCCCCTATTTGATGCTTCCCATACTTTTGCTTTTGTGACTTGTGGGGATGGTTGGGTTTCGGAAAGGTTTGATTGTGAGTTCGAACACTTACTTTTATTTTTCGAAGTTTAAGTTGCTAGAGTTGATCAAGGTTTGACTTTTGATTAAATAACCTCGGAATCAGGATTTGATAGTTTCAATAGATTCGTATAGTGATTTTGGAATTGGGCGTATTTTTAAATTTAGATTTGGAGCTTCCTAGAAGGTTTTGGCTCTATTTGCCAGAAGTTGGCAATGGAAGGTTTGGAGAGTTCATAGATTTGACCGGGAGCTGACTTTGATGTTATCAAACTCTGATTCGTGTTTTGAGACTTTGGATAGGTTTGTTTAGTTGATTGGAACTTCCATGCAAAGTTTGGTTGAGATCCAAAGTGGTTAGGCATGAATTGGATGCTTGGTTGAAAGAATAGAAGTTCTTGAACTTAAGAGAAGTTAAACTTGTAGTTTGACCTTTGATATCTAGATGTGATGATCTCGTATGTGTTTGGAAACTTTGGATAGGTCCGAGTAGTATTTATAGACTTGTTGGTATGATTGGACAAGGGCCCGGGTTGCTCGGGTGAGTTTCGGACCCTAGATCATGTTTGGTGTTGTAGATTTTGATGGTGTCTAGTGTACTTCACGATCGCAGAGCAGGTCTCACAATCGCAGAGAAGGATTTTGAGCCGGCTGATGTTTGTTCATCACATTAGCGTAGGATCATGGGCAATGATCTTTGCATTTGTGTTTAGAGGGTCGCGTTCGTCGAGCGTTTGAGGCAGGCTGGGCGATTAGCCTTTGTGATCAAAGGAAGGGGCTCGTGTTTGCCTAGGTATGTGGGTCTGAGCTTCGCATTCGCGAGGTAAGCAGCTCGCAAAGAGATGTCAAGGCGAGGGTCTGAGTTTGGCCTTCGCAATCACGAATGGCCTTCGCAATATGGGCTTAACAAAGAAGCTCAAAATGGCAAAACAATCATTTAGTCCCAATTCGACAAGTCATAACCATATCACGAAGGCCAAACTCAGACCCTCACCTTGACATATCTTCGCGGGATGATTACCTCGCGAATGCGAAGCTCAGACCCACATACCTAGGCAAACACGAGCCCCTTCCTGTGACCACAAAGGCTAATCATAAAGTTTGGCTTATGATTATGTTTTGCCATTTTGAGCTTCTTTGTTAAGCCATTTTGTTGAACGTGAAATTGCTTATTGAATTGTTGAGATGAATTGTATTACATGATTAGTCATAGCCATCTTTTAGCCATATGGGCTTTTATCCACATTTCTATTGTACTACTTCATGCATATATTCTTGAGTTGAAAATTGAGTATTGGGGAAAGATGAGAATTTTGGCACCACAGACATTATGAGCGGATATTAATTATTGGTGATGTTGTGATTGGATTGGGTTGCACGCTGCAATGGTAATATATGTGGATCGGGTTGCATGCTACAACAGTATTGTTGCTATTAGTGGATCAGGTTGCACTTGGAGGCCATGGCCAAGATGGTCAGCACCTAGAGAGTTTTGTTGTTGCACGAGTATTCCAGGAGTCCATGGCCAAGATAGTCAGTGGGAGTTCCACATCTCAGGATGAAGGGGGAGTTCAGCCCTCTGCTACTCATACTCCGAAGCAGCCTATTGTAATAGCTAGACATGTGGTTATGTTTGCTATATCTACTGATGAGCAGAAGAGGATGGAGAGGTTTCAGAGTTTGTTTCCTCCACACTTTGAGTGTGGTGCTTCAGAGGATGCCCAAAATTTTCTTTATCAATGTCATCATATGCTTGGCAACTTGAGCTTGGTAGAGTCCAACAGGGTGGACTTCACTACATTTTAGTTTAGAGGAGCTGTCAGGAGATGGTGGCAGACTTATGAGTTTGGTAGACCAGTAGATTCACCTACTTTTACTTGGTCTCAATTCTCACGGTTGTTCCTTAAGAGGTACATCCCATACACCATGAGGAATGAGTTAAGAGGCCAGTTTGAGCATCTTTAGTAGGATCTCCTGACTGTGACCGAGTATAAGGCAAGATTCATTAAATTATCTCACCATGCTGCTATTTTGTTCCCCACAAAGGCTGAGAGGGTGAGGCAATCTATTGAGGGTTTGAATTATGGCATCAGGATTTCTATGGCTCAAGAGATAAAGATAGCTAAAGGATCAATCGTATTCACAACAAGGGGCAAGAGTGTATGCGGAGATATAAGAGACCATGTGATTCTAGTAGCCTCAGTGGTGCCTCATCTGGAGGTAAGGATCAGTTAGGTAAGGTCCATCATGGTAGGCAATTCCATTATACATACCACATGGGCAGGGGTGTAGTGTATTGGCCATCTTTTAGCACTCTTGTCCTATCATCTTTCAGTGCCCTCCCAGCGAGTTTGTATCGTGCTCCATCTATTTAGGGTTCCTCTAGTGGGTATTCAGGCCATCAGGGGAAGGTTTAGGTTCATCAGCCTCTGTTATCTAGAGGTTGTTATGAGTGTCGAGAACTTGTCCACGTGAGGAGGCATTGTCCCAGGCTTGTTAGGGTGCAACTCCATAATTTTCACAGCTAGTGGTTTCCGTACCAGTTGCTCCACCCCCTGCCCAGTCAGCTAGAGGGGGAGGACTTACAACCAGGGGTCATCCTAGAGGAGAGGGCCAGGTTGGTGGTGGTTAGATCAGTGGTAGTCCAGCTCATTACTATGTTTTTTCGGGTAGACTCGAGGCGGTGGCTTCAGATGCTGTGATCACACGTATGGTTTTGGTCTATCATAGAGATGTTTCCATATTGTTTGATCTGGGTTCTACTTATTAATATGTGTCACTATGTTTTTCTCCTTATTTGGATATGACACACGGTTCTCTTGATATTCATGTTCATGTATCTATAGTTATTGAGATTCTATTATGGTGAATTTTGTATATCTGTCTTGTGTGATTACTATTAGGGTTATGAGACCGAGGTTGATCTTCTGTTGCTTAATATGGTGACTTTAAGGTGATTTTGGGTATGGATTATTTATCTTCGTACTATGTTATTATCATACTAAGATCGTGATGTTGGTTGTGTCAGGGTTGCCAAGGTTGGAATAGAGAGGTTCTCTTGGTCATACCCCTAGTAGGGTGATTTCATTTTTTAAGGCTCAATGGATGGTTGAAAAGGGGTATTTGGCGTATCTGCCTTTGTGAGAGATGTTAGTGTTGATACTCCTACTGTTAATTCATCCTAATAGTGAGGGAGTTTCCATATGTGTTTCCTAGAGACCTACGGGGCATGCCATCTGATAGGGATATTGATTCTGGTATATATTTTGTGTTGGTCACTCAGCACATATCTATTTCCACCGTATCGCATGGCTCCGGCTGAGTTGAAGTAATTGAAGGAGCAATTGCAAGAGTTGTTAGATAAGGGTAGTTAAACAAGAAGGGTGGTTTTATGAGGATATATATTGATTATAGCCAGTTGAACAAGGTCACTTTCAAGAACAAGTATCCATTGCCTCGTATTGATGATTTCTTTGATCAGCTTTAGGGCATCAAGGTGTTCTCGAAGATTAATTTGAGATCGGGTTGTCACCAGTTGAAGATTAGGGCTTCGGACATCCCTAAGACGGCTTTAAGGACTCATTATGGGAATTATGAGTTCTTCGTCATGTCTTTTGGTTTGACTAATGCCCCAGCAACTTTCATGCATTTGATGAACAGTTTTTTCTAACCTTATTTTGATTCCTTTGTCATTGTATTCATTGATGATATTTTGGTGTATTCTCGTAGTGTTGTGGAGCACGAGTAATATTTGAGGTGCTTCAGATTCTGAGGGAGAAGAAGTTGCATGCTAAGTTCTCCAAGTGTGACTTTTGATTGGATTATACATTCTTTGTCCATGTGGTGTCTAGTGATGGGATCAAGGTGGACTCCAAGAAGATTGAGGCAATTTAGGGTTGGACCAGACCTTCTAGCGCTATAGAGATCAAGAGTTTCTTAAGTTTGGCTGGCTACTATTGTCTCTATGGAGGGATTCTCATCTATTGCAGCCACATTGACTAAGTTGACTCATAAGGGCACTCCATTCAGATGGTCTGATGAGTATGAGGTGAGCTTTGAGAAGCTCAAGACTTCTTTGACTATAGCTCCAGTTTTGATATTTCCCTCAGGATCGAGGATGTATAATATTTATTGTGACGCTTTACGTGTTGTCCTTGGTTATGTGTTGATACAGGATGGTAAAGTGATTGCTTATGCGTCACGCCAGTTGAAGCCTCATGAGAAGAACTATCTGATACATGATTTGGAATTAGCATCTATTGTGCACGCGCTCAAGATTTGCAGGCATTACTTGTATGGCATGTTTTGTGAGGTTTAAACTGATCGCCAGAGTCTTCATCATCTATTCAAGCAAAAGGATTTGAATTTGAGGTAGCGGAGGTGGTTGGAGTTGTTAAAGGATTATGATATCACTATTATATATCATTTGGGTAAGGTTAATATGGTAATAGATGCCTTGAGTAGGAACGTGGAGAGTATGGAGAGTTTGGCATTTATTCTACTTGTGGAGAGGCCTTTTGTTATGGATTTTCATGCCTTTGCCAATAGATTCATGAGGTTGGACATTTCATCCTAACAGAGTTCTTGTGTGTGTGGTTACTTAGTTGTTCTTGTTTGTGCACATTAAGGCTCGTTAGTTTAATGATACCCATTTACTTGTCCTTGAGGATACAGTTTTACGAGGTGGTGCTAAGGAGGTGGTTATTGGTGATGATGGTTTATTGCAACTTCAGAATCGGATTTGTGTTCCTAATGTGGATGGTTTAAGGGAGCTCGAGGAGGCTCATGGTTTGCAGTATTCTATTCATCCAGGTGTTATGTAGATGTATCATGACTTGAAGCAGCATTATTGGTGGTGGAGAATGAAGAAAGACATTATTGGGCATGTTTCACGGTATTTGAATTGTCAGCAGGTCAAGTATGAGCATCTGAAAACCAGATGGTTTGACTCATATATTGGTTATACCGGAGTAGAAGTGGGAGTGCATTACTATAGACTTTGTGGTTGGATTGCCACGGACTATGAGGAGCTTTGACATTGTTTGGGTCATTATGGACAGGCTGACAAAGTCTGCGCATTTCATTCTGGTCATGACTTCTTACACTTCAGAGAAGTGGGCTCAGATCTACATCATAGAGATTGTCTGTTTGCATGGGCTGCCTATTTCTATCATATCGGATAGGGGCACTCGATTTACATCGCACTTTAAAGTTCCATTCATTATGAGTTTGGCACACAGGTGGAATTGAGTACTGTGTTTTACCCTCAGATGGATGGGCAGTCCGAGCAGACTATTCAGATCTTTGAGGATATGTTGAAAGCCTATATCATTGATTTCGGAGGCTAGTGGGATCAATTTCTACTATTAGCGAAGGTTGCATACAACAATAGCTACCAGTCTAGTATCCAAATTTCTCTATATGAGGCCTCATATGGGAGGCGATGTCATTTTCCAGTTGGTTTGTTCGAGCTTGGTGAATCAAGGTTGTGAGGTTCATATTTGGTTCGTGATGATTTGGAAAAGGTGAAGTTGATTCAGGAGAGGCTTTGTACAACGCAGTCCATGCAGAAGAGTTATACGAATAGGAAGGTTCGTGATGTGGCTTTCATGGAGGGTGAGAAGGTTTTTCTTAGAGTCTTGCCTATGACTGGCATGATGAGGTTTGGGAGGAAGGGAAAGTTGGACCCTTAGTATATTGGTCCATTTGATGTTTTAGATAGAGTTGGCGAGGTAGCTTACAGGCTTGCCTTGCCACCCGCTTGTCGGGAGTTCATTCTGTAGTTCATATTTTCATTCTTTGAAAATATTATGAAGGCAAGTCACATGTGTTGGATTTCTGTTTAGTGCAGATGGATGAGAATGTGGCTTATGAAAAAGAGCCAGTGGCTATGTTAGATAGGTAAGTTCGGAAGTTGAGATTAAAAGAGATTGTATAGTTAAGGTTAAATGGAGAGGTAAACCAGTCGAGGAAGAAACTTGGGAGACCGAGCACGATATGCGGAGCAAATATCCTCATCTTTTTTGGCATTCCAGGTATGATTCTAAACCCCTTCGAAGACGAACATTGATGAAGAAGGGAAGAATGCCATGACCCGATTGGTTATTTTGTGTATTAGAGCCTTGTTCCCCTATTTGAGGCGTCTCGTATGTTTGTTTATTATTTTGTGACTTGCGCGTATGGGTGGTTTTATTTTGGGAAGGTTTGAGACTGAGTTGGAACACTTAGCTAGCGTTTGGCCAATAATTCCCAAATTTATTTTGAAAAATCTGATTTAGGTGAAGTTTGGTTTGAAGATGAAAATGTGTTTGGACATCAATTTTCAAAACATATTTCACTTTTATTTTTTGAAAAAATATTAAATATGACTTATACCCACAGGTTCTAAAAACTATCACAAATACCCAATAGTACCTTCTTCAATAACATTCATTAGCATTATCACAAACCATACTCTTGAGAATAAATAAATTTGGTACAAAATTATCATTTTTATGATGAACTATATAATATACTATCAGATGACCGAGAAGACGAAGCAGCATTGTTATAGAATAATAAATGGTGGGCTCTTTTATAAAATACAAAAGTTTGGGGTAATTTTCAAAAAATTTAAAAAATGTAATAGTAATATTTTGGGCTAAAACCATCTCTTGAGCTGGTTTTGGGATTTGGGTTTTGGAATTTGGGAATTTGCCAAAATACGGATAAAATTTATGAATAAACATGTATTTGCCAAAAAATATTTGGAAATATTTGGCAATTCTATGGCCAAACGGGTCCTTAGTCTCATTTTTGGAATTTTAAGTTTCTAGAGTTGGCTCAAGGCTTGACTTTTGAGTAAACAACCTTAGAACTGGGATTTGATAGTTTCAATAGGTTCATATGGTAATTTTGGACTTGGGCGTATGTTCGAATTTAGATTTGAAGCTTCCTAGAAGGTTTTGGCTCTATTTGCCGGAAGTTGGCAACTTAAAGATTTGGAGAGTTCATAGGTTTGATCGGGAGTTGACTTTAATATTATCAGACTCTGGTTGGTATTATGGGACCTTGGATAGATTCATTTAGTTGATTGGAACTTTTGTGCAAATATTGGTTGAGATTCGAAGTCGTTAGGCATGAATCGGATACTCTGTTGGAAGTTTAGAAGTTCTTGAACTTAAGAGAAGTTGAACTTGTGGTTTGACCTTTGATTCATAGGTGTGATGATCTCGTATATGTTTGGAAGCTTTGTATAGGTCCGAGTAGTGTTTATGGACTTGTTGGTATGATTGGACCGGGGTCCCGGATGGGTCGGGTGAGTTTTGGACCACCTGGAGCATGTTTGGTGTTGCAAATTTTTCTGGTGTCTGGTGTGCTTCGTGATAGTGGAGCGGGTATCGTGATCACAGAGAAGGAATTTGAGTCGTTTGGTGTTTGTTCATCACGTTCTCTATTGATTTGTCACGTTTGCGTAGGCTCATCGGCAGTGGTCTTTGCATTCGCGCTTAGAGGGTCGCGTTCGGGGAGCGATTGAGGTAGACTAGAGGATTATCCTTCATGATCGCGACAAAGGGCTTGAGTTCGCTTAGGTCTGTGGGTCTGAGCTTCGCATTCGCGAGGCATCTTCCGCGTTCGTGAAGAGATGTCGAGGTGAGGGGTTAAGTTTGGCCTTCAAAATTGCGAAAAGCTATCGCGATCGCGAAGGGTATGCCTCCGCAGACTATTTTAAGTTATAATTTTGAGATTTAAGCCTATTCTCTCATATTTTGAACCCTAGACTTGGAGAGGGATGAGTTTCCAAAGAGATTTTCACACAAGGCAATAGGGTAAGTGATTTCTACTTGATTTTGATTATATATCTTGTTTCCCCCATGCAATTATACACTTTAATCATAGAATTTTGAATAGAAATTTGGGAATGTTGTCTACAATTTAAGAGTGTATTTTGGGGATTTGGGAGTCAATTTGGATTTGGTTTTGAAATCTAATCATATATTTGAACTCGTGGAGTTATGGGTAGTCGGGATCTACCCCTTGACTTGCGTTTTGACCATGTGGACTCGTGGTTGACTTTTGTTGACCTTCGAGGATTTGATTACAGATCGGAGTTTTATTATTTAGAATTGATTCATATGGGTTGTTTAATGTTATTAAGTTATATTTGACTTGATTCGAGTCATTTGGAGGTTGATTTGAGAGGGAAAGCTGTTTTGAAAAGTTAAAGCTTACCGGGTAGAGATATGTATTATCTATCCTTGTAAGAGGGAATTCTTCCCATAGATGATCTATTTTCTACTTGTTGATCGATTTAGGATCCATGTATATGAATGGTGAAGAGCATATATGTGTATCTAGGTTATGACCATATCCGATAAAGTTTGGCTTTTGATTATGCCTTGTTTGGATTATGTGAACTTAATAGTCATGTTTCATTAATTCTATGACTATATGATGACTCGTAATTGTGGCTTAGAAGGATACTTAAGGTTATGACTTGCCGAATAGGGACTAAATGATTGTTTTGTCAATTTGAGCTTCTTTATTAAGTCGTAGTCATATACTTGTCTTATTGATTTATGATTTTGTGGTTACATGGCTTAATCTATTCACATTAAATATTATGAAAAGATTGTTTTGAACGTGAAATTCCTTATTGAATTGTAGAGATGATTTGTATCACATGATTAGCCATAGCCATCTTTTAGCCATATGGACTTTTATCCGGAATTCTATTGTTATGATTTGGTGCCTCTCTTCATGCATATATTCATGAGTTGGAAAGTTGAGTATTGTGTAAAGATGATAATTTTGACACAACGGACATTGTGAGTGTCACACGCCCCAAACCTGAGGAGGCGTGGCCGACACCCAGTGCCATACTCGGCACGAGCATACCACTCTGTAACTGTGAACAGAATTGTATCATGGTCGAGACCCTCTCGACCATACCCATCAAATTTGTATATATAAAATGGACTCCAAAATCTAGACCCGATAACTCTGGGGGAGTGGAGCTTACCAATCAGCCTGATATTTAGCTCTATCTACTGGGAATGTCTATCCGGCTGCCTATCAGGACCTACAAGCATAAAATGCAGCATCCCCGGCAAAAAGGATGTCAGTACAAAATAATGTACCGAGTATGTAAAGTAATAGAATAACTGAAAGGTGAGACTGAACTGATAATACAATAACTGAAAGTAACTGGGAGTCAAAGATGATCTGAAGATATGCATACTGACTCAACTCTCTCAATATAGAAAGTAAAATAGTTGTCCGGCCCTATAAGGCTCAGTACATATAACTGCTCTACCGTAGTAGGCTCGGCCATGCTAGGCTCTGTATCTCGGCCAATCTAGGCTCGCTTATAGGCGCTAGGCCATAGTAGGCTCAGTATATAACTTACCATCTTATCATAGGTTGCCCAATAGGGGCCTGCCTACCAATTATAGCTCGGTGGTGGTGAAAATATTATAATACTGTATATATATGGCTCTCTGCTCTCTTGACTGGAAGAAGACAATACTTAACTGAATAAGCTACCGACAAGGGAGAATACTGTAACTTATGAGACTAGGATAATGTACATAAATTAAGGAGTACGAACTTCTCTTTATGTCTCCTTATCAAACACATGTAGTTACGGTATCATATAAAAATGAAGGAAAGGTTTAGATTTAATATACCTTATCACAATCTGTCCAATAACCATGTTGAACTCGTCTCGTCGCACTTCAATCTACAGTAACGATAATAATGCTATCGTTAAGCTACGGAAGATGCAATTATAATACAACGAACGGCAAGCTTATTTTATATTAAAACGGGCAGCATCTCCCCTATTTTCCTTGCTTTTCCAAGTCCATAAACCAACAATAACCCATACAACCTTCACACATATACTTTCTTCACCACAACACAAATCAAGCTACACAACAGCAAGTGCATAAAACATCACCAACGAAACTACTAATTAACACGACAAACGGCAAGCTTAGATTGAATCCCTTTTGAACCCTTTAACCCGAAATTCATTCATTCATTAACTTAACAACATATCCATCATAATATTAAGTATTATGGGAGGACTTCTAACCTCATACCCATCTCCTAATTCACCCTCAAACAGCCCAACAATCCAACAACAACAACACCAAGTACAACTTTCCATTTTTATGTTGTCCTTTATCTTCATATTCACAGTACCAACAGCACGTTAGACATGTAGAAAATATATTTATCATACAAACATCATAATAAAGTCATTTTCCAAGGTTTCCAACCATTTAAACTTCATGGAAACAACCTTTCCAAAACAATCCATTAAAAACAATAACATCTCAAACTATTTCAAGTCTCCTCTTGTAGTATTTTGCTCAAATAATGCAAACAACATACAAACAACTTCAAGAAAATGTAGTAGGATATTATACTCACCTTAACCAGTAGAAACAACACGAAATTTCATCCAAACACAGCCCACAACTATCCTCAATGACACCACAATACTATAGGTGATGTATTCTCTTCTTGAATCAACTTTTGTTGTTCAAGTTGGTGTGTAAACACTTGTAGTTCTCCTTGAAACTCCAATATATATGATGAAGGGACTGATTCTTACCTTAATCAACAAGAACAACACGAAACCTGAGGTTACTTCACTTTGAAGAATACTCCAAAATAGCCACAAGATGAAGAACTACAATCTAGAAAGCACCACGGGATTTCTAGCGTTTGATTCATGTTTTTATCTTTGATTTCACTCTACAATCATGGAGAATGATTTGAGAGTATTTTGGGAGAGTATAGTGTCTTGTTGGGTAGAAACAACAACCCAAATGAGCCTTGCCCCGATCTTTAAAGGTTGGAGAATCATCAATCGTTTAAGTGGGTCCCATAGGGGCTGCCTGCGCAGTCTAGAAAAAATATAAATATCTCTCTATTCTAATATCGTACCAACAAACAGTTTAATGAGTTAGTAACTAAACTCGTACATATTCAATTTTGTAGGTGGATCATCCCGAAACTCCAAGTACATTGTGAGAAAAGCTAAGCTACATTTGACCTAATGTTCAACATATTTATGAATGTAACTTGTGATGACCTTTGCCAACTTTTGCTCCGCAACTAGCTTAACTTCAAAACATAACAAACGACTATCATAAAACTAAATTAACTCATAACATAACCTCCTTATCATATTGAGCATCCCTAGTCTTACCCCAAAAGTATACGTTATAACATTCCCAACTTGTCGACTTTCGACGAAACTTATTTTCTTCAAGCCGTTTAGATTCTAAGCCTTCCAACCATGTTTGTACTTGCAGTTCATGATATTAAATATTTGTAATCTCCAACGTAACATGATTAACTTAATTTATGTACTTTCAAAAATGATCTCATTTCAGAGCTTACATCAATTGACCTACCACGTACTTTTACGTACAAAAACATGGGGTGTAATGTCATCTCCCCTTTGGAACATTTATACTAGAATGTTGATTGATGTTCTTATGAGTCTCATAACATCTATATATTATGAATACTTTAATATTGTCCTTTCCATCTAGGAAATTGTCATGTGAATAAATCCAAAGGCCAGGGCATTCCCCCCTTTCAGGCCTCTTTCTCACACCACGACTTATTCTTTCAATCTCATAACTGTTGCTACCTTCTATCATGCAGATGTACAACTTTGTCCTTGTATGTGTGCCTATGTGACTCTTCTCTCCTTTTTCCTCCAGCTTTTAGCCAATCTAAAGGCCTCACTTTCTGAAAATATACAGAACTATGACAAGCTATCCCTCTAGGCATCTATAGGTGTACTGAAGTTCTTCGCTCGGTACTTTGTCGAACTTACGACTATTGCTATATCTTGTTTCATAGCCTTGGTTATCTATGCTTATGGCGTTACTATATCTAAGTAGGTATACTATGCCATAACTCTTACTTCGGTTTATTATTACCGAGGTCTACTACCCAACTCCAAGTTACTCTCTCACTGCTTATCATATATGTATATATCTAAGTCCTTTAATGCTTCCTTATTATTGTTCATCTAAAGAATGACATCCAAATCTCCTCTCATACTTTGGAACTTTTATCCATCTATTGTTGGTTCACCTTTATCTTGATCTATAATCTACCATTAATAACTTAAAACCTCTTACATAATATGTTGTCACTAGGGCTCACGTCGCATCGAGGAGTAATTGAAGTGATTTGCCTGATCTACCTAGGGACGATACTATACTTCAATAATCGTATTTCATAGCATCCCAACGTGATTCATGTTATGGGGGGTTATTCTAATCCCATGTAATTCATGAAATCCATTCTCTTTGAATCATTACTCAATCGAAGGCCTAAACGTCTCTCTTATCTATCACAATTACACCATTATTCTACTACTAGGGCAGCATTCCATCTCTTCTAAATGCTCTTAGTTATAGACTCTTCCAAGTTTATTCAGGTTATACTGAGATTTCTATAACTTACGCAAACCATCAGCTCTCTTGTTTGATGGGTTTAATCCCGAGGTCTTACCTATTCTTGTCATCTTCTAACTCGCCTTTTCTTATACTTACTCCTATCTACCCAAAACCTTGTCACTCTACCATACTTTAGCTTGCGACCCACATACATCTATTTATACTACTCGCAACCTTTCTTTAACTTGCTAGCACCACAGATTTCCTTTTGTTCCATCTCAATTGTCTTTAAATGTAAGCAATTAATTTTCCTGGTCGTTCTTCCACTTGTTGGATAAATACTTGGCTTATCTTAGTGCCCACCCATATTGGAATTTCATGCAACCCATATGATCTTGAATGTTACTTTTGATTTTACTTCCCGTTCATCACTCATAATAGGTGCTACTTTCTTATGGAGTGCATGCAATGTTGTAGTGAGACTGTTGTTACAAGATCATTTCTTCTTTAGGTCACTATGCTTAGATTGATGCCTTCTTCCTTATTTCCTAGTTTATTCTTTCGTTGTAGTAGATAGGGAAGATCCTCTGACTCTTGTAAAGTTGCAATCTTATTATATCGTATACCTGACAGAATTTTTGATGTTCTTATCGCCTATAATTATCCTTAGTTACTTACCTCCGCGCCTTTGTGCTCCTAGGTTTACTTCTGAACTAAAATTTTGATTGTCTACCCAGTGGAACACTTATACGGTACCTTTAACTACCCTAACTCTTATCTGAATGTTTCTCAAGGATCACGTTGTCATCATATCTGCGAGAATGCATTCCCAATGTTGGGTTTCACTACGTTCATCTTGCACTATTTGTTGACTTATCTGTATCTTCTTGTCTAGCCATAACTAGGATCTTCCTAAATCAACTACTAACTACTCGTTGGTCCATTCTCACATCTATATTCCACGTAATCTCTCTTAAGTTATGTCATGTGTCTTAACTTACCACTCGCACTGACTCCTTATCTACCAAGTGTCCATGCACACTTATTTATCAATAACATCCTGGCAGGGAACCCTTACTGCCTCTCCCCGGCATCGTGGTTGCATAATGCTCTGGGGTCGTAACATATCTGTAGGATTTGAATAAGTGCAATCTCATCCCTTTCGCATTTTTATCGCATTCTTCCTTTACCATTCCATAGTTACTTGAACCACTTAACTCTGATTTAATACCATTTCACACCATCTTCCCATCTTTAGGGGATTACTAGCATTTAATGCTCTGAAGTTTTACATGCATAAGTTTTACCTCTTCATCTTTGGCGTCTTTCAATATTTTCAACGACCCTTTCTCGCCTTGTTGTAACCCTTCTGTACTAGGGATAACTGAATTTCTTACGCACGAGAGTGACACCTAGTGTATCTGGCACATCAGTCCCTTAAGCTTAACTCTGCTCACAGTGCTTGCTATAGGGAAGCGTCTTCTTGAATGACCTTTAAAGGTTATTCTTCAGTTGTCCATTCTAATATTTCCGAAATGCGATCTCTAAAATTCTCATGATGTCGACTATTATCAAATATTTTGATCCCTAGTTCATGTTCAGTTTATCTTATTCACTAGCCCATACTGATTTTTATTACTCTGGGAGTCTAACTTTTCCTTCTGGTAATCACGTTGGAGTCACCAACTCATTTTTCGAAATGAGGATATGACTTCATGGCTTATATTCTTTTGTTGTCTCAAGGCCTTTCACCTATTGTATTTTCTGTCACTTGACTATAGACTCTGGCATCCTATCACATTTTGATTTACTGTTATCACCCTTTTATCACATCTTACTCGTAATGCTTTACTAACTCTCTTCTTATTCTCTAGATAATATTTCTCCCTATCATTTTATTCTGAAAACTTCAACAAAACATTCTTTCACTTTTAGCTCCCCTTGCTCTATTTCACTGGCTCTTCGGGTTACCTAACATTCTCTTTTTACTAGGGTCGAGAGTCATACTAAGGTAAATACTTATCCCTTCTAGGATTCCATTGCCTATCTTATGAGATTTCTGAATATTCTAGTATTCATATCTAACTGTACCATTCTAGAGTGCACCATCTGGGTGTCTCATAAGGAGAACTACTATCACGTTTGCAATATCCTTCGAAAATGTCATCTAATGCTAATAATCCATCCACCAGTTTGGGTTACTCTAACCAAAACTGGATCCTGATATCCCATCCTTCTCTTAAACTATATTTGTTAGCTTCCATAGGGCATAACTAAGATAGGTGTGGACAATTGTACATACCTTTGTTACTGTTAAAGGTAACTTAGAATGCTTGTATTTCTCTGCCTGAATTGTAAATACTGATAATCTTCACTAACTGGGTACCTCGTACCCTCCTTCACCTTGCTTCTGTTACATGTTTAAACTTATATTTTTACCTTCTTATACTCCCATGGCCTGCTATTCACGGGGTGTGGTTGATATTCCCATCTTAGGGCTTAAGCTGGAAATTTGCACATCTGGTATGCACGATCTAATAGGGCCTCAAACAGGGTCACGTCATCAAGAACTCTCTCTCTCTCTCTCTATTAGTGCCCTTACCTGTTGTTGTATTAGCCCTCTGGCTAGCTGTAATCTTTCTAATTGCAAACATATTTGTATCATTAGCAAACATAAATCCTGACTCAAACTCTTATGACTCAGCTCTATAGTACGATTTGGATTTGAAAGAAGGGTAACAGACTCAAAAATGTCATGTAGCTTCTTGTTAATATAATGTGGTGCACAACACATCTATAAATAAGGTTCTAGTAGACATGACTTGTAGACTCCCTAAGATAGAACTGCTCTGATACCAAGTTTGACGCACCCCAAACCTGGGGAGGCGTGGCCGGCACCAGGTGCACTACTCGGAGGCGTGGCCGGCACCTGGTGCCATACTCAGCCCGAGCGTACCACTTTGTAATTGTGAACTCTAGAGGGGTAACCCTCAACTTACATCGATGAGACCATATTCTGAATCGTCTGAAAATAACGTCTCTCTCATCTGTGGGGTAAACATACCCAAAAGCTGATATATATAATTGTGCAGGCCGACGAAGCTGCCATGAACATCTACTGATATATAAAATATATAAGACTCGTCTACAAGCCTCTAGAGATAACTGAAATATATATCATGGTCGGGACAGGGACTCGACCTACCCATCAAATGTGTATATATAAAATGGACTACAAAGTCTAAACCTGGTAACTCCGGGGGAGTAGAGCTTACCAATCATCCTGATGTTTGGCTCTGTCTACAGGGAAGGTCTATTCGGCTGTCTATCAGGACTTGCAGGCATGAAATGCAGCGTCCTCGGCAAAAGGGACGTCAATACGAAATAATATACCGAGTATGTAAGGCAATAGAATAACTAAAAGCTGAGACTGGACTGATAATATAATAACATAAAGTAACTGGGAGTCAAAGATGATTTGAAGATATGCTTACCTGCTGATACTGACTCAACTCTCTCAATATAGTAAGTAAAATAGTTATCCGGCCCTATAAGGCTCGGTACGTGTAACTGCTCAGCCATAGTAGGCTCGCTCATAGGCGTTTGGCCATACTAGGCTCGACATCTAAATCACTACCCTTCATAGGCGCTCGGCCACAGTAGGCTCGGTATATAACTTACCATCTGATCACAAGTTTCCCAATAGGGGCGTGCTCACCGATTATAGCTCGGTGGTGGTGAAAATACTGTAATACTATATATATAGACTCTCTGCTCTCTTCACTTGAAGAAGACAATACTTAACTGAATATAAAGTACCGATAAGAGCGAATACTATAACTTATGATACTAGGATAATGTACATAAATTAAGGAGTACGAACTTCTCTTTATGTCTCATTATCAAACATATGTAGTTACGGTATCATGCCAAAATGAAGAAAAGGTTTAGATTTAATATACCTTATCACAGTCTGTCCAATAACCATGTTGTACTCGTCTCGTCGCACTTCAATCTACGGTAACGATAATAATGTTGTCGTTAAGCTAAGGAATATGCAACTATTATACAACGAACGGCAAGTTTATTTTATATTAAAACGGGCAGCATCTCCCCTGTTTTCCTTGCTTTTCCAATTCTATAAACCAACAAGAAACCATACACCCTTCACCTATATACTTTCAGCACCACAACACAAATCAAGCTACACAACAACAAGTGCATAAAACATCACCAATGAAACTACTATTTAACACGACGAACGGCAAGCTCGGATTGAATCCATTTTGAACCCTTTAACCCCAAAGTCATTCATTCATTAACTTAACAACATATCAAGCATGATATTAAGTACAATGGGAGGATTTCTAATCTCTTATTCATCTCCTAATTAACCCTCAAACAGCCCAACAATCCAACAACCACAACAACATGTACAACTTTCCATTTTTATGTTGTCCTTTATCTTTATATTCATAGTACCAACAGTCAATTTAAACTTCATGGAAACAACCTTTCCAAAACAATCCATTAAAAACAATAACATCTCAAACTATTTCAAGTCTCCTCTTGTAGTATTTTGCTCAAATAATGCAACCAACATACAAACAACTTCAAGCACATGTAGCAGGCTATTATACTTACCTTAAACAGTAGAAACAACATGAAAGTTCAGCCAAACACAGCCCACAACTATCCTCAATGACACCACAACACTATAGGTATTGTATTCTCTTCTTGAATCAATTTTTGGTGTTCAAGTTGGTGTGTAAACACTTGTAGTTTTCCTTGAAACTCCAATATATATGAAGGAGGGACTGATTCTTACCTTAATCAACTAGAACAATACGAAACCTCAGGTTACTTCACTTTCAAGAATCCTCCAAAATAGCCACAAGATGAAGAACTATGATCTAGCAAGCACCACAGGATTTCTAGCGTTATATTCATGTTTTTATCTTTGGTTTTCATTCTACAATTATGAAGACTGCTTTAAGAGTGTTTTGGGAGAGTATAGGGTCTTTTGGGTCGAAAAATGAACCCAAATAAGCCTTTACCCGATCTTTAAAGGTTGGAAAATCATCAACCGCCTAAGTGGGTCCCATAGGGGATGCCTGCACAGTCTAGCAAAAATGTGAATATCTCTCTATTCTGATGTCAAATCGACAAACGGTTTAATATTTTAGAAACTAGACTCATAGATATTCAATTTTGTAGATAGATCATCATGTAATTCCAAGTACATTGGGAGAAAAACTCAACTATATTTGACCTAATATTCAGCATATTTATGAATGTAACTTGTGATGACCTTTGCCAACTTTTGCTCCACAACTCGCTTGACTTTAAAACATAACACACGACTATCATATGACTAAATTAGCTCATAACATAACCTCTTTATTATTTTGAGAACCCTATTCTTACCCCAAAAGTACCTATTATAACATTCCCAACTTGTCGACTTTCGACGAAACTTATTTTCTTTAAGCCAGCTTCTAAGGTTTCCAACCCTCTTGGTACTTGCAATTCATGATATTAAATATTTTTAACCTCCAACATAACATAATTAACTTACTTTATGTACTTTCAAAGATGATCTCATTTCTGAGCTTACATCAATTTACTTACGACGTACTTTTATGTACGAAAATATGGGGTGTAACAGAGCGGATATTGATTATTGGTGACATTGTGATTGGATTAGGTTGCATGCCGCAACGGTAATGTGTGTGGATCAAGTTGCATGCTACAACAGTTTTATTGCTATTAGTGGATCGGGTTGCACGCTGAAACGATGCTTGAATATGGTACTATCCCTCTGGATTCAGATTATTACCGATGTTACTTTGGGCCCTTGAGCGCAGACACTCAAGTTGATGCTAGTTTGGACACTTGGTCACTGTCAGATATGTGAAATTTCTCTATGAGATTTGGTATTGGACTGTGAGCATGCATTGGTAGCCTCGACCCGTGCAATGGCTATATATATATATGGGAGAGGATGGACGTTGAGAAAGATTCCTTAACAGGTTGGTCGATGAGAAGAAGAGTATGAGGGGAAGCGGCTCACCGATAATAAGATAAACTCACATTCTCATCGACCAACCTGTTAAGGAATCTTTCTCAACGTCCATCCTCTCCCATTCCAGTTCTTTTCTCTCTTTTAGGGAGAATTTCATTTTCATTACCTCGATATGGCCAGGTGTGAAGCAACTTCACAATCCAATGGATTCCCTAAAATCGGATGACTATATATATATGACTGTTGACTGGCTCATATTATGATTATGAAAGATTGAGATAATTGATATTGTATTATCTCTTTTGTTTGAAAAATATGTTTACATTTTGGTTTTAGTAAGTTTCTATTGGCAGACCCGATTGATTATTTCATTATTTATACTTTATATGCTTATTGAGCTGTTAGTAAGTGTCGGAGTCGACTCCTCGCTACTACTTCTTCGAGGCTAGACTTGATACTCATTGAGTACCGTGGTTTTGTACTCCGACTACACTTATACACACTTTGTGCAGGTTCAGAGGCTAGTTTAAGTGGTATTCCCCCAGTGAATTAGGAATGCTATCTGGAGACTTCCGCATGAGCTGCTTACTTGATCCGGTCTGCAGCATATGGAGTTCCCTTTCCCTACTCCTTTATATATATGTCTACGTATTTTTATTTCCAGACAGATGTCGTAGTCATTTGAGATTATGTATACTCTTGTTAGATGCTCGTGACAATGTTGTGATACCCCATTTTGGGGGAGTTTCTGAGACAGTTGTGGTCGTGTTTAGACCCTGTCTAAGATTCTTGTACTTTTGATATTGAGTTATGACTTATTCCATTTTGATTTTACTATCATGAATTAATTAATGGCTTAATAATTTGATTTTATTATTGATGTTGAGTGTTGGCTTGCCTAGTGAGCGGGTTAGGCGCCATCACAGCCGTTGATGGGATTTTGAGTCGTGACACCAACATGTCATATCTTTGGAATCCCTACTCAAAACACTCAGGTGGATTTGTGATAGCGATGATCTATACCTGGATGAGGAGGTAAGAGAGGCCAAATAAGCATGGAGAACTGCTCAGTTGGAGCTGGACTTGGATGATATTGAAACTACTCCTCCGGGGATGACTTGGATCCTATCGTTACACAAGGTAATACGGTTAAAGGGGCTGCTGATATCTCTTTGACTTCTCAAGTCGTCCCTCATTCAGTCACTCCACTAGCTGTTGCACCCTATTTTGCACTAGTCAAGACAGGATTCAACTTGTGATTTCTCTGTTGTTGATGAAAGATAATTGCCACCTAATATTTAAAGGTATACTAGAGTACCTATTTAATTTCTAAGTCATGTTCCTTATAGGTATGTGAACCGGTGAGACTATGGGTAAGGGTTCTTGTTCTTCTAAGGGGAAAGTGTTAGGCACCCCTTAAAATCTACCTAAAGTAGCTCCATAGGACTTAGACGAATTTAAGGAATCAGTTGTTTTACACTATGCTTGATTACTATTAGGGCATGGCTTACTGTATATATTAAAGGGAAGGTATATATAAGGGATGTAAGACTTAAGAAAGATGTGAGATTACAAAAGAGTTATGGAAGGTTAAAGGAGTTCTGAGAGTGGTCCCTATTTTATAAGGCTTGTAATAATGAGATTAAGTTATGGAAGTAATTAACTTAGGGAATAGATGTTTATATGATTCTAAAAGATATTTGTAAGAAAGTGATTCCAAATGTACCTTGATTTAAAAATTTGAGGGGAGAGAGCTTTGAAAATTCATTTGGGGTGACAGTACTTTACTGTTTTATAAAATCTGATTTCGTTCCTTGTTAATGAACCGGTGATTCTTTCTGATTTCCTTTCTGAAAAACGGGGCTGCTGTTTCTTTGATTAAATTTTGGGCTTCAAAAGAAATCTTTTAAAAGAGGTGAGTGAACAAGATAAATAATTATAATTAGCGGAGTGAATATTAATTACTAACTAATTCTCTTTAAATCCTATATTAGTTAAAGCTTGCCTATGTTTCAGGTGATTTTAAAGCATAAAGGTAAGGTACATGTTCTAATAGATGAGTATTAAATACATGATAATGAAATATAATAGAACGATAAATAAAGTAGGCGAAAGTAAAAAAAACAATAAACTCAGCTAAGGAAAGCAATAACTAATAACAAAGAAAATGAGGGAAAAGAAAACTGGACTCTGATGGTTGGGCCTCAAGAAGGTAGGCCCAGCAATTGAAAGATGCGGTAATAGCTGACTGGACCCTCCAGAAAATGCAACAAGGCTGGTTTGGGCCTGAGTTCCTTATGAACTCAGCATTACCAAATATGTACATGCCCAAAAAAATAAAGAAGGTCATTAGATATATATTCCACATTCTTAGGATATTCAAACATGTATGAAATATATATAGACAAACAACTGGAACAAGAAATATATCAATATTCGAATACAATGGGAAATTATATTAATGTGGTAGTTATACTCCACAAATAATTTACATTAAAAACCTTTCATTGTCATTAAATATTAAACCCCTAAAGAACTAAATGTGTCAATGAATTAAGGGCTAATGAGGAAGTTCTACTCAAGATCGTTGCCCCCTTTGAATCCCCCGACACTTCAAAATTCCCAAGAGACTCAAGGCCCAGGGCAATGCTTGTGTCGGGGAGGGCGGCCCAACCTAGAGTTAAACTCCACTCCCAAATAACCTTAAACACTAACAACATATTTTTCTTATAGGTTTAAATGCCACTGGGGCCCTTTCAATGTAAACTAAGTGATATAGCATTACCTACCACAAAATATACTTTCCCTCCTAACATAAGAAAATATAATCTACATTTGGTACCAAACAAAATACATATCAGGTGCAATTAAGGATCTGACTTTCAAATGTACACAAGAAAGGAGCAGAAATATCACAAGCATGTTGTAAAGGTCTGAACACTAGAGAAGAGCACGCTCAAAAGGAAAGGCAAGTTATACAGGGTCATATATGCAACAACACAATAGATACAGATGTTCTTGTCTCTGGCAAACCAACTGTAAACTGATTGGTTTACCACTAGCACATACCTGGGTTGATAATATTACTTAACACTTTAAAGGTAATCAATGAAGATTCAAATAAAGCAGTCATGGCTAAACATTTTTATAGGAGTTATCAAAGGTATCAGGAACCAGATTAGACTCTCAATATGACTACAAATTCACAGATTTGAACATGGACCTTAAGCGCTCAACAAAGTTATATCCTTAACAGCATTATCCCCTAACAGGTCATCATGCTCAGACAGTATCAACAAAGGACCTAATAAGATTTAAGGATCAGATCTAGTTTCAAATCAACAATAGGGGAAGGACTGGGGTGTTTCTGGACAAAGCATGAAATCAGGAATCAAATAGGAACATACAGTATTCAGTTAATTACATGAATACTTCAAGTGAAGTTATGAATTCATATAGACAGGGGAGCTTTGCACATTCAAGATCAAGTTAAGCATGTCATGAAGAGGGGGAGTTACAGATAAAGGGAAGCATTGCATTGAAACAAGTTTAACTTAAATATAAGTCTAGTTTAGCATCTAAGTATGAGGTGGTCATGCTTCTGTATTCAAAAATTATTACTTGATTATAACATAGTAACTAAGTCCTATTTTTAAGGAAAGATAATCTTAAAAATAAAATGCATGTCAGCTTTTTAAAGACCAATAATAACTTAAAGGATTAGAGACATGGAGGTATTATACCAAGTAGGCTTTGAATTGAATACGCAATTGAAGATGTTAACTAATCAAGAGACAGCCAAGTTCAACTTAACAGCAAATTATTAGTCACTTATAACAAAGAAAAAGTAAACAGGAACATGATTGTTTCATGAAGGAAAGATAACTTGATCTCAATAGAAGATGTACAGTAAAGCCATTGGCATTCATGAAATGGAGAAAGTTCAATCCCAAACAAAACTAAGTCAACAGTTGCAACAATAACCAGATGAGATCATAAAAATGCCATAGTGACAATTGAGAAGTTGTTTTCACAGTTTAACAGACACAAGTATAGAGAAGAAAAACATATAAAACGCTTAGATTTCATGCTTAAGTTAGATGGTATGAACTTAAGAACCTTCAGATTCATCTTAGTCATGGTTATCACAGTAAAAATAACCACAAGACTAATAGAGAAGCAACATATAAAAGTAAATGTCACTGCAGGATCATCAATGAAAGGCTGTGAAGCTTAGGTAAGTATGAACAACCATTCAAAGCACATTATAGCTTAAACACATAGATTGCTGGAACTCAGAAACAAAACATCATCAAGAATCACTTAATGACTTGATCAATCATATATTAAAGACTCGAGAGGCAGGACAAATATTCACAAACAGACATTAAACTCATCAAAACATAAACGTTCCCATACAAACACCATAAACAACTGTAATTCTTTGAAGATAATTAACACATTTATAGCATTCAAAGGAGATGAACAAAAGAGAGATATGAGAGATGTGCTGACCTTTTTGAGGGCAGCAGACCAAACGAAGGCTCTCTCAGTTTCTTAAGACCCCGAGAACTTCAAGTTCAAATCAGCGACAGTACTCAGAAAATGAAAAGAAAAGAATAGTAAGGAACTCTAGACTTTTTGAACTCAAAATTGCTCTTAGATGATATTAGTGTTAGGTCGTAGTATTTGTATCTGTGTGTGTTTGGTGAGAATATTAAAGGCCCCTTTTATAATACCATTTAAGGCTCTAGGGCTTCACAAATTCAAAATCAGTAGTGGAGAGTGACACATGGCAGATGATGATAGCAAATCGAGTGAGAAAATCTCGAAGACATAGGGGAATTTAGTGTTGAGTTTACCTGAGAGGGGAAATAGATTGTTGAAGACCTTGAACCAACGGACAAACCGTAAAACCCAGAGGTCACTGCGTTTGACCTCTAGGTATAGAATTTCATGATGAATCTCTGAAAAAAGTTCCATGCATGCTCCAATTTGACGGAGTATATGAGGATTCGAAGTTTCACGTTTAAGCTTAGGGTTCCAGATTTTAGGCGTTTGAATTTGATCAATGAAATGGGGAATAAACCGGCGGGATTCGCAGATTCAGAAGGCAAAGGAGATGAATCTCTCATCGATTTGTAACCTTGCACGAATTTGTGCAAGGTCTGGTGATTGATTTGGTTTATGAGGTTGAGAGAAAAGAGAGAAGATGGGGAAAGAGAGGCGGCGAGGTCACAGGGGAATGACTTAGGGTTAGGAGATTGGGGTTAGTCTCTGGGGTTTATGTTTGCAAGATGGAATATGGGTCGTTTGATCATTTGATCAACGGCCCTGATAAATCGAGGCTTTTTTTTTAAAGAAATTAGTTTGGAAAAATTAGGCAACCGTTGGATTTGTGTGATCCAACGGTGGAGATAATATCTGGTAACTTGTTAGAATTAAAAGAGAAAAATGGGAATAATTGTGGGTCGGCGATGGTTTGGATCAATGGCTCAGATCTTTTGTGTTTCTTATGTGATGGTGGGAGACGGGTGATGTGGCAAGCGTTGATTGGTGCAAATAGAGTTACTTGGATTGCCATGGTGGAAAGAGATGGGTGTTTGGGTTGGGTGTATTTTCGGACTAGGCCTGCCAATTGGGCCATGATTAATTTTTAAAATGGCCATTTTACCTTTGATTCGAGAATTGCAATTGTGGCCTTTTGGTCTTTTAATCCCTTTTGCATTTAATTTAAATAAACTTAATAGTATCCAATAAATGTGGTAAAATCATAATTATTATATACTACTAATTATTTTAAATTGATTATTTATGAAAATGCTTTATTTTCTGCATGGTAACGGTAACTTTGAATTTTCACATAATAATCTAAGTAGCTAGAAATTAAAGAGTAATTTACTAAATTAATTATAGAACCTACGTAATGCATGTAAAAAAATTATTTTAATAATCTTAAAAATAGTAGATATATTTGTAATTACATAATGTTAATACTGCACGATTAATTTCAAAACCATCACTTGAATTAATTTGCAAGAATAGGTATTTGTTACTAGAAAATTATTTTAAAATATTTATTGTAAATTATTAAGTATAAATAAATTAATTTAAAAGGGGAGGGTCAAAATTGGCCATCAACAGCTACCCCTCTTTGACCGGAGACGATGAAAGAGTTTTCGGGCAAAGAAATTGAACCCAAGCCAATTTTATCCCGACTTTTAGGCAAGTATTACAGGAGATGAGGATGGTGAATTGCAGGATTGAGTTGAGGAAGAATCTAAAAAAGTTTGGGAATATTGGGGCCGAATTCAGGCTTTGAATTGCTTACATACCCCAGGCTTAACGAGGATCAGGCCTTATGTAGTTCTAGAGTAGAGACTTTAGGGAAACGGCACTCGCAGGAATTTCCCCATTACTGTATTGTGACGATACGATGAGACAGAATATTGGACATTCATGATAGCTTGAATTTTGCGTCTTGATTTGAAGGATTTGAAAGTTTTGAGTTTCACTTATCATCTTGAGCTGGTATCTTAGGCCCGCTAATAGGTTGGCTGTCCCCATAGCATTGTGGTTCGATTTGCTGCTAAGAAAAAGTTTTGCGCTGCAGTGTTCGTTCCTGCAAAACAAATAAAATACACACATGCCAATATATTGTATTGCAGAATATATTAAGACGCGATGTAAATGATGTAGGAATGATGATGCTTGGCTGTCGGGGAGCCGTTATTTGGGATCGAGATGATGGGATACCTGATCTTGACTCAATTTGTTAGTCGGGTTGTGTACCGTTCCGCAGCTGTCAGAACATTTAAAAATTATCTCCGCTTGTTGGGAGAGCTTGATTGGTAAAGTGCATATCCGCTTGTTGGGAGAGCTTTGCACTTAGAAATGTCTTCGCTTGTTGGGAGAGCTTGATTTGCAAAGTGCGTCTCTGCTTGTTGGGAGAGTTTTGCACTGAAATGTAAAGTAATCTCCGCTTAGGAGTGATTAACTAAAAATGTAATCATGCCTGAAGCTGAATGAGCAAAACGTTAAAACATTCAAAGTAATAACAAATGAAATAAAAGCATGCCCAAGAAATACTCTTGACTGCGAAGCTAAGTTGTGGCAATCGATTGGCATAACATCGGTGACGAGGTTTACGACTGTCTATTCTGGCATCCGTTTCGACGGAGTGGTGATGCGAATTTCTTGTTGGCGAAGTTTGCAGTTTGCTATATACAAGGCTCCGATTGGCGAAGCCGACGTTCGATTTGTACAGGGTGCTCTGATTGATTGAGCTGGCAGTTTGCTATATACAGGACTTCAGTTGGTAAAGTCGACGGCTCATTTTGTACAAGATGCTCCGATTAGGTGAGCAAACGATTTGATAGTACTAGTTTTCCGTACCAGCTGTCTGATTCCAAGGTACCTGCAAAGGCTTCAAAAGTTAGCTTTAGTTGTACCAGAAAAGTTTGAGTAAAGGAAAAAGAGGGATAATCTTAGGCAAGTGGAGGGTCTGTCATTTGCCCCGGTGTGGTCTTAGTGCTTCCTTACTCCCTGTTAACCCTGCACTCAAAGAAACTTTCTTAGTGGGAGGGGGGGACGACAAATAGTGTTGAATTCTTCGAGGAACCTCCGAAACCAAATTCAAACATACGTATAAGTTCAAAATCATCATACAAACCTATCAGAAAAATCAAAATCCGATTCCGAGTTCGTTTACCTAAAAGTCAAACCTTGGTCAACTCTTCCAACTTAAAGCTTCTAAAACGAGAATCATTCTTCCAAATCAATTCCGAACCGCTCGAAAACCAAAACCAACAATACACGCAAGTCATAATACATAATATGAAGCTACTCAAAGTCTCAAACCACTAAATGGAACAGTAAAGCGCAAAACAACCGGTCGGGTCGTTACATTCTCCCCCACTTAAACATACTTTTGTCCTCGAACATGCGAAGAGTCATTCCAAAGCCATCAAATTGCTGTATAAACTTCCCATACACATACCCATGAGTGATCCCACATCACTTCAACCTATATAAGTCCGACAACACAACCAAACTGAAGATCCTTACTGCAACCTTAGCCCATAAACCTTAGAGTCAAATTTCCAATATCTGGAATCCATTACAAGTCTCGATTCTCACATCTATGCATTTTGAAAGTATGAACAAGCCAAATCAAGCCGTAGTCATAACCTAGAATGTAATCACATGATATACCACATAACTATGATACTCTTAGCGGTAGCTTCCGACCACAATAGCTGCTCAATGACAAGCCGGGTATTGGCAATAAACCTCATATTAAATAAAACCTTATTCTAAACCTTTGTACATTGCCAATGATGGAGGAAACACACATAAACATATAACCACTCATTAGATCAACAAATCGTGGAGCTCCCTTGCCCGATAAGAACCTTTGCCGAAATCTATGCTGACTAGTGACATTATCCTTCAAACATACCTTAATCAAGTCCGATAATACTCATTCCATGTCAAATAACCTCACCACATCCAGTACAAGTTGCTCTACCAACATGGCACACCAATCCTATTTAGAGTCACATACCATGCAATCTGTGCACTAACGAACAATAGCTCAGATATACCCAACGATGGAAAGAGAATGAAACGAAAGAACCACCCCGCCAGCTCAACTGATACCATCACCAGGCACAATGCTATGAATCCCTTACACAAGGAGAAACAAACATACTGGATTCGCTCAAGTATCATATCCCAATATAACCCCGTTGCGATGCGTGACCAAATCTAGACACCGCTCCACATGGTATACGTCAAGCCATGGGGCTCCCAATCAACAATCGTATGCATATCAACAACAAACATGCGAAGCGCATGACCATAATCATGGAGAAACGGATATCACTATATATCACAAACATAAGACCATAATCAAGGCGCATTCAACCAAGCAACACCCCAAAAACCACCTCGCTCAAATTCCGCCACAAGGCCCAAACAGTACCGTATCATATGTGCAAATAGTCAATAGTCTTACAACTCATGGTAGCATAGGAGAATAACACATGAAACACATCAGAACACGAATAAGATCAACTCTGATCGATGAAACCACCATTAACATTAGCTGTGATGAGTAAACAAAACCGACCCGATGTAGAATACACATTCTCATTAGGCCTACCAGTGGCTTCCAAATCAATTTTTATCCTTCTGAAATAGGTAGATAGCCTCCGAAAATCCCACAATAATATATCTATAGCACAAGCCATCAGTCAAAAACCTCTTAACATACCTTCACCGTCCACAACCATGGAATAAGCTACCTCTGAGAATCTTCTTTGTCTTCAGATCCATATAATACCATAATCTCTGTATCTGATCCCTACTATACTACTCAAATGACTAGCACATTCATCATACGTAACCAGTCCATGAGAAATGCTTCCATAATTCCTTCGTTCCATATAGCAAAATTTCAACATCAACGATTGATCAACCAGGCGATTGTCGTAATACTAGTCAGGCATCCACAAGTCGAAACACAGTACGCCTTCTGATGTGCGCACCCTCCTCAGGTGGTATCAAATAATGATAGCATCCTTCTAAGAATCTAAAATCGTTTTTGCTATCTAGAACTTGTGACCCCATCCAGGAGAAAAATCATAATGTGCAACATATTCCTTATGGCGGTAGCAGCCATCCGGCTCAAGTCGTGGCCGACACCATCAAGAACTCTTTGAAATCCGTCCGCACGCAACCAGGCCATCAGAGCTGAAATTTTCCCCAACTCAACTAAGTCATGCAGACTGCCAAACCCATGAGTATTGCCACAAAACACCATTAAAGCATCACCGCGCCAAAAGAACCAATTACCTTTATTATTATGCTAACCCAATGCCACCAAGCTGACCCATTTCCTTGAATCCTCCTCGACTTGTCTGCAAGTTAACACTTCTCCTTGTCGGTACACAATGATCCTAAACCAAATCTCACTGCAGGAGATCCTAGCATGAACCACGTCGTTCGAAAGCCCATAACCGTCATATTTCCTCTGAAGCACCCCCATAATGCCGCAACCGAGATACCCACTCTGAAGAGACCTTTTGTGAATCTGAAGTTATTTCTCTAACCTCTATGATACTGAAATTTAGAATTAATAATGCTACAGAAATACCACAAGTCCCAGCACTATCCATGCAAATCTTAGATCTTAACCATATATAATTCTGGGAAACCCTTTAATACCATATATATACCTCAGACCAAAACTGATATAACACATGACCATGTAATCTGATTGTCGATAGTAGACTCCCCCACTTGGCGTGAAGCCATAGGTCATAACATCAGATGATTCACAACACCAACCTTCATAAGCTCGTACAGCACCAATCATAAGATACCTCAAATCATCTACTAAGTGCATGTCTATCCTCGTGACAGTCAAGTCCACTTCCTCAAGTTCCTTGAATGATAACATGTACCTTTCATTGAATAGAAGTCCCATACAAAACACATAATCTCTAATACTACCAACTATCCTCAAATCAACATCCTCTCATGACCCTACCATGATCACGATGACTAGGCAACCAATTAAATATTCCCAAGCTCATACTCACCAACCAGATACAAGAACCTGTTGCATCCCACACTTGAACAACAGAAGATCTATCAACACGTCCGCGTCATCAGTCTGGAAAACTTATCAAGATAATGATCAAGCATCCATGGCCTCCTTGTAGCCTATCTGCAGCATCACAAACCATATGTGCATAGCTGATATCGAGTGCACAATATCGTATACGAGTGGATGTAAGGGAATGTAAGATATGTGCTTTAAGATGAATCAATGTTGCAGGATAAGGAATGAAAGAAATGGAATTTCCTAATAGTTCTGTAGCCTCTCGAAGATAAGTACAGACGTCTCCGCACCAATCCACAAGACTCTACTAAACTTGCTTACGACTCGTAGCACCTATGAACCTAGAGCTCTGATACCAACTTGTCACGAGCCAAAATCCAGAATATTCCAATAACCAACAATTTCAACCACAACCGGGTTAATAGCTTTCAACAACTACAACTTCAATAACTCAACAATGAAGGCATTTTCATGAAATAGCAACTTCAAATCGAATGCATAACTTAGACTCGACAAGAAAAGAGATAGCACGAACTAGCAACTACAAATAAATGCATGAGAATAACTCAACAATGGGTGAAATAACATGTAATAACAACTACCACTAAATGCATATAAGAGTAACCTCGACAAATGAAAAATAGAACATGTAATAGCAACTTTAGCTAAGGCATGTAAGAATAAACTTGATAGTGAAAGATAGGACAAACAATAGCAACTTTAATTAAATGCCTATAAGTGACCTAAGAGTCTAAACCGATCAATTCTTCATATATAAGCCCATGTACACACTCGTCACCTCGTATACACATCTTTCATATAATTCAAATAGTACAATTAAACCCAAATCCTAAGAGGTAGTTCCCCCACACAAAGTTAGGCAAGATACTTACCTCAAACAAACTAAATTAATCTACTAATAAGCCCTTCCTGCACAAATTCACTTTCGAACGGCTCGAATCTATCCCAAATAACGTAATATCATAAATAAAAGCCATAGAAAATAATTTTGGATAATAAAGATTCGATCTTTAACTAAAATCAAAAAGTCAACCCTGGCTTTTACCTCGGAACCCGACAAAACTTACAAATTCTGAACACTCATTTTGATACGAGTCTAACCATACCAAAATCATTCAATTCCGACCTCAAATCAGCCTTCAAACCATCAATTTATGTTTTAATAAGTTTTTACTAAAACCTCCAATTTCTGCAATTCAAATCATTAATCAAACACTAAAATTGAGGTTGGAATTATGAAATAATTATAAATTTAAGTCAAAAATACTTACCACAATCCAAGTAGTAAAACTTTCCTCCAAAATCGCCCAAAACCGAGCTCCAAAACCTTGTGAGAAAAAGTAAATAAATTCCGTAATAAGAAAAAAGTACAGCAGGTGTCCCAACTCGAATCAAATCCTAGATGATCCTGAAACCCACGTTTGATAAGCCTAACATGATCCTTGCGAGATCACACCCAGGATAGCCTCTTGAATCACCCGATTTGGCCTTAAAATGAGGGAGATGTGATGTTTTGAAATTTTAAAAGAAATCTGAAAATTTCAGGGACACAAATGGAATTTTGGTAATTACTTACACCAGAAAAAAACAGCAATAAGAAAATCTTCGTTTTAGCACCCAAAACTCATTCGGAACCTCCGGAACACAAACTATATATGCATTTCAATCATAAAATATGCTACGAAACCTGCTCGCACACTCAAAACACCGAAAAGAGGTCATCTTGACCGGATATTGACCATGGTAAAATTTCAAATCCATAACAACTAGGTTTTCAACCAATGATCTAAAATAAAATTGAGCCTCTCGGGACCCCATCCTATCTTACCAACTAGTACAAATACATCATCCAAACTTATCCAAAGCCTAAAAAACCCACAGGAATACACAACAAGGAATGGAGGCTCAAACCGAATAGAATTTCTCTTAAGCTGTTAAATCTTCATTCTTTCAAAAGAGTGTCTGAATAACACTTGAACACTTCAGATTACTTTCAAACTTTGCATACAAGTTCAATTCAACTATATAGACATATCCAAAGTCTCGGAATACCAATTGGATCCAATAACATCAAAGTCAACTCTTGGTCAAACTTATGAACTCTTAAATTCTTCAAATTGTCAATTTTCGGCAAATAGTGTCGAATTCTTCTAGGAACCTCCGAAACCAAATACGAACATACGTACAAGTCCAAAATCATCATACGAACCTATCGGAACAATCAAAACCCGATTCTGAGTCCGTTTACCCAAAAGTCAAAACTTGGTCAACTCTTCTAACTTAAAGCTTCTAAAACAAGAATTATTCTTCCAAATCAATCCCGAACCACTCAAAAATCGAAACCAACCATAGACACAAGTCATAATACATAATATGAACAGTCTCAAACCACCGAATGGAATACTAAAGCTCGAAACGGCCGATCGGGTTGTTACATTGTGAAGCCTTACTTTGATCAGCCGGCTAGATGTTCTTTCTGGTCATTCTAAGTTACAAAATGAAAAGGAAATTCACAAATAAGTGAGAAGCGAGCCCTGTAATAAGAAAAGCAACCAGAACTTTGAGTTAAACGCTCAATTTTTAGAGGCAACGGTGAGCGCCAAACTGTTTAACCCAAAAATAATATCAGAAATAAACAATTAAATTTATTTTTAAGGAGGTCACTAGCAATCGGTTCGAATCAAAGCTTAGTCGAATGGATAGAAGAAATAGGCTAAAAAGTTGTAAATAAAGCAATGAAAATAAATAAGCAAAAGTAAGAATGATCTTATTGAGCTTCAATATGAGCCACAATGGTTACAAAGTAAAGAGAGGTTGATTGCCTAGCTTGACCAAAATACAACATCTCTGAATAACGAGTGAGTTGAGAGAAAATTCAACAGAATACGAGTATAGAGGAGTGAGGGTATTTATAGCCTAAGTCTAACGTTCACATGCTCATTCCACTTTTGCATATTGCTCTAAGTGGTTAACAACTGCCGAGATACTCCTCGATTGTAGGAGGAGTATCTGGCATGGGAGATATAAGTGGATCCCTAATATTTCGGGGGACGGTTGAGGACCATGTCAAATCTCGAGCTACTACTTTATTGATGAATCTCCGGAACCATCTTTTGGGTACTTCACCGGGACACAACCCTCATCTTCCCGGGGAGGAGTCATCGGTTCATATACACTTACTTGCGAGGTCAATGTTCCGCTACTATATGGTACCAGGGATAAAATCTATTTCAAGCAATATCGTGTCATCATGCGATCTGTCCGCGTGTCAGAGCCGAATTTTACCAATACAGTTCTTTCCACTGCCTTAAAGAAACATGCCCTGCCATTGTTAACTTATAGACATTGTAAATCAAAATAGATGTGAGTAATAGGCTCTTCTTCCCGAGATGCATAGCTGTAAACTTTGTTTACATAATCATACAAAAGAAAAAAGATATTCCACTGCCATGAAAGTCCTTTTGAATTTTGATATCGCCTCATTTTACTCGTATAGATAAATATTAAAATAAGAAAACAAATTGCAATAGTTCTTTTTCACTTGCCTATATTGTACTACTATAGTTCTGACCAAGAAATAAGCAGAGACCAATATGCAACTTCTAGAATAGCATAATATTTTTGTCATATCACGCAGTTGGAATTGTCAGTCATGGTGTCCAAATTAGGGCAACTGCAGAAAGTATAGGCGTGGTCGAAATTATTTGCATCAAAACAAATAGTTTAACTTAAATAATTTTTTTAAAACTTAAATAGTTAGAAAATCAAATGAAGCATTTACTTATTAATTAAGTAATAAAAATTTAATTAAAAAGCACATTGTCTTCTTAAAGGGGGGGTGAAAAGCATGCTACGGGGTAGTTTGAGAGTAAAAAATATGAGTGTGGTCTTAATCACGGAGTGAATAACGCGGCCCTAATGAGTTTTATGATTTCTGAGCAATTTGAGCAGCATAGACCGGACATCTGAATGAAAGATGCTTTTTCAGATTGATTTCAGTGATTAAAGAGGGCAGAAACAGTACAAGCAGCCACAGGATCCACAATCATTCAACCAATTATTTTTTATTTATTTTTTCATCTTGTATTCCGTATCCGCTTTAAGAAGTAAAAATTGTTCTCACTGTTCTGTTCTTTATGCTACTATTGGTATTTGATATATTGAGTTTCTCCAGCAAAAAGTAATTTTTACTCTATCCTCTAGCAAGTGTAACGACGCACATAATGGATAATGTGTGACATCAAAAAATTGTTTAGGACCTATACCTTTTAAAGTAGAAGAAAGAAAAATAAATCGAACCATCCCAGTTGGCTTTCCAAAGAACTAACAGTAGCTGATTTCTTTGCTGGCTACTACTGACATAATTTTCCAGGTGTGAAGAAAGATACTGAATCAGAAGCAGACATACTTGCACCGCTTCTCTTTTGTGCTGTGCATTGTAATTGTCTAATTTACGAGAACTAGTTATATACACTCGTTCTAACTTCTTACCTCTTATCGTGGACTCTATTTAAGTAAAGCTGCATATACTATGGCCCTGTCGATTTAAACTCTGATTTAGTTGGTCACCGAACTCATTGTTCAGTTTAAATTGACACTATCAAGGCTCAGGATAAAACCAAAGTTTGCCTAGATTGTTACGTTCCCTTTGGTGTGTTGTTAAAATCTCCACAAAATCACAATCGGAGTATTATGACAAACGTCTGAAACGCCTTTAGCCTCCACCAAAAGAAGTAAAGAAGCTAACAATATTTATACACCTTACATTACAGGAACTCTTTTCTTTTCGTTTTTAACTTTTTCAATTTCCTCAAAAGAACCAAAATCAAAACCAAAACGGACAGCTGAAACTTTTTGAAAACTCAAACCAAATATGATAAAAAGAAACCCAAAATAATTGACGATATTGGCTCAGTGAGCTTTTCCAGTTAAGTCCAAATAATGAATACCCCAGCTCGCTGAACTTTTGGACCGCTGCATACATATTTTCAGTTTAAATTGATTGATGCTGCATTGGAGATGAAAAATAACTTGGTATGCAGATAAGTTCATCAGCACAAAGGGTAATGGAAAAGCGGACATGATGGGTTAAAGTTACAAGACATGAACTATACAAAACAACTGTATGCCTCAAGTACTTCTAGGTTTTAGATGACTATGCATATCAGAATTGCTAAATAGCACATCCAGGATTTCATCATAATCTGAATCACAAATTCTTCAATCACAGCAAACAAATAGAATCTGTCAAGTCAAGTAGCAAGCGAACTTGCTGAACGGAAGACTAAGTTACAAAAGGATAAAGTCTGGTACTTGCTTCATGCAACGAATAACACAGCAAAAGATTGAAAATCACCTGCAAGGCAAAATGTACAGTAAGACAGGTTAGGTCACTCAAAGCCTTCAAACAAATACTATCACAGATGTCTCAACGGATATTCTTATTAATAATGCCACCCCAAACCTTAACCAAATCGTCAAGTTTCAGAGCATAAAGCGAGCTCAGAATGGGCATTTCGGGCCATTTTTGAGTTTAGGAGTCGCCAAGTTCTTAACAATATTTATATTATGAAACAGTACAAAAAAAAAGATTTTTTCCTTATATTTACTAGGCTCTTCCAAGTGGCTCCAGCAACCTACTCACCCATCCCCCTCCAACACAACAAAAAAAAAAAAAAAAAAACAAGGAGAAAAAAGAGAACAATGGGAATAGATTGAATTGAATAAGGTATTTCGGTCACTAAGGATGAACCATCAACTCTGCATTTATCCCTCATAACTAGATAAGAGATAAGGAGGAGGGGGATCCGTGCTCAACTTTCAGTGAATGCATAACTTTATTGAATATTACTGTCAACCATTTAAGGTAAGCCCCTATTCTCAAATCCATGCCAGAAAGCACAAAAATGCTATCTCCACCACTCACATCCCCTTCTCATGACTCGTTATAAACAGTGTCCGCATTAATTAGGACTATGGAAGCAATAAACCAAAACCTTAAGCAGTATGTTCTAGTTTAAAGTACCTTTTCAGTTATCTTGCATAGCATTTACTATGGAGATTGTAGCATACAAGTACCTCGTCTTTCTTTCAATTTATTAGACTCTCTTTCCTTGTTGGTCTATCTGAATCATCTCCAGATATCAAAAAAAGTACAGAGAGGACTAGAGGAGAGAGGACTTATTTAAATTGTCTTTATAACAGAAAAATCCACTATTTTTAGCTTCGGAACTCCCCGGATAAAGGGACCTCCTTTACACTCTTCTCTACATAAACACCATGCTTGGTTCGCCACCCAGGTTTCGAACTCTTGAAGTAGCTTACCACACATCCTGCGCCAGGATTCAGAATCTAGACGTGACCTTACTACATATTCTGCATTGTACTAGCTTCACCGTTGAACCAAAGCCCCGGGACATAGAGAGGGTTTATTTAAACTTGTCACTTCTGCCTTCATATGACATGTTCTAACAAACGACTTCACTTTCACAAATTTATCCAAATAATTTAAGCATGTCATAACATTTGTGTGGTTATAAGACTTTTGAAACTTATGGTTTTAAGCATGCCAAAACACTTGTGTGGCTACAGAAGCTTGTAATTAAGGGTAAAATGGAAAGTTTATGTAAAATTATTTAGAAACATGTCATTCATTTTGGAACAAATTGAAATACAGTCACAAAGACTGGAATTGAGGGAGCTCAATATTTGTGTATAGCAGTAAACTTGAAACTAATGTCTTATGGCTTAAGCTGAATAAATGATACTCTTAACAAAACCAAGTCTGCCTCTCCAAGAAAATTAGAATGAAAAAACTTTCTTGATAGAGATGTATGTTTTACTACACTCATATTCATAATATCTAAGAACAAAGCAGCCTTGGCAGGGATAAGTAGCGACAAAGTAGTAAAGTCCCAAAACCGCACTCTCCCAAAACCCGGCATCCGAGTGTATTATTCGCCCTCTACAAATTTTGCATATTTTTGTGGGAGAAATATTTCTATTTTCAACAATTATGTATGCAAACTTTTAGTTTGGTGGCAGCTTCGTTGAATTCAATATATTCCGTAGAGCTTTTCGAAAACAAGTATATTAAAAACAAAATTTAAAGGACCTGAAAAATTTTAATCTATCAGATTAAGATTTCCTGCTTTGTATAGAAAATGACTCAACACAAACAAACAACACAACAACAACAACCAAGTATAATCCCATTAGTGGGGTCTGGGGAGGGTAGTTTGTACGCAGACCTTACCCCTACCCTAGGGTAGAGAGGTTGTTTCCGATAGACCCTCGGCTCACTCCCTCCAAGAACTCCCACCTTGCTCTTGGGGTGACTCGAACTCACAACTTCTTGGTTGAGAGTGGAGGGTGCTCACCACTAGAGCAACCCACTCTTGACTCAACACAAACAAAGACTTAGAAATCGCACTGGAAAATTTTCTCACAGTGCACACTGTAAACGACTTGCTTTTTTAGTCGATACCAACGCTTGGCCACCCAAAAGTAAAAACTCTAGCACCAGCCCTGATCCTTGGTAGTATTACAATTTAGGAGCTGTCACTGACAACACATAAAAATATTTGATGCAAGTTTCTGATATATCTGGCCAAAACAAGATGAACAATGGGTTTATGATTAATTGAGTACAGAATTTGTTGAAGAAGCACTAAATTTAAAGTTTTTCTTAAGACTCCATTTACCAATACGTGACATATTTTCCACTTGTTCCTTAACTGTCATTCCTAGTATTTCCATTGCTGCCCACTTGTTTCTAGTAGCAAATAGCAATAACTTTTTTCCATATCTGAACTCCCCACCCCACACACACGACCAGCATTACCATGTACATTTTGACTCACAATCACATCCAGCACCTGCCATCATGCCTCTCTCAACTTCTAATGCTGCCACCATTCAGCAAGGGAGGTCAGAGGTGGATTCAGAATTTGAACAATATAGGATCGAGTTCGAAATGCAACCACAATCCATTTGATTTATTATTTACACTAATTTAGTGACTTTTCTAACACACACACAAAAAGTCCGAGCCAAAGCTACATCTGCCCATGGCCAAGGTGTCGGTTTCTAAGAATGGCACTGACTTCCAATATCGAAAATATCAGTATCATATAAGGTAAAAGTACATGAAATTCTCAACAACCAAAAAAAGGCAACCTCTCGTATTATTATTATTATTACTATCTAATAAGGAGGAATAAGCTAGCAGGAGGTCAACATGCCTGCTTGGCACCTCAAGGGCGTTCTGGTAAGTGAATGGAACAATGTGATTGGATAAAAAGGAATCTTACTGTAGCTGACATATGGATATTTGAGTGACTAGACCGAATTGCCCCTTGCTTATCTTAGCATACATCACCACATTATATCCAAAAGCTTTTCTAAGACGTGGGTCCCAGCTGACTCTTTATTTATCATTTTGCCAGAGCAAGAATACGAATTTTCTTATAGCCATTGTACAACTCTTTGAAAATCATGGGGCACATTTAATAACCACGTGGCTAATGTTACTTTTAATACTTACTGGGTGTATTCTTATCCATACAATAAATCATTTGACTGGAGATACTGTTTGATTTAATTTAAGTACAGTAGATGTAAATTAAAGGTTGGAAACTATATACAAATACTTAACATGATTACATGAAAATTTTATCTTAAGATCTTGCTTAAAAAAATTTAAAAAACTTTCATCATTTGTTATGCAATTTGGAAGTTTTGATGTGATTAGCTTTTTAAATAGTCTTTATCTTAATTACTTGCATTGCTTTTTTGAGATTTTTATTAATTATTTTTACTCTTACTTATCATTAGAAACTTGATCATGCAAAGAATTGTAAATTTATATGTTTAAAATCAATTGTTATCTCTATTTTAATTTTGAATATCTTTCAATGAAAGATCTTAAAATTATTAGATCTTTTAGTATCGACAGTAAATAAATTGTATCATACTTGAAATATTTATTACTCCCTATGTTTCAAATTAGATGAGGTACTTTCCTTTTTATTCTGTTCCAAAATAAATGATACATTTCTAAATTTGGAAATAATTCAACGTTAAACTCTTCATTTTACCAATTTTACCTTTAATGAGAAGCTTTTATAACCACACAAATGTCATGGCCCCACAAAACTTATACCCCTTAAGCTTTTAAGACCACAAGTTTCAAAAGTCTTTTTTTTTTCTTAAACTTCGTGTCGAGTCAAACTACCTCATCTAAATTGAAACGGAGGGAGTATATCCTTGTAATATTTCATCTAAAGCAAAAAAAAACAATATTGAAATTGTAACACCCCGAAAAATTTCGAAGTACTTAAGTGTAAAGCCCGGTAGAATTTGTGAAGAAAATAATGTTTCATGGTGCCGGACTAGGTTTACGTGTTTAAGGATTGTAGCTCGCCGCGGCTCGAACCTTTTGGGTTGAACAATGCGAAAAGTTTTGGCGGAATAGTGCATTTCTGCGGTCCATTATGCGACCGCACAACCACTCTGCGGATCGCATAATGGCCGCAGAGTGAGGCAGTTAATTGGGTCAGTTGGAAGCAACTATGCGGTCGATTATGCGACCGCATAACTGTTATGCGGTGCATTATGCACACTTAGTTCTTTTGGCTATTTTGTAACCAATTATGCGACCGATATGCGGTCCGCATATCGGTTGTTCGATCGCATACCTTGTTCCGGAGCTCCATTTTTGGGTTTTTAAAACCCGACCCTATTTCGTTAAATACACTCTTTGGGCCATTTTTAAGACATAATCTGATATTTTAGAGTGAGAGAGAGTGCCCTAGAGTGAGAAGGTGTTCTTCAATAATTTTTCTTCAATTCTTGCTCAAGTTTTGGAAGATTAAGAAGGGAAGCTCACTAGGTCTTCATCCTAGAGGTAAGATTCTACACCCTAAACCCTAATTTCGAAATTTTCTGAAAATAGGTAACTAGCAAGATAATTTTTGGGTATGAGAGTTAATTATTTTACATGCATGTGTTATCAAAGGGTGTAGGAAGATTGTTTGAGCTAAAAATGGTAAAGATTGGGTTGTGGGATGATGGAATCCTTCATAAAAAGGACATTGAAACCTTATGCACACCTAGTGTTTGATAAAATGCTCAAGTGAGCTAGAACCATGATCATCTTCCTAATTTTGATTCAATTTGTTATATTTCTACAATAGATTGAAGTTGCTAAGAATTCCGGAACATTTAAAGTGTAAGGAAGCTCAAGTGAGGTATGTTGGCTAAACTTTCTCTCTTGGAATTGAATTCCATAATGTTTCCGTGAGTTTCAAAGTATGGGTTGCGTATTAAAATGTGGTGGCTTGAATCGTATTTCAAATGAAAGCTAGTATGCCAAATTGTGTGAGAAAATCTCAATATTCTTAAGACTCTCAATTGCTCATATGTGTACCTAAAGTCTTGATTGGGAATGTCTTATTGGTGATAACCTATAAAGATGGTTGGAAGTGAAATCAGTAAATTGGGAATATAAAGTGTGGCCAACGTGCCAATAGTGAAAGTTATACTTGTGACCAATGGTGCCAATGAAATGAAATAATGTGAGAAAGATTATGAAATGAACTTTAACTCAACTATTCCAAAATTGACTTCGACAATATAATCGGCTAAAAGTTTATGAACTCAAGTGATGCTCATATGTGGTTGTTTAGGCTAATGCTATGCTTTGTAAGTAATTTTCAATGTGTTTTGCGTTCTTACATATTCGTGAGTGAAAATTGTGTATGATTTTAATTTGTACTTCGATTGCCAATCATTCTACTCCATTTATTGGAAAGAAATCGATTGTGTTTAAAGCCTTCATTACTAATGAATTTAAAGTTGTGATTTCCGAAATATTCTACTTGTTGATAATTATGATGATGATGATCTATGAAAGGAAGAAGTGAAAGTGTGGAATATGAAATACGGCCATTGCGCCATGAATAAAGAATCATAGGAATGGCCAAGAGAGCCAATGAAATAATAATGTTGTAAGTGGTTGAAAGTACGGATTAGGTGATATGTGGTGTGAAAGGTTATGAGATGTACGTATTTGTACTTTTATTTTCAATGTGTTATGAAACCCTATGGATGGTCTATGAAACGCATAGGTATATTGTGTTATGAAACCCTATGGACGGTCTATGAAACGCATAGGTATATTGTGTTATGAAACCCTATGGACGGTCTATGAAACGCATAGGTATATTGTGTTATGAAACCCTATGGACGGTCTATGAAACGCATAGGTATATTGTGTTATGAAACCCTATGGACGGTCTATGAAACGCATAGGTATATTGTGTTATGAAACCCTATGGACGGTCTATGAAACGCATAGGTATAATGTGTTATGAAATCCTATGGACGGTCTATGAAACGCGTAGGTATATTGTATTATGAAATCCTGTGGACGGTCTATGAAACGCATAGGTACATTGTGTAATGAAGTACATTGTGTTATGAAGTACATTGTGTTATGAAATCCTGTGGACGATCTGTGAACGCATAGGTACATTATGTTATGAAATCCATTGTGATATGAAATCCTGTGGACGGTCTATGAAACGCATAGGTACATTGTGTATAAGAGGTATAGATGTACGGTATGAATAAACACTATGGACGGTCTATGAAACGCATAAGTGTATAATATGATATATGAACACTAAGGACGGTCTAATGAGACACATTATTAATGCAGACAATAGGTGCCCCTTTTGTTGTCCTTGTTTGTACAGGTTGTTTCAATTACATTATATTATGTGTTCCACGTATAGATCATATGGGCATTCTATTTTGAAAGAGGATTTCTAGCTATACATACTAGTGCTATTCGACAGTACTAACGTCCCTTTTGCCGGGGGCGCTGCATCTTTAATGGATGCAGGTGGTTCTACAGCAGGTGGCATTGATCAGTGATAACAGTACACTCCTTTCAGTCGATTTGGTGAGCCCCACTTCATTTCGGGGTCATGCATCTTTTGTTTCTCATGTACTTTGTGGTTGAGGTATAGCCAGGGCCTTGTTGCCGGCATTTCCATATTACTCTTCAGTTGTACTTAAACGCTCCGTAGACAGGTTGTGGGTGGTATTTGATGTTGGGAATTGGATTAGAACTGTTAGTATTTGGCAACATGTTTTTCATTAAATCTATAAACTCGTGCTATTTTGGAAATATTGAATGATGCTGTTAATGGAAATGAAATGGAAGCGGTTAATGAAATCTCTTCAGTATTTAATTAACGGAGTACATCTCCTCTTTATTCACGAATGAATTGGGTAGAAGGAATCTAACAGGCTTGCTCGGTCGGGTTCACTCGGTTGAGCGCCGGTCACGCTCCTCGGTTTTGGGGCGTGACAGAAATACATGGGGGAAAATGAGCATAAACCAATACAATAATGAAATGTGCCTCAACAAATGATTGAACTATAGGAGCAAAAAAAAGTGTCACGTCTTCTACCAAATTGAAAGATCAAAATGTCGACCTACCCCCAAGGTTGAAAATTAAATGCCACTCCTACCAAGAGCTTTCACCAATTTAGCATTGACTTTACGGTTAGTATATAGTAGTAGCGGTGGCAAAATAGATAAAAAAATAATCCATCCATTTTATCTACTAAAAATGAGTTGGATAATGAACTTTTTAAAAATGGGTCAACTATGGATAAGATCCATATTATCCACTTAAAAATGGATAACCAATGGGTTTAACTTTTATATTTGCAAAGACTTAAAGTGAGGGTTATTCAAGTTTGGAAAACTAGAAATTCTACCAAGAGTGATCATATTTAAGAAGCCACGGATAATATTATCCGCCGGTTAACCCAATTTCTATCCATTTAGGTTAAATATTTTATCCATTTTTGCATTACCTATTTTCAATCTGTTCATATCCGATCTGACCCGCCCATTTACCACCCCTACAGTAGTAGTATCCAATAAGGTGAGATCCAAAAAACATAAAACTAAGTTTTCACATAGAAAAAGATTTTCTTAGCTCAATATTGAAATCTACATGGAGCTGAATCAGAAAGACAAGATTGAAAAGCAAAAGCGAAATTTCACAGCTACTAGATTATGGAAAAGCATAAATTTAGTACACAAATAAGCAAATGACATTGATTTTATTAAAACATATAATAAATAGAGTAACAAAATACTTTATGTAAATTATCTTATTAATGATTTTAAGTGATTTTGAAACAACTATTGATCGTCTGAAGATAAACTCTAACATAGGAGTATCTTTTAATAATGAAACTAAAATTGCACTCCAACATTTAGGAGAGTACCAAAAATATACATATAGATATGGATTGTTCACATATTTAATTTTGATTTACAAAAAAAGAATAGTAGATTGTTATAAGTAACTCCTAAAGGCATCTACTGCCATATACAATAATAATATGGTGGATTAAATGCAGAAGTGAGTGAGGTTTAAGAATAACGTTACGGGTGTTCAAATCGAACCAAAAACCCCACCAAACTGATAAGTAAAAACAAACCATTTAAAAAACCCAATTAGGTTTGGTTTGATTTGGTTTGGTAAAGAGTAAAAAAATTCAAACCAAACCGACATATAAATATATAATTTTTATTTATACTTTTAAGACTTTATATAGAATTTTCTTTAAAAAATATCTAGAAATATTTGAGATCCTCTCATGAGAAGTAATATTTAATAAAACTATGAAGTGCATAGCCCGGGCATACTCTCACTAGTCTCTTCATAAACACAAATGAGCTGAAGCACACACATTAAAAAACATTTCAATGGTTGAATTTTCCACGACGGGCACACATAATCCGTGAAATAGTTTTAACACGAATAACAAGCCAAAATAAAATTAAAATAAACAAAAAATAGAGAATTTGCAAATATCAAAATTATAAGATTCAAATTCTAAAAAGAAAATGCAAAAATATACTCACAGGCAGGGGAAATCACTTGGCGCACATTCGGGCAATAAAATCCTCGTAACGGATCTTGCCATCGGATCCAACATCAACTTCTCGAATCCACTCATCAAACTCCGCAGCTTCCAGCTTTTCCCCAATACTAGTAAGGATATGCTTGAGATCCGAAACAACGACGCAACCGGTACCGTCTTTATCGAGGACTTTAAAAGCGTCACGGAGCTGACGATCAAATGGCTCCGGCTTCAGATGTTTGGACATGAGTTCAAGGAATCGGTTGAAATCGAAGGGCAAATTGAGCTTTTCCTCGGTGATTATGGACTTGAGTTGGGCTTGGGTCGGGTTACCGCCCAGTGAACGCATAAGGATACCTAGTTCCGATGGGGCGATTTTACCGTCGCCGTCGGTGTCGAAGAGGGTAAAGGCCTCCTTCATGGAGGATACTTGATCGTTGCTCAGATCTTTCACCATTCTCCTCTCTCTTGAAAGGTTTCTGGACGAAAATGGAATTCAAATTTGATTCAATGAAGTTCCAGGGCAATTCCACGTTGTAATTGCGAGTTTAAGTTTGGCCCGTAGAAATTGAAAACCTGCACGCTCAAAACTCGGTCCAGATTTGAGGCCCATATGGATGGGTGATTTTGCACAAACAAATTGCCGAAATATGACACTTCTGGGGATGGTCTTTATCTTTTAACCACCTTGCATCATAAGCAGATTTTCATGGTCAAAAATTAAAAATATTGCACATGAGGTAAGTGAGGGGGATTTGCATCTATACCCAGTTTTTGGGTCACATTTTAACCTATACCCGCTTTGCAAATAAAATCGCAAACGTACCCACTTTTCGGGTATCTTCAGGCATACGGGCCTGAAGTAGCAAAAATTTATGTCTCAAGTTTGAACTTCAGAATTTTTTGCCTGAAGTGTAGCCTTATCAAAGCAAAACTTCAGATATTTTTGCCTGAAGTTTGGCCTGACTTGCAAAAGTAATCACGCAAACTCCAGTTCATAGCGCAAGGGAAAACTTCAGTTTCCCCTCACTTCATAGTGCAAACTTCAGACAAATTAGTCTGAAGTTTTTCAATTTGTAGTGCAAACTTTGGGAACTTCAGTTCATAGTGTAAGGGAAAACTTCAGTTTCCCCTCACTTCATAGTGATAACTTCAGACAAATTAGTCTGAAGTTTTTTAATTTGTAGTGCAAACTTCAGGAACTTCAGTTCATAGTGCAAAGGGCAAACTTCAGTTTTCCCTCACTTCATAGTGCAAACTTCAGACAAATTAGTCTGAAGTTCTTTAATTTGTAGTGCAAACTTTAGGAACTTCAGTTTATTGTGCAAGGGCAAACTTCAGTTTCCCCTCATTTCATAGTGCAAACTTCAGACAAATTAGTCTAAAGTTCTTCAATTTGTAGTGCAAACTTCAGAACAAATTAACTTTTCAGTGTAAATAAGAGCTGGTTTGGTATCACATCGGGCTTTACCTCATGGGGAATTCTTCATGTTCTTCATACTGGATTTAGAACTTCTGTATATTCAGTATGAGATAAGCACATAACAAGATGAACTAGAGAGTATATGTTGCGCTCTCGGTGCATTTGGATTTGTATCTCGAGCTTGCAAAATAAAGGATTGTAAAATTTGCAGAAGCCCGCATTTACCTTCTGTTGACAGAGTTTCTGAATTCAAATAGAGGACAATAATAATACTCTGTTTTGTTATTTTATGACAGTATTTAATCAAATATAGGTTAAGTTGTTAATTTAACTTCACATTTTATTAGTGAATATATTAAAGTAGTGGTTGAAAAGTTAATTTGATAGACAAGAAGAGGAGGAAGAAAGGAGCGCATAGGTCAGGAGGAAGAAGAGGAGACGTCTGAAGTTGTTAAAATTAGGATATAAATTAAATAATTTTAAAAATATGAGTATAGGTTAAATAGGGGCGACCAAATAGGGCGCCCGTGTAATTTTTACGTGCATGAACTTGCAATACTTATTCAAGAAAATTTGTACTCTAAATTTGACTTGAGAACTCAGTTACACACCCTGACTATACAGGTGATTTTTACCCCCCTCCCCCCCCCCAAAAAAAAAGAAATTCTAATTTAAAGTGGAACTAATGACACCGTGAGAATATAATACCAGTCTCATAGTATGAAGTGCTTTACACACGGGCCATGTCAGAAATCTTCTATATTTTTTTTTTTTTTTGTTTTAGTTTATTCAAGGTTTTTTCTTTTTCTTACTTTTTGGTCCCAATTGTCACGTCCTTAGTCGTTAACTAAGTACACGTGCGGCACTTGACAATTTGCTCACGTTCTTGCTATGCCAAGTCAGCCTTACTACACTCAAGATCGCTAAGAGAATGGTAGAAAGAACACAAGAGAATTGTTAAATGAAGCTTTGTATTAGAGAGAACTTGAATTGTTTGCTTGATGAATTACAAATGAATGGCCTCCTTTATATACTAGTCTCCTAGGGGCTAGTGTGTAAATATTAATTGTTACACAAGTCCTTAATATTTACAAGATAAGGGCTTTCTCTAGAATTCTCTACAAGCCTAGAAGATTCCAAGGACTTTCCTAGAAAATCCATAAACATCTAGGATCTTCCAAAGGAAATGTCCAGACTTCTCTAGAATCTTCTCACAAATGCAAGCATTCCTCCTATGTAAGCTTTCACATGGCATTAATATATGCCAAATGGCACTTATGTGGCATGATGACATGGCGAGTCATCACACTCTCCCCCACCTAATGTTGCGACGACCGCGGCGCAATGTTGCTGCATAAACTCTCGGATCTTATCTTTGAATTGCCATAAATCTTCATAACGTTCCCATGTGGCCTCCTCCGGTGATTGCCCCTTCCAATGGACGAGGAACATTGCGGTGGCTTTTTGCCCTTGTTTTCACCTTGCCTGGTAATCAATAATAGCCTCAATCTCCCGGTCGTGCGAGGCGGTGATAGTAATAGGCGCTCGACTTGATTGGCCCCTACTTGGATCATCATTGTCTTCATGATAGGGCTTAAACATGCTAGCATGGAAGACAGGGTAGATCTTAAGATATGATGGCATGTCAAGCTTGTATGAGATCTTGCCTACCTTGGCGACTATCTTAAATGGCCCCTCATACTTGCGAATCAGATTCTGATGCATGCCTCGTAGTGCCTTAAACTGTCTTGGATTAAACTTCACCATGACCATGTCCCCAACTCTATAGTCCGTGGGACACCGCTTACGATCTGCAAACATCTTCATCTTCTTAGCTGCCTTATCCAAGTAGGACTTAGCAGTGTCAAGCTGCTCCTCCCATCCTTTAGCCATATGATAAGCCCCCAAACTCTTTCCCTCGAACGCGGCTGGTAATAAATGTAGAGTTTGTGGCTGTTGGCCTGTGGCTAACTCAAATGGTGTCCGTCCCGTGGACTCACTCCGCTGCAGGTTATAAGAGAATTAGGCGATGTCTAGGAGCCTTGACCAATCTTTCTGATGCGCGCTTACATAATGCCTCAAGTAGCATTCTAGTAAGGCATTGACCCGTTCCGTTTGTCCATCTGTCTGTGGGTGGAAACTAGTGGAAAAGTGCAGTTCCGTGTCAAGTATATCGAATAATTCTCTCCAAAAGTTCCCAGTAAAACAGCGGTCTCGATCACTGATAATATGCCTTGGTAAGCCCCAATACTTCACCACATTCTTAAAGAATAGCTTGGCGGCTTCCTTGGCGGTGCAACCTGGTGTGGCGGGCATGAAGGTGGCATATTTGGAAAATCTATCCACGACCACCATAATAGTACCATAACCGTCAAACTTCGGTAGGCAAGTGATAAAGTCCATAGTCACGCTCTCCCATGGATGCTCTGCAACTGGTAGTAGCTCCAAAAGTCCTCCGGGTTTTTGTTGCTCAACCTTGTCCTGTTGACAAACAAGACAAGTCTGCACATAACACTCTATGTTATCTCGCATGCGCGGCCAATAGTAGACTGACTCAACCAAGGCCCTAGTGCGACGTTGGCCTGGATGACCAGCCCACATTGTGTCATGACTCTCCCTTATAATCCGCCGTCTAATATCTCCAAACTTAGGCACGTAGACCCGCCGACCTGTGGTAAGTAGTAGGCCGTCTTCGACCCAAAAATGTCTCGTATTGCCCTGGTTGGCTAACTCGATAAGTTGTTTGGCTGCTGGATCGTGTTGCATGCCTTCTTTTATAGCCTCACGAATGTCCCATCTTGTTGAAGTGATTGCAGCAAGCTCGGCTTTCCGGCTCAAGGCATCAACTACAACGTTACCTTTGCCCGGCTTATACTCTAGTACATAATCAAATTCGGCCAAGAAATCCTGCCACCGAGCCTGTTTTGGGGTGAGCTTCTTCTGCGTCTGAAAGTAGCTAGTAGCTACATTGTCGGTCTTGACCACGAACCTCGACCCAAGCAAATAATGTCGCCATGTACGAAGGCAATGCACAATAGCACTCATCTCCTTCTCTTGCACTGTGTAACGCCGCTCCGTCTCATTTAACTTGCGACTCTCAAATGCTATGGGATGCTTATCCTGCATCAAGACACCCCCAATGGCAAAATCTGAGGCATCTGTATGCACCTCAAATGTCTTGGCAAAGTCAGGTAAAGCCAAGACTGGCTCCTCTGTTACAGCTGCTCTGAGGTCTTCAAACGCCCTTTGACAATGCTCCGTCCAAACCCATGGCTTGTTCTTCTTTAGCAACTCAGTCAATGGTGCGGCCTTTGCTGAGTAGCCACAGATGAACCGATGATAGTAGTTAACAAGGCCAAGGAAGGATCTCAACTCAGTTACCTTTATAGGTGCCTCCCACTCCTGGATAGCACGTACCTTAGCCTCGTCCATGCGTAGCTCGCCATTGCTAATAACATGGCCTAAGAAGTGCACCTTTGATTGTGCAAACTCGTATTTCTCCCTCTTGATGTATAGCCCGTTCTCCCGCAAGACTTGGAAAACCTTCCTTAAGTGCTTCATGTGCTCTTCCAAGGTATTGCTATAGATGATTATGTCGTCTAGGTAGACTACCACGAACTGATCAAGGTAGGGATGGAAAATCTTATTCATAAGGGTGCAAAATGTGGCAGGTGCATTGGTTAAGCCGAAAGGCATCACCAACCACTCAAAGGCTCCATATCTCGTCACACATGTTGTCTTTGGCTCATCCCCCTCTGCAATGCGAACCTGGTAGTAGCCCTTGCGAAGATCTACCTTGGTAAAATACTTGGCTTGCCCAAGTCTATCGAATAAATCAGCAATGAGCGAGATTGGGAACTTATTCTTCACCGTGACCTTATTAAGTGCTCGGTAGTCTATGCACAAGCGTAGTGATCCATCCTTCTTCTTTTGGAACAATACTGGTGCGCCGAAAGGTGCCTTTGATGGGCAAATATGACCAGCATCTAGCAACTCTTTCAATTGTTTCCTAAGCTCCTCTAGCTCGGGCGGTGCCATACGATATGGGGCAAATGCGGGTGGCTTAGCCCCTGACTCCAACTCAATCTTGTGATCCACCTCTCGCCTAGGCGGCAAGTGCTTAGGCAACTCCTCGAGCATGACATCTTTGTTTTCCTCAAGCAACTTTTCTATGCAAGGTGGTAGTGTCTCTTGAAAACTCTTGTCTTCCTCCAAACTTGCGATGGTTGCCACGAACGTCGGCTCCCCCTTCTTGATCCCCTTTATAACCTGCATAGCTGAGAGTTGTGCTTGGCTCTGTCCGTGTGGCATAGACACTGTAGGTACCATGCAAGCTCCTTCTCGCTCCATAACCAAGAGATGTTGGAGGTAGGGATCGATCAAAGTATGACAATGTCTAAAGAACTCTTGTCCCAATATGATGTCAAAGATATCCATAGCGGTTACGGTAAAGTTTGTCATACCTTTCCAAGTTCCCAATTTGACACCAACTCCATTAGCTACCCCACGAGCATTTTGTACCTCGGCATTCACGGTCTTGACGCGGGAGTTGGTTGGAGCAAGCTTCAATTCTAGTCTTTTTGCGGCAGCCTCAGTCACGAAATTATGAGTTGCTCCAGTATCCACCATTGCACGAGCAGGCTTGTTGTTGATGGTGAGATCCATGTACTGGTTTCCATTCTCGGTAGGTTGGATAGATTGCTTTGTGACAGCACTGCATAATCCGATCATACCTAACTGTGCGGTTCCTGAACTCTCTCCTTGCGGCTGCTCCTTCCGTTCACGGACCATGGCGCTAAGGCTCTTTAGGTCGGGACAATTCCTGAAGCTGTGCGGCCCTCCACATATGTAATATCCCTTCTTCTTGGCTTGTGCCTTCTTCTCGGCGTAGCCCTGACGGCCACTCAGCTTTTTGGAATCTTGAGTCTTGTAGTATTGTTGTTGTATCTCCTTGCCTTTGCCACGGTCTCCCCCACCTTTGACATTGTTAAACTTTGATGCTTTGACTTTTCCTTTGTCGTGCTTATCATGCCTGAAATCCATCAATGATTCGGCCTCTACTATGGCTTGGTCTATATTTGCAACTTGCCGGCGTTGTAACTCCTGCTTAGCCCAATTTTGCAACCCGTCCATGAAGTGGAACAACAAGTCATCATTGGTCAGGTTGGGGATTTGAAGCATAAGGGTAGTGAACTCCTTGACATAGACACGTATGCTCCCTGTTTGCTTCAACTCCCTAAGTTTGCGCCTTGCCTCGTACAAGATATTATTTGGAAAGAACTGTCACTTGAACTCGGCTTTGAACTGATCCCACGTGCTAATAGTACATATACCTTTATCCACGTCGGCCATCTTCCTTCTCCACCATAGCATGGCAGTCTCTGAGAGGTACAACACCGCCATGTTGATCATGGCCTCGTCGTCCTTCACTTTGCCGTGCTTGAAGTAGTTCTCCAAGTGCCAAAGGAAGTTTTCCACTTCTTGCGTATCACGAACACCTTTGAACACCGGGGGTTTAGGAGCCTCGATCTTGGCCTCCCTCGTCACCACAACATTACTGGGTGCCTCGGTCACGCCAGCACTAACATGCTCCTCGAGTGACTCTATATTTGCCTTCATAGCATCGATAGTACTCAAAGCCTCCATGAGTCTGCACTCTAAGGCAGTGATAGTTTGCCTTAGTTCCATCTCGGTCTGTGTACGTCCCTCCAAGTCATTTCGGATGCTCTCAATCTCTTCAAGAGTGTGCCCCTCAAGAACGCTAAGGGTGCCTTCCACCTTCCCCAAGCGTTGGCCAAAGATCTCCACGGCGTCCATCCCCGCGTTCATCTTCATCACCCACTCTTTACCGAGCAAGACGTCCTCAGGCAGGACCTCCACTTCATCCTCGCTCACCTCAGTGGCAGATGGTTCTTGGGATGTAAGCCCTTCATTTGACACAACCTCAGGTGGCACCTCCTGGCCCTTGTTGGTGGCATTTCTCTTTTTGTTATGGCCGCTCTTGCCAGCAGCATCCTGGATGACGTTGGCTTGAGTGTTGGCAGCGTTAATTTCTCTATCGTTCGCCATTCCCTTAGTCGCAACCTTTACTCTGATACCACGTTGTCACGTCCTTAGTCGTTAACTAAGTACACGTGCGGCACTTGACAATTTGCTCACGTTCTTGCTATGCCAAGTCAGCCTTACTATACTCAAGATCGCTAAGAGAATGGTAGAAAGAACACAAGAGAATTGTTAAATGAAGCTTTGTATTAGAGAGAACTTGAATTGTTTGCTTGATGAATTACAAATGAATGGCCTCCTTTATATACTAGTCTCCTAGGGGCTAGTGTGCAAATATTAATTGTTACACAAGTCCTTAATATTTACAAGATAAGGGCTTTCTCTAGAATTCTCTACAAGCCTAGAAGATTCCAAGGACTTTCCTAGCAAATCCATAAACATCTAGGATCTTCTAAAGGAAATGTCCATACTTCTCTAGAATCTTCTCACAAATACAAGCATTCCTCCTATGTAAGCTTTCACATGGCATTAATATATGCCAAATGGCGCTTATGTGGCATGATGACATGGCCAGTCATCACACAATTCCATATTAATTTTTATTTCCTTTTTAGCGCCCTATTTATCTCATTTCTTGCTCCCTTTCTTCTCTTCTAATTTTTCCTAGTTCAGTTGAACTTAGCCAAAAACATATTTTTCTTTCTCTCCTTTCTACTTCTTAACAAGTTCGTGCATAAATAAAAACAAAATCGACTAATATAATCAAATTTATGAGAAAACCGATATGAAAATAGATCAACAATTTAACACCTAAGAATTTTTTAATCCATCACATTCACATTTCTTTCTTTAAGTAGGTTAATAATTACGTTGAATTGTTAATAAAATAATTTTAACCTTTTATTTCCCAAATGATTGATAAATTATAACTTTACTTTAAATTTTAGAGAAAATAGAAAATAATAGGTGAAAATAAGAAAAACAAAATATTAAAGCATGATTCAAATTAAAGATAGTTAGAAATGTTATTAGTCGGATCTTAGATTAAAAGAGACCAATTCTTTTAGATGAAAGAATATAGTTAGGTGAAAAATCAAATAGAAAGTGAAAAGCAATTCATTGGGTCGCATTAGCTCCCTACACAATTTGAATTTATTTTTTGAAATTTTTATAATTATATCAAGCTCCACTTCCCTTATAATTATAATGACTCGACCGGTCATTTTGCTTTCTAGATCCTCGTTCCCTAAATAATACTCCTCGTATGTGTTTATACTATTTTATGACTTGCGGGGATCATGGGCGGATCCAGCATATTGGGTACGGGTTCAACTGAACCCATAACTTTCGACAAAAACCAAGCATATACTGTACAAATTCAGCAAAATTTGGTTATATATTAAACTATGAACCCATAAACTAAAAGAGGCTATGGGTTTAGTGGTGGAAAACGTCATCTTACTTCCGTTCCGTGCTTGGAGACCAGAGTTTTATTCCCCACTTTCACTCTATTTTTTTATTAGAGTTGTTGGAGCCTTTTTTGTCCTTTTCGTAGTTTGTAACACATCAGCACATGGACCCATTTGTTCCTTTTCATTAAAGAGGGCTCTTTTCTTCCTTAAAAGTTATGGACCCATTAAATCAAAAATCATAGGGAATCTTATTCTTCTCGGGACACATCAGATTAAGAAATTGAAGCTTCTTAAACCCTAAACTTTTAAAGTTAGGGTTTCAAAAATTAAAACAAAGGCTTACAATCAATCTTCTTCTTGATTTTGCTGGTACGAATCTATGGCTCTATGGTTATGATTCTCTATTATGATGTAGTTTATATATTATAAGTTATAATAATGGTACAATTGCTCATTATCTACTTCTTATGGATGATTTATTTCTTTTTTTTTGAAGTTTTTTTGCTGGCAATTAGAGAAGATGATTGTTGAAAATTTTTAATAAAATAGATGACTGACTATCTTATTCAATATCAATTTTGCAGGTAACACTTTGCTTCTTATATATATATGACGATCACGAGATTTTTTAAGGCTATTCCAACTCCTCCAAGTTCCGGTACTAGCTTTCCTTTTCCAAGTACTTTTCCATGTCCAATTATTCATGATAATATTAAGCCTTCAACAAAATTAAACAAAGATGAAATGTTGAATTTGGATTTTACACCTGATCCTGCTGAAAAAAAGCAAATCTCAGAATATTCTCCTAATCTGCATGACCGAGTGAGGAGGTATTATATTAAAGAAGGACCATGTCAACCTCGTAATCATAAGTTTCCAAAAAGAATTTTTGGTGGACTACTGCGTCAATTTAATCCGGAGTGGTTTAACACTTCATACTCGGGTTGGTTAGAATATAGTATTAAAGTTGATGCGGTATTTTGCTTATGTTCCTACTTATCTGGAGTGGTTTAACACTACATTGCTTTGCTCATCAATTGCAATTGACTCTTGTAGCTGTTGCAAAGAAACATTATGATGTGGATCAATTTTTTGATATTGTTGCTAATGTCTTGAATACTATTGGAAGTTCTTTTAAGTGCGGGGAGATGCTCAGAGAGGATCAAGCACAAAAACTAGAGGAATTGTTTATGCTTGGTGAAGTTGATACGGAAAGTGGACTAAATCAAGAACTTGGACTTCAAAGGCAGGAGATACCCGTTGGGGATCTCATTTTAAGACAGTGCATAACTATATTGCATTATTCTCGTCAATTATTCATGTTCTTGAAGTTCTTGCAAGTGAAGGTGCAAATTATTTTGAGAGATCAATGGCAAAAAGCCTAGTGAATGACATAAGATCTTTTGAGTTTGTGTATTTATTGCATTTGATGTTAAAAGTATTAGCAATTACAAATGCTTTGAATATCCCTTTGCAAAGAAAAGATCAGAATATTGTAAATGCTATGAAGCTCGTTGGTTTCACCAAGAGCCAATAATCAATGAGAGAGTCTAAATTGGAATCTTTGATAGTCGATGCCTCTTCATTTTGTGCCAAGCATGGCATTATGATCCCTGAAATGGATAAGAACTATCATCTTGGAAAGTCAAAGAGTAGGAGTTCAAGTGTGACATACTCTCATCATTTGCGTGTAGATAATTTTAATGTTGTCATTGATTTGCAGCTTTCAGAACTTAATAGTCGTTTTGATGCAGTGAATAGTGATCTACTTCTTGGTATGGCTAGTTTGAGTCTCAGATAATTCTTTTAAAAATTATGATAAAGAAAGAATTATAAAGCTTGCTAAACTTTATCCTCCTTAGTATAGTATTTCCAAGCTTGAAGATCTTAACTACGATCTTGACAACTATATTCTTTATGTAAGAGAAGACCGTGATTTCTTTAACTTGAAAGGGCTTGGAGATCTTTCAGAAATACTAGTTGAAACAGAGCAGCACAAGACTTGGGGACTTATTTATTTACTTGTGAAGTTGAGTTTGATATTGCTTGTCGCTACTGCAACGGTAGAAAGAGTTTTTTCTTCAATGAAATACATCAAAAATGACTTGCGGAGCAGAATTGGTGTTGAGTTTATAAATGACTGTTTAGTTTGTTATATAGAAGATGAAGTATTTGAAAGTATACCTAATGATGCGATCATTGATCATTTTCAAAACATGACAAGTCGTCAGGCACAATTGTAATGGTGATATTTACCGAATATATGTTATGTTTAGTGGTTCGGTACTTTTAAATATATTGAATATTAACACTCGTACATAGTTAGGTTATTATTGTATAGTAACTTGAGATTTATTCTAGAATTTTAAATCTTAAACCCATAAAGTTAAATTCCTGGATCCGCCTCTGGAGGGGATGGTTAGTTCGAGTTTGGAAGGGTTCGGGTTGAAATCGGAACACTTAGTTCCTTAATATTGGCTTTAAAGGGTTAAGTTTGACTTCGGTCAAAATTTCTAGCAAACGACCTCAGAATCGGGATTTGACGGTCCCAATAGGTTTGTATGATGATTTTGGACTTGAGCATGTGTCCGGATCGGGTTTTGGATGAACCAGGAGCGTTTCAGCGCATAAAGTTGAAAGTTGGCACATTGAAGATTTTAAAGTTCTTTAAATTTGGTTGGGAGTAGGTTTTGATGTTATCGAGGTCCGTTTAGGATTTAGAGCCTGAAAATAGTTTCTTATGGTGATTTAAGACTTGCACGCAAAATTTGGTACAATTCTGAATAGTTTAGGTATGATTTGGCATGTTCGGAGCAAGTTGGAAGAACTTGAAGTTCATAAGTTGATCTGATTTGGTTTGGGGTGTGATTCTTAGTTTTGGTGTTATTTTTCGCATTCCGAAGGTTCGTGAAAGTCCGTCTCATGATTACAAACTTGTTGGTATGTTTGGACGGGGCCTCGGGGGCCCCCGGATGACATTCGGACGAGGCACGGAACTCATTTGGACTTGGAAAGAATAGCTGAAGCATCAGAGTTTCTGGTGCAATCGCACCTGCAGAGGGCCAGCCGTAGGTGCGAGCTTGCAGAAGTGAGCCAACAGCTGCAGAAGCGACCCAGCGTGGGCTGCCCAGAGATCACAGATGTGGAGCATGGTGCGCACCTGCGAAAGCGCAGGTACGATGGAAGCAACCGCAGAAGCGGTCCCGCAGAAGCGATCCAGTTTTTCGCAGATACGGAAGTAGGCCAACTGGGAGAGAGCCGCATCTGCGATGATCTTTCCGCAGATGTGGAGCCGCAAAAGCGGAAGTGCTAGAGGCAGAGAGGTTCATTTAATACGGGACTTAGGCAATTTTTGACTCATTTCTTTCACTCCTTGGGCGATTTTGGAGCTTCTTAGAGATGGGTTTTCACCTAGCTATTGAAGGTAAGTAATTTCTATCCCATGTAAGTTAAATACATAGATTATGGGTAGATTTTAACATGTAAAATTGTGAAAATTATGGTTTTAGTTGAAAAACCTAGGTTTTGATAAAAATGGGATTTAACCATGAAAATGATTATGAAATTGGGTGAAAATTATATATTTGAGTTCGTGAGGTTATGGGTAACAATTATCTTCAAAAATTTCCGGAATCCGGGCACGTGGGACTGAGAATAAATTTTAGAAATCTTCCAATTGGGGGTTGGGTAATTACTTTAATAGTTAAATTATGAACTTTTGAACACATATTGATTAATTTATATAATATTTGACTAGTTTGGGGTTGTTTAGCACCGAGTTGTGGATTTAAGCATACTTGTGGATCGAAAGTGAGCTTGAGAACGAGGTAAGTTTCTTGCCTAACCTTGTAAGAGGGAACTCATCCCCTTAGGTGTATTTTTGTTGTAAATTATTTGTGTGGGGAGCTACGTATGCACTAGGTGACGAGAGTCCGTGCATAACGATATTTCACGAGATGTCCGGGTAGACTTAGATTTAAATCATGCCTTGATGGTACTGTTATATTTATTATGCATATTAATTATCTAAAATAAAGCTGAAATTAGGGATTGTAAGGTTGAAACTCTCCAATTTAGATTTCTTATTTTTGGGAAGAACTGAGGAATATATATAATAACTCTAAGAAACACTTGTCCACTCGTGTCGCAAGTGCTTTCACGAGCGAGATAAACTTCTTTACTCTCATGAGAGCAGGCCGTTCGCCTCGGCAGGTTAATAGATGCATCTATGGATCGTGTCGTTTGACCCTCAGTAGTGCACACAATATATATATATTTTGGATCGGGCCGTACGACCTCGGCATAAATCGTGCGTAATAATACTCAGAGCCTAATTATACTTGCTATTGTTTTATGGCTTGAGAGGTTACAACTATTTAATGACGGAAATAGACTTGGGATTTACTATTAGTGAAAGAATTATTTATTCATTGCTTGTTATTGAGTTTCATTAGTATTTATATAACCCATGCTTATTTAGAATTTTGATATTTTATTGTTAGCCCATAGTAAGTGTCGAAGTCGATCCCTCGTCATTACTTCTTCGAGGTTTGACTAGATACTTGCTGGGTACATGTTGTTTATGTACTCATGCTACATTTCTACACTAACCGTGCAAGATCTGAGGCAGGTGCATCTGGTAGTCATCCCGGCGCGCACTCGTGATACTCCGAGACTTAGCGGTGAGCTGCCTTCCGAGTCCGTTCTGTAGCACCCAAAGTCTCTCCTTTGTATTTACTTTTTGTCTACTTTATTTCAAACATTAGTTAGTATTTTGTATATTCTACTAGTAGCTCATACACTTGTGACACCGGGTCTTAGAATTTTGCTAGTAGACACTTGATGATTTTGAGTATTTATTTCACCACACCTGTTCTTAAAATCGTTCACACTTTATTTTATTAAATTTCTCACCTCTTACTTATTTAATAATTAAAAATCAACTATTTCTAAAATGTTAAAAGAATAAATACATGGCTAGTTCACCGTTGGCTTGCCTTGCAGCGACGTTGGATTCCATCACTGCCTATAGGGAAATTGGGTCGTGACAACATGGTATCAGAGCACTAGGTTCACGTAGGTCTCACAAGTTTTGAGCAGGCCTAATAGAGTCTTGCAGATCGGTGCAGAGACGTTTGTACTTATCTTCGAGAGGATATAGGGTGTTAGGAAACTACTCTTTCTTCATCTCCTATCGTGCAGTTGATGTTGTGCTAAGTATCTTTCTCTTATTCTCTCACATACGGTGAGAACGCGCGTGGCAGATGTACCCGATCATGGAGGAGTTGCTCCCCCTTTTGCTAGAGGTTGAGGTAGAGGCCGAGGGAGGGCTCCAGCTCATGCTAGAGGACGAGGACATCCTAGAGTTGCTCCGGTTATGCCACTAGTGGACCTAGTGGAGGATACTATTATTGAGAAGCAGGGTGAGGCGCCTGCAGCATAGCCAGCCCCGGTGGATTTCATGTCCGCAGCGGGATTCCAGGAGGTCATGGGCCGTATGTTGCGGTTCATGGATTCTATGACTCAGGCTGGTTTATTTCCAACAGACCCAGCCACATCTCAGGCGGGAGGGGGGCACAGACCCCTACCGCTCAGGCTCCAGGGCATGCAGCTGCCGTATATCAGACTCAGGGCATACTACTCGTGGGCGGAGCTCAGCCAGTTGCAACAATTATACCTGAGCCCAGACCAGCTGCGGTCGGCGATCCGCAAAAGCTATTGGACAGATGGACTAGGCTACATCCTCATGTATTTGGGGGTGAACGACATGAGGACCCCCATGACTTTATTGATTGGTGCAAAGACAGACTGCACAACATGAGGATATTAGAGTCCCATGGGGTGGACTTTACCACCTTTCAGCTGGAGGGCAGGGCCCGTAGGTGGTGGCAGTCATATCTTCTCGACAGACCAGTAGGTTCTCCTCCTATGACTTAGGACTAGTTCACACGCCTCTTGTTGGACAGATATATTCAACCATCTCAGAGGGAAGAGTTGCTGTTTCAGTTTGAGCAGCTCCAACAGGGTTAGATGTTGGTGACCGACTATGAGGCGAGATTCTCTGAGTTGTCTCGCCATGCACTTATGATACGTCCTACCGATGCATAGAGAGTATGGAGGTTTGTTGCCGGTTTGCACTCTGGTATCCAGGCCACTATGGCCCGAGAGGTTGAGATGGGGACTTCTTATGAGCTAGTTGTGGAGATAGCTCGGAGGATCGAGGGTGTTTGTCAGCGGAGCTGAGAGCAGGCGATGAGGGATAAGCGGTTTCGATATTCTGGACAGTTCAATGATGCCCCGGCTAGGGGCAGGGGTTAGTTAGTGAGGGGTCAGTCTAGCATGCACACATATCCAACACCACCGCCTCCTCGGGGTGCTCTAGTGCGGCCCTATTTCAGCGCCATGCCAGAGAATTCCTACCGGCCACTAGCTATTCAGGGTTCCTCCAGTGGGTATTCAGGCCATCAGGCTCAGACTTCATATCAGCAGTCCTCCGTTCCGAGGGGTTGTTACGAGTGCGGGGATCCTGGCCACATGAAGAGGTTTTGTGCCAGACTTCGGGGCAAGGTAGTACAACAGGGTCATCAGCCTATGCTTACAGCACCAACTGCCGCACCATCCGTCCAGCCACCTAGAAGCAGAGAGCAGGTGGGTAGGGGTCGTCCTAGAGGTGGAGGTCAGACAGGTGGAGGCCGGTCAGGTGGCACTCCATCTAGATTCTATGCTTTTCCGGCCAGACTAGATGCAGTAGCCTCAGATGCCGTGATCACATGTATTATTTCTGTCTGCGTTAGGGATGTTTCGATACTATTTGATCCAGGGTCTACATATTCATATGTTTCATCTCTGTTTGACCATTTCTTGGGTGTTCCTCGTGAGTCCTTGGGTGCTCTTGTTTATGTGTCCACTCCAGTGGGCGATTCAGTTATTGTGGATCAGATCTATCGGTCCTATATTATTACTTTCTATGGTTATAAGACTAGAGCAGACCTTCTGTTGCTCGATCTGACCGACTTTGAGGTCATCTTGGGCATGGACTGGTTCTCTCCATATCATGCCATCCTTGATTATCATGCCAAGACTGTTACCTTGGCGATGCCAGAGTTGCCTAGATTGGAGTGGAAGGGTTCGTCTGTCAGTACATCTAGTCAGGTTATTTCTTTTCTGATGGCTCGACACATGGTCGAGAAGGGTTGTTTGGCTTATCTAGCCTGTGTTCGAGATACTACCACAGAGACTCCAGCGATTGATTTAGTGCCTGTGGTCCGGGAGTTCTCTGATGTGTTTCCTTCTGATCATCTAGGCATGTCACCAGATCGTGATATCAATTTCTATATTGACTTGGCTCCAGGTACCCAGCCTATCTATATTCCACCGTACCGCGTGGCTCTGAAAGATTTAAAAGAGTTGAAGGAACATCATGAGGATTTGCTAAAAAATGGGTTCGTTAGACCAAGTGTATCGCCTTGGGGTGCACCGGTGTTATTCGTGAAGAAGAAAGATGGTACTATGCGAATGTGCATTGATTACCGCCAGTTGAACAAAGTTACCATTAAGAACAAGTACCTGTTGCTACGTATTGATGATTTATTTGACCAGTTGCAGGGTGCTAGGGTGTTCTCTAAGATCTACTTGAGATCGGGGTACCATTAGTTAAAGATTCGGGATTTGGATGTTCCGAAGACAACTTTTCGGACTAGATATGGCCATTATGAGTTTCTAGTGATGTCCTTCGATTTGACTAACGCCCCGACGACGTTTATGGATTTGATGAACCGGATGTTCAAGCCATATATTGATTCATTTGTCATTGTCTTCGTTGATGACATTTTGATCTACTCACGTAGCATGGAGGAGCACGAGCAGCATTTGAGAGTGGTGCTTTAGACCTTGTGGGAATATAAACTATATGCTAAGTTCTCCAAGTGTGAGTTTTGGTTAGATTCTATGGCATTCTTAGGGCATGTTGTATCAGGCGAGGGTATTAAGGTAGATCCCAAGAAGGTCGAGGTAGTTCAGAGTTGAACGCGTCCTACCACAATGACTGAGATCAGGAGCTTCTTGGGGTTAGCAGGCTATTATCGCCGGTTTATGGAGGGCTTCTCATCTATTGTAGCACCTTTGACTAGATTGACCCATAAGGGTGCTCCGTTCCGATGGTTCGATAATTGTGAGGCGAGCTTTCAGAACCTCAAGACCGCATTGACTTCAGCACCGGTGTTAGTGTTGTCTTCCGATTCAGGGATGTATATTGTGTATTGTATCGCTTCACGCGTTGGTTTGGATTGTGTATTGATGCAAGAGGGGTGAGTTATTATATATGCTTCACGTCAGCTGAAGCCCTACGAGAAGAATTACCCCGTACATGATTTGGAGTTGGCCGCGATTGCTCATGCTCTTAAGATCTGAAGGCATTATCTTTATGGGGTGTCCTGTGAGGTTTACATCGATCATCGTAGCTTGCAGCATTTTTTCAAGCAGAGGGATCTCAATTTGAGGCAGTCTAGGTAGCTTGAGGTACTAAAAGATTATGATATTACCATTCTTCATCATCCGGAAAAGGCAAATGTATTTGCAGATGCCTTGAGCAGAAAGGCGGAGAGTATGGGTAGTTTGGCATTCATTTCAGCAGAGGAGAGGCCACTAGCTTTGGACATTCAGTCCTTGGCTAACAGACTTGTGAGGTTGGATATTTTAGATCCTAGCCGAGTTCTTTCATGCGTCGTCGCCCAATCTTCACTATTCGAGCAGATCAAGGCTCGTCAGTTTGATGATCCGCACTTATTGGTTCTCAAAGAGACGATACAATAGGGTGGTGCCAAGGAGGTTACTATCAGTAAGGATGGTGTTCTGCGACTCCAGGGTCGTCTGTGTGTCCCTAATGTTGATAGATTGAGGGAAAAGATTCTAGAAGAGGCACACAATTCTCGATATTATATTCATCCAGGTGCTATGAAGATGTATTGCAACCCGAGGCAGTATTTTTGGTAGCGGCAGATGCAGAAAGACAGAGTTAAGTATGTATAGAGGTGCCTTAATTGCCAGCAAGTTAAGTACGAGCATCAGAGGCCATGTGGCCTACTCTAGCAGATGGTTATACTTGAGTGGAAATGGGAGCACATTACTAGGGATTTCATAGTTGGGTTCGGACCTTGCGGAAGTTTGATGCAGTTTGGGTCATTGTCGACAGGTTGACCAAGTCGGCACACTTCATTTCGGTGGTGACCACATACTCTTTAGAGACATTAGTCCAAATTTACATTCAGGAGATTGTTTGGTTGTATGATGTGCCTGTCTCCATTATATTAGATAGAGGCCCTCAGTTTACTTCGCATTTCTGGAGGGCAGTACAGAGTGAGTTGGGGACCCGGGTAGAGTTCAACACAACCTTTCATCCATAGACCGACGGGCAGTCAGAGCGTACGGTTCAGATCTTGGAGGATATGCTTAGAGCATGTATGATTGACTTCAGAGGGCAGTGGAATTGATTCTTGCTTTTGGCCGAATTTACTTACAACAACAGTTATCAGTCCAGTATCGAGATGGCTCCATTTGAGGCTTTATATGGTCAGCGATGTCATTCGCCCATCGGATGGTTTGAGCCCGGCGAGGCTAAGTTATATGGTACTGATTTAGTGAAGGATGCCTTGGAAAAGGTAAAGTTGATAGAGGAGCGACTTCGCACAGCACAGTTCAGACAGAAGAGTTACGCGAATCAGAAGGCGTGTGATTTATCATTCATGGTGGACGAGAAGGTTCTCTTGAAGGTTTTGCCGATGAAGGAAATCATGAGGTTCGGGAAGAAAGGCAAGTTGAGCCCATGGTTTATAGGACCATTTGAGGTATTGAGACGAGTTGGGGAGGTTGCTTATGAACTTGCCTTGCCTCCTAGTCTATCGAGAGTTCATCCAGTTTTCCATGTGTCTATGCTCCGGAGGTATCATGCCGACAGGTCGAATGTGTTAGACTACAACACGGTTCAGTTAGATGAGAGCCTGGGTTATGAGGAGGAGCCAGTTCCGTTGTTGACAAGCATGTTCTCTAGCTGAGGTCCAAGAAGATTTCTGTGGTAAAAGTTCAGTAGAGGGGCCAACCAGCCGAGGAAGAGACTTGGGAGGCCGATGAGGACATGCGGAATAGATATCCACACCTATTCAGCACTCCAGGTATGATTCTAGACCCGTTCGAGGATGAACGTTTGTTTAAGAGGTGGAGAATGTAATGACCCAACTAGTCGTTTTGCTTTCTAGATCCTCGTTCCCCTAAATAAGACTCCTTGTATGTGCTTTTACTGTTTTATGACTTACGGGAATGGTTAGTTCGGGATTTGGAAGGGTTCGGGTTGAAATCGGAACACTTAGTTCCTTAATATTGGCTCTAAAGGGTTAAGTTTTACTTGGGTCAACGTTTCTTGCCAACAACCTTATAATCAGGATTTGATGGTCCCAATAGGTTTGTATGATAATTTTGGACTTGGGCGTGTGTCCGTATCGGGTTTTGGATGACCTGGGAGCGTTTCGGCGCATAAAGTTGAAAGTTGGCACATTGAAGCTTTTAAAGTTCTTTAAATTTGGTTGGGAGTATGTTTTGGTATTATCGGGGTCTGTTTGGGATTCTGAGCTTGGAATTAGTTCTGTATGGTGATTTAAGACTTACACGCAAAATTTGGTACCATTCCGAGTAGTTTAGGTATGATTTGGCGCGTTCGGAGCAAGTTGGAAGAACTTGAAGTTCATAAGTTGATCCGATTTGGTTTGGGGTGTGATTCTTAGTTTTGGCGTTGTTTTCCACGTTTCAAAGGTTCGAGCAAGTCTGTCTCGTGATTACAAACTTGTTGGTATGTTTGGACGGGTCCTCGGGGCCCCCGGATGCCATTCGGACGAGGCACAGAACTCATTTGGACTTGGAAAGAATAGCTGAAGCATCAGAGTTTTTGTTGCAATCGCACCTGCAGAGGGCCAGTCGCAAGTGCAAGCTCGCATAAGCGAGCCAACAGCCGCAGAAGTGGCCCAATGTGGGCTTCCCGGAGATCACAGATGCAGAGCATGGTGCGCACCTGCGAAAGCGCAGTGCAATGGAAGCAACCGCAAAAGCGACCAAAGCCATAGGTGCGGCACGTGCATCGCAGAAGTGGGCCTGTTGTCCGCAGATGCGGAAGTAGGCCAACTGGGGGGAGAGCCGCATCTGCGATGATCTACCCGCAGATGCGGAGCCACAAAAGTTGCCAATGATCCACAGAAGGTAAGTACGGGACTTAGGCCATTTTTGACTCATTTCTTTCACTCATTGGGCGATTTTGGAGCTTCTTAGAGAGGTGTTTTCACCTAGCTATTAAAGGTAAATAATTTCTATCCCATGTAAGTTAAATACATAGATTATGGGTAGATTTTAACATGTAAAATTATGAAAATTATGGGTTTAGTTGAAAAACTTAGGTTTTGATAAAAATGGGATTTAACCATGAAAATGATTATGAAATTGGGTAAAAATTATATATTTGAGTTCGTGAGGTTATGGGTAACAATTATCTTCAAAAATTTCCGGAATCCGGGCACGTGGGACTGGGAATAAATTTTAGGAATCTTCCAATTGGGGGTTGGGTAATTACTTTAATAGTTAAATTATGAACTTTTGAACACATATTGATTAATTTATATAATATTTGACTAGTTTGGGGTTGTTTAGCACCGAGTTGAGGATTTAAGCATACTTGTGGATTGAAAGTGAGATTGAGAATGAGGTAAGTCTCTTGCCTAACCTTGTAAGAGGGAACTCATCCCCTTTGGTGTATTTATTTGTTGTGAATTACTTGTGCGGGGAGCTACGTACGCACTAGATGGCGAGACTCTTTGCGTAGCGATTTTTCATGAGATGTCCGGGTAGCCTTAGATTTATATCATGCCTTGATTGTACGGTTATATTTATTATGCATATTAATTGTCTAAAATAGAGCTGCGATTAGGGATTGTAAGGTTGAAACTCTCCAATTTAGATTTCTTATCTCTGGGAAGAATTGAGGAATATATAATAAATCTGAGAAATACATGTCCACTAGCGTTGCAAGTACTTCTGTGAGCGAGGTAAACTCTCCTATTTAGATTTCTTGTCTTTGGGAAGAATTAAGGAATATATAATAACTCTAAAAAATACATGTCCACTCGCGTCTCAAGTACTTCCGCGAGCGAGGTAAACTTCTCTACTCTCATGGGAGCGGGTCATTCGCCTTGTTAGGTTAATAGATGCAAGAATTTTATAATAACTTTGATCGGCAGTGCACACAGTATATACATATATTTTGGATCGGGGCGTACGACCTCGGTATAAATCGTGCGTAATAATACTTGAAGCCTAATTATACTTGATATTGTTTTATGGCTTGAGAGGTTACAACTATTTAATGACGAAAATTTACTTGGGATTTACTATTAGTGAAAGAATTATTTATTCACTTCTTGTTATTGAGTTTCATTATTATTTACATAACCCATGCTTATTTAGAATTTCGACATTCTATTGTTAGCCCATAGTAAGTGTCAAAGTCGACCCCTCGTTACTACTTCTTAGAGGTTAGACTAGATACTTATCGGGTACATGTTGTTTATGTACTCACGCTACACTTCTACACTAACCTTGCAGGATCTGAGGTAGGTGTATTTGGTAGTCATCCCGGCGCGCACTCCTGATACTCCGAGACTTAGCAGTGAGCTACCTTCCGAGTCCGTTCTGTAGCACCCGAAGTCTCTCTTTTGTATTTACTTTCTGTCTACTTTATTTCAGACAGTAGTTAGTGTTTTGTATATTCTACTAGTAGCTTATACACTTGTGACACCAGGTCTTGGAATTTTGCTAGTAGACACTTGATGATTTTGAGTATTTATTTCACCACACATGTTCTTAAATCATTCACACTTTATTTTATTAAATATCTCACCTCTTACTTATTTAATAATTAAAAATCAACTATTTCTAAAATGTTTAAAGTATAAATACATGGCTAGTTCACCGTTGGCTTGCCTCGCGGCGACGTTGGGCGCCATCACGGCCTATAGAAAAATTGGGTCGTGACAATAATAATAAATTCATTATCATATCCTTGATATGCTGGAATTGTTTGAAAAACATAGAAAAAGAAAAAACTAAATAAAAAAAAAGAAGAAAAAGAAGAAGAGAAGTAGACGGCAAAAGAACTGAACAGTGTTTTAGAGGATGGGGAGGGGAAGGGGGTGTTACAAGAAAGATAAAGGGAGCTGAAAATAAATTAAAAGGGGTCCACCTTCTTTTGGTTATATAGTTAAAGTTTTTAACTGAATTTTCGCTACAAGTTTAGGGTACAACTTATGTATATTTTTCTATTTATTAAACTTAGAAGTTTTGCTAATGGGGCAAGCATGGACAAAAATTCAAGACCATCCATATTGAGGGTTATTTGTACATTTTTTTCGATTTACACAATATGATTATTTTTGTGTCATTGTTTAAATTTAGATTTATTTTAAATAAGTTTAATAAAAAATAGCTTAGGCATAAAAATTTTGAGCTTGCAGGTTAGAACTTGGCAGGAACAATGCATATATACTCAATTTTGGGGTCATTATTAAAATTATACCCATATTGCAAAAAAATTATAAATTTATCAAGGACAACTTCAAACAAACGGATTTGAAGTTGTAAGAATCTTGTGTGAAGTTGGGAAGCGGCTGGCGTTCATGCATTTTTGAATAAACTTCAGACATACCTGACTGAAGTTTAGCATGGACAAAATTTCGGATATTTATGTCTCAAGTTTAGCTTGGGTGTCACGACCCGGAATTTCCAACCTCGGGACAGTGATGGTTGTTTACCCGTAAAACAGTACAGTTTAATTTATAGCGTGGTTTATAGACAAGCGAATCGATTTGATCCCAAAATAATAAATAAATAAAATAAAATACAGGACTTATCATTAAAAATCAAGATTGAATAACAGATAGCTTGGTTCCGGGAGCAAGGCTTCCGAAGACAACAATAGAAATAATATTAAACAAAATATAAAGTATTGTTTAGCTTGGAATAATGTGTAGCATAAGTTTGTCAGAATTTTCCTCCCTTACAATGGTTGTTGAAACCACTATTTATATCTATACCTAGGGAACAAGATCCTAGGATCAAGTCCCTCTTAAATGAGAATAATGGAGGCCATTGATAAATATGCAACGACACGTCATGAATGCCAAAATTCTCTGTAACGGAAGTGTATTTAATACTGAGGAATATTCTTCATTGAATATCATCTGGTAGCAAATATTTGTTTGCCCTCATTGACAATGTTCCCTTCGGGGGTCTACCCGATGCCAACTGAAATTGTTGCCCTCGATCTTGGTTTCTACTTGCTTCGTCTTCCGTCTGTCCCCGGTTCCACGTGTCACTCTGTCATTCGAGTATTTAGTATGAATAAATTTTACCCTATACAGATAGTCCCCCTGCTTTCCGGTGGCACATCTTTGTGTCACCGGGAAGTTAGTGAAGATTCCTTTCTTGGCGGAAAATTTTCTGAACCCTTCTGAAAAGTTCCTGACGCTTGATAAGACGCACGTCTCTTCGCATTTAATACCCCGAACACGGGTTACTCGACAATTTAGCATTATTTTCGCCGGTTCTCTAGGTAATCTTGGCCACGATTATAGTCGCCTATTCCTTTACTTATACACCTCATTCTTCTTCTTTTACACTCGACAATTTTACAAACTCTCTCAACTTCTTTGCATTCAACACTTTTCTACTTCCCTCCTTCTTTAATCTTCTTCAAAGAAATATTATTACCTTCTGCTGATCATGGCTTCTTTCACTAACTCTTCCAAGAACTCTGGTCTTCTCTTCGGTAGAGGTCCGAAGAAGAGCAAAGACAAACAAATCGATGTTGATATTGACCCCCTACGGTGAGCACCATTATCCCTAAATGTCTCAGCATAGCCAAGGACTTTGAAGAGAAGTTCCCTTCTTCAAGCTCTCATACTTGGGCTGTTGGCAGATACCCCTATTTTATTCGCCCTTCCAACATTCCTGTTGTGAAGGAGGACTGTGATTGCCATGACCTGAACATTATTAATCCCGATCTGGTGGAGCAAGTAACCTTCACTAAGAAGGGATTTTCGTACGTTTATACGTACCCATTTACTTTAGGTGTGTTTTCTTTTAGTTGGGGACTTGACCCCATGATTTTGGAGTTGTGCCACCGGTACCTGGTTTGTTTGGCACAGGTGGGCCCTTTGGTGTGGCGAAGATTGGCATGTCTGCGTCAGTTGTGCCAGGAAATGAAAGAGGAGCTTGCCTTGGCTCGTATGATAAATTTCTACTCCCCAAGATTTTCACTGGTGGAGTAATACATTTCAGCAAACATGGCCACCATGCTTTGCTCACCAGCATGGATGACGACAACGACGGTGGGTGGATGGAGCGGTTTGTCATTGTTGCCACCAGGGATATCATCCCGGCCACAACTCTATCCTTCCCTGAGTCCTGGACTCGTACACGTAAGTTTAAAGTCTATCTCTTTTTTCTGAAAAAAGGTTGTTTCATGTCATTGCTGATCCTTCTCCTTTCATTATTTCAGCAACTCGGTGGACACCACCAAGGGTTAAAGGCTTAGACCGGTGGGTTTAGAATATTCTGGACATCACCACGCCAGAGACTCACCGGTGGAAAGAGTTAGCCCCTAAATACGGATGGAGGTCCAATAATCATGGCAAATTGACCGCCTTCGTTTCATAACATAAGAAGACTGGTTCACCTCACCTTTTTGTTGGATTCAGGTCTCCCGTAGGGCTCTGTGACCATCCTTGAGGAGGACATTTTAGTTGATTCCGTAGAGGCTGCGAGGTTGTTGAAGGAGGCTTTCACCCGAACAGGCGCCATCGGATCTGCTTCCGGTACAAGCACTTCCTCTCGGAGTCCCCCACCGGAGAACAAGCAACCAAAAAGGCGGCGTTCTTCTTCAGCAGAGGGCAAGAATAACAAGGTGAAGAAAGCTGTACCCAAGCCAGCCACAACCACTATGGTTATTGACGATGATGGGGAAATCAGTGATAAAGGGGCTTCCCTACAAAGGAGACAACGTCCTTCATCAGCTCAATATAATGCTCAATATGAAGAGCTTATAACCCCAAGCGAGGACGATGCCCAAGTGCTCTAGGGAGAGTTTGACTTGATGGAGAATGCCAATTCTCCCTTTCCGGTCCCAGTTGCTGCTCCCGGTACCTTCATCATCAGCAACTGCTACATCACTCCCATCGGTTGTAGACTCTCGAGATGAGGATGTCCCTCCTCCCCAGTCCCCATACCATGGGAATTTGGGTCACAACTACTCGCCCCCCCTTTTGCAGATCCCTAGAGGAGGAGGAATGTCTCCCTCTCGATATCTACTGAGTGCCATCTACTGTCACGGCGGGTGGAACTTGCCAATTATCTGAAGCCGCTGGCTTCAAAAAATGATGAGAAGAAAATAGACTCTCTTTCGGGAGAGTGTTTGTTAAATAACACCATGCACAATGCGACAGCGATAACGTACTTGTTCCCTTTACTGCTCGTTTCTTCTTGACTTGCTATGACAGGGTTTCTTACTTGGGTTTTTGATTCACAGGCCAACTTCCTTACTTTCGAGGGCCTTTAGAAATTGATCCTCAATAAAGAAGGACTCTAGTCCTAGCGGGACCAATTGTTGGCCGAGAGGGACCAAATTGTTGCTCGCCTCCCCGTGCTGGAAGAAAACGCTGCTGAGGCAGGTGAGTTAGAGGCTCGGTTGCAACAGAGTGAGCAGGAAGTGATGGCCCTTGGCCAAGAAGCCTCACAGCTAAATATACAGTTTCAAGAATCCAAGGTTAAATGGTCTGTGGTCTAAAATGATGTGCTCGTTGCTGCCGAGCGGGAATCCTCCACTGAGAGAGTGAATAACTTGGAGGCAGCCTTGAACTCCAAAGCTGAAGAGACTGCTGCTACCGAGGAGAAGCGTGCCCAGATGGAGGATAGGTATAAGAGGATCATGGAACATAATAAGGTTCATATAACCACTATCCGTGATCTTGATTTTAGCCTTAGCACCACGAAATTTGAGCAGGATGGCCTTTTGACTGAGGTTGATCAGCTTAAATCAGAACTCCATCGCCAAGCGAATTCCTTCATAATTGAAAAAACAAATTCTATGTATAGCATGAGGAGAAAAATCTTGGAAGGGGCCAAAGCAGGCGTCATTGATATTGACGATGAAATCGCCAAGGCCTGAGAGCTGGAGTTGACTGCTCGAAGATGCCTCCCGGCTCAGCCTAATGTAACTGACTCTTCTGGCTCCAGTTCCGAGTTCTCAGGAACCGAGGAGGAACTTGAGGAGAATAATGATGAAGGCCAAGATCCCGAGGCGACGGCTGATCCGCCTACTTCTACCGGGGGCGCTGATGCTCCTCTTCCCCCGAGTTATGAGGGCGATGTAGATTCACTTTTGCTTTCTTTTCCTTTGTTATTTCCTTTTTGTATTTATGTACTTGTGTTGCTTGGCATGTTTGATAAATAAAAGTATTTTTTGTTTAAGCATTGCACAAAGTTTACTTTTTTGTGAATTATGCAAGGCTTCAGGTGCATTTTTCCCCGATAGCATTTGGGTTCTGGGCATAAACTCTTCCGGAACTAACCCTTTACTGTGAGGATTTCATAAGAGAAGGACCTCTTATGTTTATGGTGCTCTTGAAGAGGACGTCTCCTATTCATTCCAGTACTAGCATTTGAAGTACTTGATTAACTTTTAAATGATATAATCAATTCATCGTTTGGACAAGAAACAAAATAAAAATAAAAGAACTTTATTTTATTTCTTCTATCTTCAAAAGTAAATAAGCATTCGTTTTGCTGAAAGAAAAGAAATTTCCATTACATATGGCTAATTTGTACAACTTGTTTCTACGGGGCTGGTTGTGCAGTCCCCAGTCCTGATGAGACATTCTTGTCGTATTCTCATATCATCCCCCCCAATGTTCGAATGCGAAAAATGAGAATGAGAACACTGGAAGTTTTGTTCCTTTGAGGATTCCACTAGTGAATGGTTGGATAATCTTTAGTTCGATAGCAAGCTTCTTTTTTCGTTAGGAACTTTGCTATCGAGCCAAAGATTATCTAACCACCCCCTAGTGGCTTATAGGGAAAACACTTGTAAATGGTCGAATAGCCTTTGGTCCGGTGGCATGGTTTGTTTCCCATTAGGAATTTGCTACCGAGCCAAAGACTATTTAACCGTCTCGCAGTGGTTTGTCATTTCGATGCATTATTGTTTAAAGGTCTTATTTCTGCTGATGGCGTTTCCTTCATAATATGCTTTCCATTGGTGCCTCATTAAAAACCTTGCTAGAAAAACCCAATTGGGACAAAAACTGGACAAAGGGAAAAAAGTACAACACATACTTTCAGTACAAGTGGTGCTCATCAGCAATAATACTTTTTGAGGTAGGTCACATTCCAGTTGCTTGGTAATTTGACTCCATCTTGGTTTTCTAGTTCATACTATCCTTTCCCGGTGACAGCTGAAACCTTGTAGGGGCCTTCCCATGTCGGACCCAACTTTCCCGCGTTGAGCTCCCGGGGTGTTTTGAGTCACTTTTCTTAAAACCAAGTCTCCCACTTTGAAATAGCAGATATTGGCCCTTCGATTATAGTACCTTTCCATTCTTTGTTTCTGAGCCACCATCCTTATATGCGTTAAGTCCATGCGTTCGTCAAGCATCTCCAGTTCGACTAGCAATGCTTCGTTGTTTGTTTCTTCATCCGTCTGGAAGTATCTCAAGGTCGATTCTCCTACTTCCACCGAGATTAGAGCTTCTGCACCGTATACGAGAAAGAAAGGTATCTCTCCCGTGCTTGATTTGGCCGTCGTTCAGTATGCCCACAACACTCCCTGTAATTCTTTGGGCCACTTGCCTTTGGATACTTCCAACCTCTTTTTGAGGTTTTGAATAATCACCTTATTGGTTGATTCAGCCTGCCCATTTGTGCTCGGATGGTATGGCGAAGATGTGATTCTTTTAATCTTCAAGTCTTAAAGGAAATTCTTAACTTTGAGCCTATGAACTGTTGCCCATTGTGCAGGCAATCTCATTCGGTATTCCGAACCAGTAGATTATGTTTTCCCATAAGAAATCGACCATTTCGTGCTCGCCGATTTTCTGGCAAGGACCTGCTTCAACCTACTTAGTGAAGTAATCGGCTAAAATTAAAAGAAACCTTATCTTTCCGGGAGCCGGTGGCAAAGGTCCGACTATATCCATGTCCCATTTCATAAACTGCCATGGGGATAATACCGAATACAGCAGTTCTGCCGGTTGGTGTACTAACAGTGCATGGCGTTGGCACTTGTCACATTTCTGAATGAATGCCTTAGCGTCTTGCTCAATCCGGGGCCAGTAGTATCCTGCCCTAACTAACAACGAATCCACACCTGAATGATTTCCATAAATTTCTTCATGAACCTCTCTCATGACGTAATTAGCCTCGGAGGCTCCTAAGCATCGGCCAACTGACCTTGGAATGACGACCTTCTATATATATGTCCTCCCCAGAAGTTGTAACGAGCTGCTTTGGTGTGGAGTGCCCGGAATGCCTTCGGGTCTTCGGGCAGCCTAACATGCTCAAGGTAGTCAATGATTTCATTTCTCTAGTCCTAGACCAGGTTGGTTGTATTTACTTCATAATAACCATTCACATCCAATACCGAGTGCATAAGCTGTACGACCGCACTGGAATCTGATCCCTTCATTTCCGTGGACGAGCCCAGATTGGCCAATGCATCTGTTTCTGCATTTTCTTCTCTTGGGATGTGGGTGATTGATCATTCCCTAAACCATGCGAGTAGAGTTTGAACTTTCATCACATATTGTTGTATGCGTTCCTCCTTGGTGTCGAAGATTACATATACCTGATTTACCACCAGTTGGGAATCACATTTGATTTTAATGACGTTGGAGTCTAGTCCCCGGGCTAGTTCAAATCCTACAATCGAAGCCTCATACTCGACTTCATTGTTAGTCAAGGGAATAATTTTTATGGCCTGCCTCAGGATTTCTCCCGATGGCATAATTGTCATTTCCGACACCATCATCGATTCCTTTGTGGCCAAGGGCAACAACCCTAGACTTAAATCGGCCACAAGTCGGCCAAAACTTGTGATTTGATCGCAGTCCTGGTTTTATATTTGATATCAAATTCACTAATTTCAACTGCTCATTTGGCTAGTTGACCTGACAACTCAGGTTTGTGAAGGACGTTCCGTAGAAAAAAAAAAGTGTCACCACAGCTATCGGGTGGCATTGAAAGTAAGGCCTAAGCTTTCAAGCGGCGACTACGAGAGCTAAGGCCAATTTTTTGAGGTATGGAAAATGAGTTTCCGCTCCCGATAAAATTTTGCTAACATAATAGATGGAAGATTGCCTACCTTTCGTCTTCCCGGACTAGAACGACGCTTACAGCTACCTCCGAGACCGCTAGGTATATTAGAAAATGTTCGCCTTCCTCCGATTTCGATAGTAATAGAGAGCTTGATAAATACCGTTTCAGGTCTTTTAGAGCCTGTTGGCATTCTGGAGTCTATTCGAAGTTGTTTCTTCTTCTTCAGAAGTGAGAAAAAGTGATGGCATTTCTTCGAAGACAGAGAAATGAACCTACTTAGAGCGGCCAGTCTTCCAGTTAGTCTTTGGACTTCTTTCACGTTTGTCAGCTGGTCTAGAATGTCTTCGATGGCTTTAATCTTGTCGGGATTGACTTCGATCCCCCTAGGTGACACCAGGAAACTCAAAAATTTATCGGAGCTGACTCCGAACGCACACTTTCCAAGATTAAGCTTCATGTAGTACTTCCTTAGGATGTCAAAAGTTTCCTGGAGGTGTTTCAAATGGTCACCTGCGTTTAAATACTTAACCAGCATGTTATATATGTAAACTTCCATTGTTTTCCCTATTTGCTTTTCGAACATTTTGTTCACTAGCCGCTAATAAGTGGCTCTAGCGTTCTTAAGCCTGAAGGGCATCACATTGTAGGAATATGTGCCAAAGTTCGTTATGAACGAAGTTTTTTCCCGATCCTCCGGGTTCATCTTGATTTGGTTGTACTCGTAATAGGCATCGAGCAAACTCATCAACTCATGTCCGATCATTACATCAAACATTTGATCAATGTTTGGCAATGAGAACGAGTCTTTTGGGCATGCCTTATTTAGATCCTTATAATCTAAGCACATGCAGAGTTTATTATTCTTTTTTGGAACTACTACTACGTTAGCTAGCCAATCGGTATACTTTACCTCCCGGATTGAACCGATATCGAGAAATCGAGTTACCTCTTCTTTGAAAAACCTATTTCTGACCTCGACGATTGAGTGCTTCATTTGCCTTACCGGAGGGATGATGGGGTCCAGGCTTAACTTGTGCACGGCCATCTCTAGCGGGATACCTGTCATATCCGTGTGCAACCATGAAAAATAATTAACATTAGTTTTAAGAAATTCTATAAATCCTGACCTGAGCTCGGGGTTTAGTCCTGTCCCCAAGTTGAACTTCCTCTCTAGAAACTTTTCAAATAATGCCACTTGTTCGAGTTCTTCCGCCTTGGAATTGGTCGTGTTCGTTTCTTCCGGTACCTGGAAATACCTTGGTACCTGGTGGGATTCTGATGGATCCTCCCCTTGTCGTCTTCGTTTAGTTCGGGAGCAAGTGCCAATTTCTGTAACTGCTATGCCGCGTGTTCCTTCCCTTTACTACTGGAAACTGAGATCACTTTCATCTCCCTCGCCGGCGGTTGATCTCTTCTTATTTTTTTTATTCCTTCTGGAGTTGGGAATTTCAGAAGTTGATGTTATGTTGATGGCACGACATTCATCTCGTGTAGCCATCGTCTGCAAGAATCATATTGTAGCACATGTCGCTATCTACTACTTCAAATAAGGTAGTCTTCATGACCTCTTTGGCGTTCGTGGGTAGCAAGATCTCCCCTCGGATTGTCACACTTGCTAAGTTGAACCCGGCGAGGAGTTTTATTGCCGGAATGATATTCCGGTTAGCTTGGTTTGCTCCAGCACCCTCTATTGAATGATGTTGGCTGAACTTCCTGGGTCCACCAAAACACGTTTAATTTTAAAATCTAGAATGTTAAGAGAAATTACCAGGGCATCGTTGTGAGGCAGTAGAAGTCTATCGGCGTCTTCTTCTGTGAAGGTGATATAGGACCCGATCCTTATTTGTAAATGCATCTGAATTTTTATCAATATATGCAATTAGTCTTTTACTTTATTCAAAGTGTTCAAACCGCAATTCTAGGAGAGATTAGCTATCTATTTTAAGATTTCTTTCCTTATCTATTATTTCCATTATTCTTCTTATTCTTCGAATTACCAAGAAAGTGAGGTAATTTTGGTTATCAGTAACCCGATTTCTTCTTGATATTAACTTTGACCGAAAAATCTATTTTTGGGTTAAACAAATTGGTTTCATTACCGGGACTCTGATAATCTGTTCACTTTCCAAATTTTATTTTTAGCAACAAAATATGTGTACTGCTAACGAGAACAACCAGTTGCATTAACAAGGTGGAACTCTACCACATCACATATCCGCATCTACTCCTCAACACTCACACGAAAGTTCACCTAAAAGGTCTACTTCATGCACTGATGGACAACATGGAGGTGACCAAACCGTCGAGCAGGATGCTTTGAAGTAATTGATTGCACAACACGTGAATGAAGCACTATGAGCTTTTGCTAGTGGGTTACCCAACGCATCACGAACTCCACCACCAGTTAATACCACCTTGGAAAAGCCGCGTTTAGGACTAGATAACTCTGAAAGTGGAGAAATGTCGAATGAATCTCGCGATGGAGGATCAGGTACACCAAAAAAATTCTAGTTTACAAAGTTTAGTACTAACTTTGCAGAAATAGTTGAAGGAGCAAAATGAGCGTATAGAACAAATACCTAGAGTGCCTCATGTGATGAAAGGTGTGGATATTGACAAATATTCACAACAACCCTGAAAGCCAAGTGCAACACCTTTGCCAATTTTTCTAAAAAGTTTAAAATGCCTGATATTCCTAAATATGATGGGACATCTGACCCAGGGGATCACGTTACTGCATTCACTACAGGCGTAAAAGGCAATGATTTAACCAAGCAGGAGACTGAGTCAATTTTGGTTAAGAAATTTGGCGAAACTCTCACAAAAGGGGAGTTGACATGGTACTCACTCTTACCTGAAAACTCCATTGATTCTTTTGCTGAGCTTGCAGATTCATTTATAAAGGCGCATTCGGGGGCTCAAAAATTTGAAAAAGGGATGGAGGATATCTTCAAAGTTAAACAGGGAGTATAAAATTGCCCAGAGAATTCATAGATTGATTCCAACATGAGAGAATGATGCTGCCACGAGTACCTGATAATTGCAATTTGAAGGAGAAAAGTTCAAAATCCACGAGGAGGTTGAAAGAAAGTTTGCGGGAGTTTCCTATAACAACTTGGAACAATGTGTAAAATCGATACAACACGAAGCTACGAATAGAAGAAGATACGGTTACACAACCAAGGGTAGATGAAAGGTCAGGTTCAAGATGCTCGGAATTCGAGAGAAGGTCTGGTAAAAAAAAAGGTACGAGCCTTACATGGGACCTGGGGGGCGAGATTCCCGACCTAAATAAGAGAATGCATGTTTTGATTCAAGATAATGCAAAAAGGGCGAGTTTTTCTTCCCGATTCAAAATAAGGTCATCATCAACAACTTGAAAAAGCAATTGGAAAGTCAAAAGGCAAGTGGCCAGAAGTACTACCAGATGTGTTATGGGCTTACCGAACAACGACGAAAACTAGTAAGAGAGAAACCCCTTTTTCACTTGTATATGGAACGGAAGCTCTAATTCTAGTTGAGATAGGCGAACCAAGCACGAAGTACACACATACAAATGAGGCAACAAATGAAGAAGAGCTACGAGTAAATTTGGATTTGACGGAAGAAAGAAGAGAAGCAATATTAATTCGGATGACGACTCAAAAATAAATGATTAAATGATACTATAATAGGAAGGCAAACTTGAGGTATTTCAATATTGGGGACTTCGTCCTCAAAAAGGTATTTCAGTCAACAAAAGCAGCGAATGCAGGAAAGTTGAGTCCAAATTGGGAAGGCCCATATAGAGTTAAAGGCATTGCTGGAAAAGAAGCGTATAAATTGGAAACCATGGACGGCAAGGTGTTACCATCTCATTGGAATGCAGTCCATTTGAAGAAGTATTACTTATAAAAGAGGTTAATACCCATGGTCAGGTATCATGCAAGTTCAATTTTATTTTTTTCATTTAAGTTTTACTAATCATTTTAGATGATAGGCAAAAAGCTATCCCATACCAAATGATGATATTAGACCCGAAAGACACGCGTAATACTTAATTATTCCTAGTCTAGGTTACAATATTTCTGATGGCTAAGGGTTATGCAGTCACCATCTAAAAGATTACCTCCAAGTCCCATATGTATTTCCTTTTTCAGGAAAAGGACCAAAAGTAAGGAGTTGATCAGTGTTTGAGATCTCATGCTTCAATGCTCTAATACTGGGGAGGGGAGGGGGGGGTATGAATATGGAAGGATACACAAGGAAAGAAGATGTATACCACAAAAGCATAGTTTAGTTAGAGTTAAAACTTTGAAGAACCCCTTGAAGAAAATGTCAATATTTCAAAGGCGTTCAAGCTTGCGGAAAGAATGGGTAGTAGAGAGTTAAAGAACCTACAAAATACTCCCACGAGTTTCTAGGTTAAGGCCATAGATTTAATTACGGGAAAATGTACCTGTATTTGTAAACCTACTACAAAAAAAGCAGTTATGAGAATGTTGTACAAGATTATTTATTTGAAAGTTCAAAAAATAAAACTTCCTCAAATTACTTCATGTTTCATATCTCTGCACCAATTTGAAGGTGGTACGTCATCTTCATCAGTATTATTAATATAAAAAGGCCATCTTTTATAAAAATAATCGTGCATATTAAAGACGCGGTCTACTAAAGCATTTTTAATGCAAGTCTAAGCTCAAAAACTTAAAGAGCAAAATGCATAATATGCAGCAAAGAGATATTTATATCATTGCCCCTTAAATAGGGGAGGGAAAATCTTCCAAAAACTACCCAAAAACAAAAAGAAAAAGAGTTTCAACAAAAACCAGAACAAAGAAAAATCACTTTCACAAAAGCCAAGGGTAAAAACTAAGGAGCATCATCTACGAAAGAAGAGGGATCAACTTGAGAAGAAGAAGATTGAATATGAGCTTCATCAGGAGTAAGTCAATCTCCATCACCTTTGGAACCTTCATCCTCGGGTGTTTAGAAGCTTTGATGTTGCTGAGTTTGTTCAATCGCTTCTTTAGCCTTTGTGATTTCAGCATTAAGGTCAAAACCCTCATGGCTAGCTTCAGTTAGAGTCTCAAAGCGGGTGTTCAGGAAAGCCCAGCTAATATCAAGTATTAACTTGTCTTCAAGGGCCTCATAATACTTCTCCAACTGCTCAATTTCAACCTTCAACTCTTCTCTGCTTCTGAAGCTTCATAATATGCCTTTAAAGGAGTAAGATAAATCTCAAAGAACTGAATTTTGTCCGACGAGGCACAAAGGTCTTTTCGAGCTTGGGTGAGCATCTGCACCAAATCACCCGCGTACACCTCTTTCTGGTTAAGAAGCTCTTTCAAGTTTCTTATTTCCTCAGTTGCCTTGGAGTGCTGCTCAGCGAAGGAGGATTCCAGCCTGTCATTGTCTTTTTCAACTTGATTGGAGGAAGATTTTAAAACCGCTAGTTTGGCGGTGATTATTTTCAGTGTTGTTCCAAAGCTCCCTTCTCCTCAGCAAGAACATCTCTCTCCAACTGAAGGCCTTCAAATTACTCCTTCCAATTATTAGTCTCGGTGCGCAACTCAATCACCTACTGATCTTTCCAGGAAATCCTTCTCATAAGCTCCGTACCTGTCAAGTTGATCTATAAAAAGACAAAGAAAGGGAGTTACAAACGTAAAAGGAATATGAGGAAAGTAATATATATATATATATATATATATATATATATATATATATATATATATATATATATATATATATATATATATATATATATAAATACACTTGAGGGAGGAATGTATGATATCATTCATCAGAGTCAAGGAACTGTGGGACTCAAGCTTCTTCCTCTCCATGGGACCAGGCAATGGTTTTAACCACACAACGACTTGTCCAAATTTCTTCAAAGGATTCCCACAATCGGGGACTTCAATTAGAACATTCTTTATACCTCGTATGCCACTAGAAGGCTCAGCTTCTTCACGAGAAGCAGCAGCGAGGGCAATAATTGGGGTGGCTGTAGGTAGGGAAGCAGGAGGATTGACAGCAGGGGCAACAGATGTCATCGGAAGAGAGAAAGTGGTGGCTCTTCTGAGACGGGGCCAAATTCTTCTTCACCCTCAAATCTTTGAGCAAAGAGTCTGTCAAGGGGACGTGAAGGGGGATGATAAAAATTACCAACATCTTCATCAGAATTGTCTAAGTGGACACTTTTTTGCTCATTAACGAGGCTAAAAGGAACTGACCTTGGATGGGGGTCTTGATAGACAGAGGCTTTATCATCTGAAACCACGCGCCTTCTAACTTGTGGTTTCCTTACTAAGGAACCTTCTTCGGTATCCTCTTCATCTTCAGAGCCACTGGCTTCAGCATTCTTCCTCTTGGAGGAAAACACACTTAAAATCTGTTCTTGTGAAGAGCTTACAGAAAGTCTAGCAGAAGGAACAGAAGTGGAGCTGATGCCACGAATGGCAAACCCTAAAGAAAGGGGAAAAGTATATGTATCAAAAGAAAGGAATGAACAAAGAGAAGGAGAACCATGGGGATAAAAATTTGTCGTGGGTCTTCACTTTCCATCCAAATTTCTGTGAGAGTAATTTTCAAGATCTCTTATCTATGGGAGCAGTGGTCAACACTTTTTCTACCCAATCATAGAAGTCAGGAATTTCTTCAAAGACTTCCATGGTTGCTGAAAAATGAACACATACTCATGTGAAGAAAATTAAAACGTCAAGGAAAGCAAATAAATAAGAGGAAAAAATACTTACGTGCAAAATTCCACTTTTTAGGGAACGACATCACCCACTATCCCACGAGTAGGGGGCGGTAACAAATCGAGCGTACCAGCCACGGTCACAGTCATCCTCGGGGCTGACTAAAACTCTTTTACTTCTAGCCACGAGGGAAAAAACACCTTCATCGAAAAGTTTCGGAGAATATAAGTGGAGCAAGTGATGGAAGGTAAAAGGGTCGGAAACTAAACATAACAAGTAGCGAAGGCAAGCAACTGCCCTCAATACAATGGGACCTATTTGACCGAGGCAAATATTAAAATAACGGCATAATTCAATAACCACAGGATTAATGGGAGGAGTAAACCCTAAAGTAAAAGGATAAGTGTAAACAAAGAAATAACCCTCATGGTAAGAGGTGATTCTTTGATTAGCACTAGGAGTCATCACTGAAAAATTAGGTTTCCAATTACATTCATGTCGGACCAAGGAAAAAAGGCATGGATTAATCAAGCTAGGGTAATGATCAGCATGGTTAAGAGACGCTATGGAAGAAACCTGTTTTTCATAGCTTCACGATCTGATACAAAAGAAAATTCTTGTGGGACAATCTTAGAAACAGTGGGTTCTCACATGGGTTCATTCTAATCTCTTCCTCTAAAGGAAGATCTAGGGGTTAAGGGAGTTTTAGCCCTAGAAGAAGAAGGCTTAGCAGTACTATTTTGAGGAGCAGAACTACGAGTGGATAACAAACCTAAACTATGTAGTCTTCCACCTCTCCTACTCCTAGTAGGGGCAATAGAAAGAGGGAGTTCATCAACGATCACCACCTTACGTGGGTCTGATGGTGAAGAAAGATTTAATGAATGGGAAGACATCTTTTAATAGTGAAAGTATAGGAAGAAGAAGAAGAACTACAAGAGAAGTTAGGGTGTCACGACCCCAATTTTCCTCCGTAGGATGTCGTGACGACACCTAATCTCTACGACTAGGTAAGCCTAACAATATGCGAAAATAACAGAAACAATAATTTAGAGCTTCAAAACTTCAGCAACTACATAAATAAAATATGTAACTCAATATGTACAACTCCTAAAACCTGGTGGAATATAAGTCACAAGCTCTAAGTAACAATGCTGAACAAATCCTATACATCAATGTCTATAATAGGATAAAGAAATAAGGAAAACAGGATAGAAGGGGACTCCGAGGCGTACGGACGCGGGTGGGTGTACCTTGAAATCTCCAAAGCAAGCTCAGCTCACTAGTGCCGGGACTGATAGGAAGTACCTGGATCTGAATAAAAATATGCGCAGAAGAGTAGCATGAGTAAACCATAATGGTACCCAGTAAGTACCAAGCCTAAGCTCGGTAGAGTAGTGACGAGTCAGGTTAGGGCCTTACTGGAAATAAATAAGCAACAGAGCAAGAGTATAACAGTGAAACAATGGTAACAATAGAATGAGACAATTAATGAAATACACTACACGGAACTAAGGCAAATAATACTTCATAGAAGAGAAAATAAGGAATGCTATAACACAGAACAAAACAACAGAAACACATGTAAAGAAATAGAAAGCATCAACAAGAGTCACTACCGAGGTACCGCCTCGTTGTCTCAAATCACAAATCATTTCACAATCTTTTCTTATATCACCGCGGGAGCCTTTACATTTAGTTTTGAAAATTATTTTTTTTCCGAAATAGCATCCCGCGTTTTAGCCCACCTTATCACACCACATGGTTTCTAGTAGTTCCCCTACTAGCTAGGCGTATCAAGCCCACCTTATCTCACCGCATGCATTTCAACACCCAGACCTTATACCACCGCATGTGGATCAATATCATAACGTATCACAAATCGCACCTTAAGTGCCCAATATCATAATTTGCCGGAGAAACCAAACAATAACAGAATTTCACTAAAAGGAGCCCACATCTTAACGACAATGTACACAAAATCTCAATAGAAATCACGGCCTTTGTAACTCAATACCAACAACAACAACAACAACAACAACAACCCAGTAAAATCCCACTAATGGGGTCTGGGGAGGGTAGTGTGTACGCATGCCTTACCCCTACCCCGAAAGAGTAGAGAGGCTATTTTCGAAAGACCCTCGGCTCAAAAGAAAAGACAAAAGGACAAAAATGAGACAATATTAGTATCACAACAACAATCATATGATAAATAAAAACACCATGAAATCCAGAAGAAGGATGCAAAGCAAAGGGAGACAATATTAGTAAATATTAGTATCACCACAACAATCATAAGAACAATAGGAACACCATGAAATCTAGAAGAAAGATGCAAAGAAAAAGCGATAGCTAGTAAATAGGACATGCACTGAAAAGTGAAATAGTAAGCCACAACATTGCCACTAGCTATCTTAGACAAAAACCCTACATGGCTAGTCCCACAATGGTACGAAGTAAGGCACGACTCAACTACCTCCTAACCTACAACCCTAATACTCGACTTCCACATCTTCCTATCTAGTGTCATGTCCTCGGAAATCTGGAGTCTCGCCATATCCTGCCTGATCACCTCTCCCCAATACTTCTTAGGCCGCCCTCTACCTCTTCTCGTGCCCTTCACAACCAGCTGCTCACACCTCCGTACCGGAGCATCTAGGCTTCTCCTCTGAACATGTCTGAACCATCTAAGCCTCGCTTCCCGCATCTTGTCATCAATGGGATCCACATGCACCTTCTCCCGAATATCATCATTCCTAATCTTATCTATCCTAGTGTGCCCGCACATCCACCGCAACATCCTCATTTTTGCTACTTTCATCTTCTGGATATGTGAGTTCTTAACGGGCCAACACTCAGCCCCATACATCATGGCCGGTCTAACCACCGCTTTATAAAACTTACCTTTGAGTATCGGCGGCACTCTCTTGTCATACAGGACTCCAGATGCTAACCTCCACTTCATCCATCCTACCCCAATACGGTGTGTGACATCCTCGTTGATCTCCCCTCCCCCTTGGATAACCGAACCAAGGTACTTGAAGCTGCCTCTTCTCGGGATGACCTGCGAATCAAGCCTCACATCCACGCCCACTTCCCCTGGCTCAGCGCTGAACTTACACTCCAGGTATTCTGTCTTTGTCCTGCTCAGATTGAAACCCTTAGACTCAAGAGCCTGTCTCCAAACCTCCAGCCTCTCGTTAACACCAGCTCGTGACTCATCAATCAGAACTATGTCATCGGCGAATAGCATGCACTATGGCACATCCCCTTGAATATGGTGTGTTAACGCGTCCATCACCAGGGCGAATAAGAACGGACTGAGCGTAGAACCTTAGTGTAACCCCATTACAATCGAAAAATGCTCAGAGTCGCCTCCTACTGTCCTAACCCGAGTCTTAGCCCCATCATACATGTCCTTAATCGCCATAATGTACGGAACCGACACACATTTTGCCTCTAGGCATCTCCAGAGAATTTCTCTAGGAACCTTGTCATACGCTTTCTCTAGGTCAATAAACACCATGTGCAGATCCTTCTTCCTCTCTCTGTACAGTTCCACCAACCTTCTAACAAGGTGTATAGCTTCTGTAGTCGAACGACCCGGCATGAACCCAAACTGGTTGTCGGATACAGACACTGTCATCCTCACCCTCGCTTCAACCACCCTCTCCCACACTTTCATGGTATGACTCAGTAATTTGATACCCCTATAATTGTTACAACTCTGGATATCACCTTTGTTCTTATACAATGGAACCATACCTCCACTCATCCGGCATCCTCTTCCCCTTAAAAATAATATTAAACAACCTAGTCAATCACTCCAAACCTGCTCTCCCCACACATTTCCAAAATTCCACCAAAATCTCGTCTGGCCCGGTCGCTCTGCCCCTAATCATCTTACGCATAGCTCCCACGACCTCCTCCACCTCGATACGCCTGTAGTACCCAAAGTCACGGTGACTCTCGGAATGCTCTAATTCGCCTAGCACAATATCCCGATCCCCTTCTTCATTCAAAAGTTTATGAAAGTAAGTCTGCCATCTCCTCTTAATCTGGGCATCTTCCATCAATACTCTATCATCTTCGTCCTTGATGCATCTCGCTTGGTCCAAATCCCGATCCTTCCTCTCTCTCAACTTGGCCAGCCGGAATAACTTCTTCTCCCCACCTTTCTTCCCCAATTCCTCATACATACGACCATAAGCCGCAGTCTTAGCCTCTGTGACCGCCAGCTTAGCCTCCTTCCTAGCTGCCTTATACCTCTCTATGCACACTCGCCTCTCCTCCTCACCTATGCTCTCAACTAACTTCAGGTATGCCGCCTTCTTGCTTCCACTTTACCTTGGACCACTTCATTCCACCACCAGTCTCCTTTGTGCCCACCAGAGATGCCCGTCGAGACCCCTAGCACCTCTCTCGCAGCCTCCCTAATAGAGTCTGCTGTCGCTGACCACATAGTGCTCGCGTCACCACTGCTCCTCCAAGCTCCCATAGCCGACAACCGCCCCTCCAACGCTTAGGCTTTATCCTTAGTTAAGGCTCCCCACCTGATTCTCGGTGTTCCTCGAGTAGACCTTTTCCTCCTCTTTAACATAATACCAACGTCCACCACCAAACGCCTATGTTGCATCGCGAGTATCTCACCCGAAATCACCTTGCAATCCTTGCACAACCCTCTGTCACACCTCCTGAGGAGGAGAGAGTCAATCTGGTCTTCGCCACCACATTTTGGAAAGTAACCAAATGCCCCTCCCTCTTCCGAAAGCTAGATTTCGCAATCACCAACCCAAAAGCCTTAGCAAAGTCCAACAACGATGTACCTCCTCCGTTCCTCTCCCCAAAACCGAAGCCTCCATGCACCTCGCCATAACCACCTGCGGTCGACCCAATATGCCCATTGAAATCCCCTCCTATGAATAGCTTCTCAGCAGGCGGAACCTGGCGCACAATCTCATCTAACCCTTCCCAGAAGCGCCATTTAACCTCCTCATCTAGGCCCACATGCGGCGCATAGGCGCTAATGATGTTTAGGGTGCACTCTCCAACCACCAACTTAATAGTCATCAATCTATCATTCACTCGTCTAACCTCAACCACAGACTCTCTAAGTTCCCTATCCACCAAGATGCCCACTCCATTCTTACCTTTCTGGACTCCTGAGTACCAAAGTTTATACCCGTCCACGTCCCTCGCCCTCGACCCTACCCACCTTGTCTCCTGGACACACACTATATTGACCCTCCTCTTCTGGAGGATCTTCACCAACTCTATAGATTTACCCGTCAATATACCTACGTTCCATGACCCAATTCTCAACCTACAGATACCCTTGTTCCCTTTACCTCCCTTGCCTCCCGCCCCACCCCCTAAACCCTGCCCTACCTCCCGCCCCACCCCCGTTCCCCCCGAGGACATGACCTCACTCGACCATCCCAGACCACAGCCACTATACCTACGGCAAAGAAAGGGGAATCACTATTACACAAGGCAGCAGACCAAACCAGAAGAATACAAGTTGTAACAACAGGCACACTAATACAGTAAATAAAGTAGTACGAGGTAAGATGCCAGGAATTTAACTCATACAACAAAGGGAAACTGGAAAACGGGAGGTACCAACTCCCGCGAGCAGAAAAAATAACAATAAAAATACTGATACCACGAGTACCAGATGTAGAACGAAAGAACCTGGAGCAAGTTTTCCTAAAGCATATCGGATCTGCTCAAGAGCACTGGTAAGTCCTGCTGTATCCCGCCGGAAAGCTGTTCGAAAGTTGCTGGAATTTACGAAACTTGCCGGCAATCTAAACACACCGGAAAATAGTCCGTCCTCGCCGGGAAGAAGCTGCACCTGTCCAAAAAAACAGATGCACCCACACATACACAAGGGAGGGGGAGAGAGAAAGGGAAAGAGAGAGAGGGGAAGAAGAAGATGGAGCGGGGGTCGCCGGAAAAAGAAAAACCAAAAGCAACACCCCAAAAAAATAAAACTTTATTTTTACAATGAAAATGACGATATGATGAAAGATTTTTTTGATGCCTGAGAGTTTTTTCTGGAAAAGAATTGGAAGTAAGTACTATGAAGTATCTGTCAATGGGCAAGAAATAAGAACGAGAGAAAAATTCAAGAGATGCAAAGAATACTAATTCAAGAATGATATAGGCTAGATTCAAGTCGGGGATATCGGACGATGTTGTAGTACTAAATGGAACTGATTTCCTGAAGTCCATGCACCTCTACCGCCTCCTCCACATGCCGGCGCTTTAGTTTCACGTGCCTCTGTTTGCCACAGAAAATTTGGCCCCGACAGACAAAAATTTGGGAACTGACGATAGAGGGGTTGTGGGGTCACATGGGAAGGGGACGAACTAAAGAGCAGAAAAAGAACCTAGAAGAAAGGGGGAAGGAGAAATAACGAACTGGGAATTGCAACTCAATACCAACTTTAACAAAAAGATATTCCAAGAAATAGCAATTTCAATAAAGGATTCTACCGTTAAATAATAAATACGGAATATAGGAACAAGAATTTCAACTAAACATATAGAGCAATTAGCGAGTAAGGGATAAGACAAGTAGACATGTGAAATTAGACTAGAAATGAAGACTACAACATGTTAAAATAACTCAATTACGACATGAAAGGAATTTACATAGCTAAAAATCGAAAATTCTACATTTAGCCCGTGTACACACTCATCACCTTGCGTACACTGCTCTTAAACATCACAATTATCACAAGTAACACCAATGCTAAGGGAAAACTTCCCACACACAAAGTTAAGCAAGCCACTTACCTCAAACCACGCTAAATCAATCCACTAGAAGGCATTTCCATCGATTTTTCAACTCCGAACGGCTCGAATCTAGCCAAAACAATTTCATACTATAAATATAACTATAGGAAATTAATTCAAATAATGAAATTATGATCTTTGCAAAGAATTGAAAAATCGACCCAAAAAGTCAACCCGGGCCCGCGTCTCAGAACCTGACCAAAAATTATAAAATTCGAACACTCATTCGATATCGAGTCCAACCATACAAGAATTATCCAAATTCGACTTCATTTTGCCTTTCAAAACCCAAAACTTTAGTCTAAGAAGTTCTACCACTTTTCCCCAATTTTTCCAACTCCAATCCTTAATTACATGATAATAACAATGATAGATTAGTATAATTTGACCAAAATCAAGTTAAGAATTCTTACCCCAACAATTCCTCTGAAAATCCCTTGAAATTTCGCCTCCCACCGAGCTCCCAAAATCACAAAATGAAATTTCAATCAAAACCCTCGAAAATTCCTTTTTTCTGCTAGTTAAACTGCACTTGCGACCTTGTTGCCACACCTGCAGAATTTCTATCGCATGTGCGGATTCCACTTACTCAGGCAAGTTCCACTTCTGTAGACAAGCTTCGCATCTGCGAGCGCGCTCTTGCGGAGTCTTCTCCGCTTCTGCGATGATCGACCAAACAGCGTTCCTCCGTATCTGCGACCATTCTCCGCACCTGCGGATGCATAGATGCGGTTAACACCTCGCACCTGTGATCCCAGCTGGGCGAGGAAATTTCTGCTTCTGCGACCAGTGGCTCGCTTTTGTGAACCCACACCTGCGGCCATTCCCTCCGCAGGTGCGAAAACACCAGAAGCTGGGCACCTTCAGCAATCCAACAAGTCCATATATGATCCGATTTCAATCCGATTCACACCTGGGGGCCCGTCCGAATATACCAACTAGTACCAAAACACATAACAGACCTACTCGAGGCCAAAAATCACATCAAAAAACTTAAATTCTACGAATCGCGACCCAAATTCAAGCCTAAGCAACAATGAACTTCTGAATTTCGAAACCAACGTCGATTCATACCAAAACAACTCTGATTGACACCAAATTTTGCACACAAGTCATAAATGACATTATAGACCTATTTCAACTTTCGAAATCGGGATCCGACTCCGATATCACTAAATTCCACTCCCGATCAAACTTTCCAAAATCTTCCTTTTTCCAACATTGGCCAAATCACGCAGAAACGACCTACGGACCTCCAATTCAATATTCGGACACGCTCCTAAGACCAAAATTACCATACGGAGCTATCAGGACTGTCAAAACTCTATTTCGGAGTCGTCTTCACACAAGTCAAACTAAGGTCAACTCCTATGACTTAAACTTCCAACTTAGGGACTATGTGTCCCATTTCACTCTGAAACTCTCCCAAATCCGATACCAAGCACCCCGGCAAGTCACGTAACCACAATATAACATAGATGAAGCATAAATTAGGGGATCAGGGATAAATTACTTGAAATGACCGGTCGGGTCATTACACGGGGAGATTAAAACAAGGAAGAAGAAAGGATTTTTCGAAATTGAGTGTAAGGAGGTATTTATAGGGGAAAAAGCAACTGTCATCAGAGATGGTTATTATGAACTGTCATCATGGAACCGTCACTTCGTGACTGATGCAGCCGTAGAAAAATCCTGAAAAGGCGCTGGAAACTGCACAACCAATCACAATGAGACACGTGTCTCGAGCATTAATGGACATGACGTATGTCTCATCGATTCTGAAGAAGGCATTATGATAATCGAGAAAAGGCGGCAAGAAATTCCCGCCATAAATACTTATCACTTCCCAAATATTTAGTTGAGAATATTCAGAAAGTGGGGGAGGGGGGGAGGGGGACTATCTGTATTGGTGGAAAAAAGGCATGACACGTAGACCATCAGCAAGGTGACACGTGGCAATTTCAGTTTAGTAAATTAAAAGAATTGAAAAGGCACGAGCGGAATACCCCCGGTGTTCCATCAGAAAAGGTACCGGTCCTGACAGCTGAAAAAGAAGAAATAGGTACGGGATGAATGAAGACCATAAAAAGGGAGTGTTCATGTATCTGTTATAAATAAGGAAGGAAAATTGGCATTAATCGTGATTACGGGGGTCATTAATGTCACAGTTACAATTATATATGGTAACGAGCAATCAAGGCAATTAATGCCATTAACAAGCTAGAATTAAGTAGAGAAACCATTATAATTATGTACCCTTATATAAGAACCCGATCATCATTTGTAAAAGCATCTGAATTTTTATCAATATAGGCAATTAGTCTTTAACTTTATTCAAAGTGTTCAAACCGCAATTCTGGGAGAGATTAGCGATCTCTTTTATGCTTTTTTTCCTTACCTATTATTTTCATTATTCTTTTTATTCTTCGAATTACCAAGAAAGTGAAGTAATTTTGGTTATCAGTAACCCGATTTCTTTTTGATATTAACTTTGACGGAAAAATTTATTTTTGGGTTAAACAATAACCATAAACCCTTTACCCACTAATTAAAAGACCAAAAAATAACTTCACATCAAAGCAGATCTGCCCAAAAAGGAAAAAATAATAAGAGAAAGAAGGAAGAAAAAAATTAAGAGAAGCAAATATGACCAAAAAGAAGAAAATAAAGAGAAAGAATGGAGAGAAGCAAATCTTCCCAAAAAGGAAATAAAAGAGAAAAAAAGACGTAGTCAAGCAGATCTTCCCAACAAGGGAAAAAAATAAAAGAAGGAAAAAAGAATCAAGAGCATAATGTGAGAATTGGAAGACGATTGTTGGAAGTTGTTAAACAAGGAGGAGGAGGAGAATAAGCGTGAGAAATTTTGAAATTCTCCAATATTGGGTACAACATTAATATTTTGACAGAATTTGGTATAGGTTAAACAGCGAGGTGCAAATTGGACTGCCCCATTAAATTTTTACAAACTTGGCAAGTCAATAGAAAAGAAAATTTTAAATTTTTTACTATCAGAAACAATTATTTTTATCTATCCACTGTTATTAGCTATTTTTTGCCAACACTTTAACATGCATAGTAAGCTAAGTACTTAATATGTACGGGGTGAAAGAAGCATCTGAGACTTTCATCTACAATAGTAAAACTAGCTGGTGCATGTTAAGAGTTAATCATCCTTGTGCTCTTTTTCTGGCAAACACTCTCACGGCCTCTAGGTGGGAAGACCTTTTCAAGTCTTTTTTTTTATCTCGAGAATTTCGACACTAAGTTTTAATTCTTAAATTTTTAGATCCCTTTAAAGATTAGTACTAATTAATCTAATTTTCATTATGTAATATTAAAAATAAGCTCCAAAGCACTGATAATTACGAATTAGTTTAAAGTAATAAATAATAAAATAAAATAAAATAAAATAATATATAAAAATATATCTTTTATCTAATTTAAAGATATATAAAATTATATTCCCCTCTCTTAACCCATCCCCTATTTTTCTTTCCCTTTCTAGGTCAAAAGAATGTATAAACGTTTTTATTGACAACCATTGTTAAAGCTTGAGCTTCAAGCTTGAAAGAAAATCAGGTTTTGCAAAGGAGCGACGTGTGTCAAGTGGGTGTTACTAGATTTTACCGGAGATCTTTTGAGGAGTCTAAGGGCCGGTTTTGCCACGACCCAATTTCACCTATAGGTCGTGATGGCGCCCAACACTACAGCTAGGCAAGCTAACTAATAAGTCAATCGTACATTGGTTAAATTTTTATTCTAAGAAAATAATAAAATACCAACTTCTACTAATGTGTGTGCCAAGACCCGGTGTCACAAGTGCATGAGCATCTAGTAGATTATACAAAACTCCAAATACTGTCTGAAATGAAATAGACAGAATATAAATATAAGAAGAGACACTGGTAGCTGCAGAACGGCTCAGAAAGGCAGCTCACCACTATACCTCGGGATGACGTAGGTATGTGATGATAGGTCCTCCACTAGTACCTGTCTCAGGTCCTGCACAAAAAGTACAGCAAGTGTAGTATGAGTACGTAAACAACGTGTACCCATTAAGTATCAAGCCTAATCTCGAAGTGGTAGAGACGAGATGGCCGACTTTGACACTCACTATGGGTCAATAATAACTGAAATAAAACTAGGATATTTAAATCAACATGATTTACAGAATTTACAATAATTTATTTAATCAGCAGAAATAATCAAATTTCCTCAAATGTAACAATTCTCAATATATTAATTAAATTCCTTCAATTCAAATAAATTTTAATTTATCAATTAAATCTAATTTACAGGAGTAACAATTAATTTCTAAACAAGCAAGAATAATAATTCATTAAATTTCAAGAATTTTTCAATTTATTAATTAGCTTCACAAGCTGAAATAAATTATTAAAGTATCGTGTAATTATTATTATTAAGCACGATTTCTGCCGAGGACGTACGACCCGATCTAGAGTGTCGTGTACACTGCCGAGGGACGTGCGGCGCGATCCATAGATGCATCTATCGTGCCGAGGCGTTCGGCCCGCTCCACAAGAAAGGAGGACATTTTCTTATGTGCCTCCGAAGGAGAGTATATTTATTATAAGGTAAATTCGGGAGGAGAATAAATTTTTTTAACAATTAATTGATTTAAACAGACAATCAAGCCTATGAGATTTCCATCCTTTAATATCTTTATCTAACAATTCACTATATATTCATATAGATATCAATTAATATAAATAAATCAAAGAATACAATTTACACAAGTAAGGCATGCTTTGAGTCCTAAACTACCCGGACTTTAGCATTAATAGTAGCTACGCACGGACTCTCGTTACCTCATGCGTATGTAGCTCCCCCACAATTAGCAATAATTATTAAATTTTAATCACTTATGAGGTAATTTCCCCCTCACAAGATTAGACAAGAGACTTACCTCGTCTTGCTCCAATTTAATCCACTATAAGGCCTTTTTCATGATTATCCAATTCCGTCTGGCTCGAATCTAGCCAAAATAATTTGATACAATCACTAAATATTATAGGAATCAATTCTATAAGAAAATACTATATTTTAAAGAAAAGATCCCGAAATTAATTAAAAATTTGCTCGCGGGGCCCACATCTCGGAATCCGGAGAAAGTTATGAAATCTAACAACCCATTCAATTACGAGTCCAACCATACCAGTTTCACTCAAATCCGACTCCGAATCGATACCGAAATCTCAAAATTTCGTTTCTATGAGATTTCTAAACTTTTCCAAATTTCAATCTCAAAACACTAATTAAATTAAGAAAACAATGATATATTTATGTTTATAGATCAAATCCAAGTTAGAATCACTTATCCCAATGTCTTTTCCTTTAAAATCTATCAAAAATCGCCTCTGCTCAAGCTCCAATTTGTTAAAAATGGCGAATGGGACGAATGCCCTCTTTTTATGAAACTGCCCAGCAGCCTTCGGAACTGGTCCTCGAACTGGACCTCGATCGCGGCTTCGATCACAGGCTCGAGCCTGGACCTCGGTCATGGCCTCGATCAGAGCATCGAGGTTGGGCCTTCGATCATAGCCTTAATCATGGCATCGAGTTTGAACCTTCGATTGTGACCCTCGATCTTGGGTCTCGAGCCTTGCCTTCGATCATGGCCCTCGAGCTGGACCTTCGATCATGGCCCTCGAGCTGGACCTTCGATCATGGCCCTTGAGCTGGACCTTCGATCATGGCTTCGATACACAAGCTCGAGCCTGTGCTTCGTCAACCCTGGGCTCGATATCTAGGCTCGATACCTGGGCTCGATCACAGCCCAGAATGTCCAACAGAAGAGGAAACATTGCAGCAGCTTTTTAACTCTAATTTTTGATCCGTTAACCATACGAAACTCACTCGAGGCACTCGGGACCTCAACCAAATATACCAACATGTCCTAAAATATCATACGAACTTAGTCAAACCTCTAAATCATATCAAACAACGCTAAAACCATGAATTATACCCCAATTCAAGCTTAATGAAACTTAAAATTTCCAACTTCTACATTCGATGTCGAAACCTATCAAATCAACTCCGATTGAACTCAAATTTTACACACAAGTCATAAATGACATAACGGAGCTATAAAAATTTTCAGAACTGGATTCTGACTCCGGTATCAAAAAGTCAACTCCTCGGTCAAATTTTCAAACTTAAATTCTTGTTTTTAGCCATTTCAAGCCTAATATAACTACGGACTTCCAAATAAAATTTCGAACATGCTCCTAAGTCAAAATTCACTATACGGAGCTGTTGGAATCATCAAAATTCTATTCCGGGGTCGTTTTCACATAATTAGACATCCGGTCACTATTTGAACTTAAACATTTTAATTTTTCTTCAAAATTCCATATCTCGGGCTAGGGACCTTGGAATATGATTCCGGGCATACGCCCAAGTCCCAAATCACGATACGGACCTACCGGAACTATCAAAATACTGATCCGAGTCCGTTTGCTCAAAATGTTGACTAAATTTAACTCAATTGAGTTTTAAAGCTCTAATCCACATTTTAAATCCATTTTTCACATAAAAACTTTCCATAAAACTTTTGCGGATTGCGCACGCAAGTCGAGGAATGATAAATAGTACTTTTCGAGGTCTTAGAACACACAATTAATTATTAAATTTAAAGATGATATTTTGGGTCATCAGATTCTCCACCTCTTAAATAAACATTCGTCCTCGAACGGGTTTAGAATTATACCTGAAGTGCTGAATAAGTCTGGATATCTGCTCCGCATATTTTCCTCAGCCTCCCAAGTCGCTTCCTCGACTGGTTGGCCCCTCCACTGGACTTTTACTGTAGAAACCCTCTTGGACCTCAACTGGCGAACTTGTTTATCAACAATGGCAATTGGCTCCTCTTCATAACCCAAGTTATTATCTAGCTGAATTGTGCTGAAGTCTAATAAATGTGATAGGTCGGCATGATACTTCCTGAGTATAGATACGTGAAAAACTGGATGAACTCCTGATAGGCTGGGAGGCAATGCAAGCTCATAAGCAACCTCCCCAACTCGTTTCAACACCTCCAATGGGCCTATAAACCTTGGGCTCAACTTGCCCTTCTTCCCGAATCTCATAATTCCCTTCATCGGCGAAACCTTCAAGAGAACTTTTTCACCTACCATAAATGATATATCACGCGCTTTCTGATCCGCGTAACTTTTCTGCCTGGACTGTGCTGTACGAAGTCGTTCCTGAATCAACTTTACCTTTTCCAAGGCATCCCTTACCAAATCAGTACCATATAACTTAGCCTTACCTGGCTCAAACCATCCGATAGGTGAACGACATCGCCGACCATATAAAGCCTCAAATGGAGCCATCTCAATGCTGGATTGGTAACTGTTATTATAAGCAAACTTGGCCAAAGGCAGGAAACGATCCCACTGACCTCCAAAGTCAATCACATATGCCCTGAGCATATCCTCCAAAATCTGAATTGTCTGCTCTGACTGCCCGTCGGTCTGCGGATGAAAGGCTGTGCTGAGCTCTACACGGGTCCCCAACTCACTTTGTACTTCTCTCCAGAAATGTGAAGTAAACTGAGGGCCTCTATGTGATATTATGGAAATTGGCACACCGTGCAAACGAACTATCTCCTAAATATAAATCTGGGCCAACCTCTCTGAAGTATACGTAGTCACAACAGGAATAAAATGTGCCGACTTGGTCAACCTGTCAACAATCACCCAAACTGCATCAAACTTCCTCAAGGTCCGCGGAAACCCAACTACAAAATCCATAGTAATTCGTTCCCATTTCCACTCTGGTATGGTCATCTGTTGAAGTAGGCCACCTAGCCTCTGGTGCTCATATTTAACTTGCTGGCAATTTAGATACCGAGCTACATACTCAACTATGTCCTTTTTCATTCATCGCCACCAATAATGCTGCCTCAATTCACGATACATCTTCGTAGCACCTGGATGAATAGAATATAGAGAATTGTGTGCCTCCTCCAGGATCTTTTTCCTCAGTTCATCCATATTAGGAACACACAGACGATCCTGGAGTCGTAGAACACCATCTGCACCAATAATGACTTCCTTGGCACCACCTCGTAGTACCGTTTCACGAAGAACTACCAGGTGTGGGTCATCATACTGGCGAGCCTTGATATGCTCAAATAGTAAAGATTGGGCCACAACACATGCAAGAACTCGACTGGGCTCTGAAATATCCAGCCTCACAAGTCTGTTAGCCAAGGACTGAATATCTGAGGCTAATGGCCTTTCCTCTGCTGAAATGAAAGCCAAACTACCCATACTCTCCGTCTTTCTGCTCAAGGCATCTGCAACCACATTTGCTTTGCCCGGATGATACAGGATAGTAATATCATAATCTTTTAGTAACTCCAGCCATCCGCGCTGTCTCAAATTTAGGTCCCTCTGCTTGAACAAATGCTGCAAACTGCGATGATCAGTGTAAACTTCACAAGACACCCCATAAAGATAATGCCTCCAAATCTTAAGAGCGTGAACAATCGCAGCTAATTCCAAATCATGTGCCGGATAATTCTTTTTGTGGGGCTTCAGCTGACGTGAAGCATATGCAATAAATTGCCTTTCCTGCATCAATACACAACCCAAGCCAACGCACGAAGCGTCGCAATACACTGTATACATCCCCGAACCGGAAGGCAACACTAACACTGGTGTTGTAGTCAATGATGTCTTGAGCTTCTGAAAGCTCACCTCACAATCATCGGACCATCAGAATGGAGCACCCTTCTGGGTTAATTTGGTCAAAGGTGCTGCAATAGATGAAAAACCTTCCACGAACCGACGATAATAACCTGCCAAACCCAGAAAACTTCTGATCTCCATCGCCGAAGTGGGACGATGCCAATTCTGAACTGCCTCAATCTTTTTGGGATCAACTTTAATACCTTCGCCTGATACAATATGTCCCAAAAATGCTACAGACTCAAGCCAGAACTCACATTTAGAGAACTTAGCATATAACTTTTGTTCTCACAATGTCTGAAGCACTACTCTCATATGCTGCTCATGCTCCTCCTTACTACGCGAGTAGATCAAAATGTCATCAATGAAGACTATGACAAATGAATCAATATATGGCCTGAATACCCTGTTCATCAGATCCATAAACGCTGCTGGGGCATTAGTTAAACCGAAAGATATTACCAAAAACTCATAATGACCATATCTAGTACAGAAAGCAGTCTTCGGAACATCCGAATCCCGAATCTTCAACTGATGGTACCCCGACCTCAAGTCGATCTTAGAGAATACCCTAGCACCCTGTAACTGGTCAAATGGATCATCAATACGTGGCAACGGGTACTTGTTCTTAATAGTGACTTTGTTCAATTGGCGATAATCAATACACATCCGCATTGTTCCATCCTTCTTTTTCACAAATAATACTGGTGCACCCCAAGGCGATACACTCGGTCTGACGAACCCTTTGGCTAGTAACTCTTCAAGTTGTTCTTTCAATTCTTTCGGAGCCATGCGATACGGTGGGATAGATATAGGCTGGGTATCTGAAGCCAAGTCAATACAGAAATCAATATCACGATCAGGTGGCATACCTGGAAGATATGACGGAAATACATCGGGGAACTCCCGAACTACAGGCACTGAATCAATAGCCGGAGTCTCTGCAGTAGTATCCCGAACATAGGCTAGATAAGCCAAACAACCCTTCTCAACCATGTGTTGAGCCTTTATAAAAGAAATAACTCGATTAATTGAACTAACAGGCGAACCCTTCCACTCCAACTTAGGCAATGCTGGAATAGCCAAGGTAACAGTCTTGGCATGACAATCTAGAATAGCATGATATGGAGACAACCAGTCCATGCCCAGAATAATTTCAAAATCGGTCATCTCAAGCAATAGGAGATCTGCTCTAGTTGCATAACCACAGAATGTTATAATACAGGACCGGTAGATCCGGTTCACAACAACAGAATCGCCCACAGGAGTGGACACATAAACAGGAGTACTCAAGGACTCACGAGAAATACCCAAGAATGGAGCAAATAGAGATGACACATATGAATACGTAGATCCTGGATCAAATAATACTAAGGCATATTTTCCACAAATAGAAATAATACCTATAATCACGGCATCTGAGGCCTCTGCATCTGGTCTAGCCGGAAAAGCATAGAACCAAGCTGGAGCACCAACTGTCTGGCCTCCACCCCTAGGACGGCCCCTACCCACCTGTCCTCCACCTCTTGGTGGTCGGACTACTGGTGGAGCAACTGGTCCGGTAAGCATAGGCTGCTGACCCTGCTGTACTGGTCTACCTCGAAGCCTAGGGCAAAACCTCCGCATGTGACTGTGATCCCCGCACTCGTAACAACTCTTCAGTGCGATGGGCTGCTGACTAAGTGTCTGGCCCTGGGGACCTGAATACCCACAGAAAGAAACCTGAATAGCTGGTGGGCGATAAGAACTCTCTGGTATAGCAATGAAATAAGGTCGTACTGGAGCACCCCGAGGAGGCGGTGGTGCCGGATATGGGGGTGTGCTGGACTGTCCCCTCACGAACTAACCTTTGCCCCCGGACGGAGCACCTCTGAACTCTCCAGAGTACCTGAATCGCTTATCTCTCATAATCTGCTCTTGGCTCCGCTGACGTACACCCTCAATCCTCCGGGATATCTCCATAACTCACTCATAAGAAGTACCCATCTCAACCTCTCGAGCCATAGTGGCCTAAATACCAGTATGTAAACCGGCTACTAACCTTCGCACTCTCTCCGCCTCAGTAGGGAGTATCATTAGTGCATGGCGAGATAATTCAGAAAACCTCGCCTCATAATCAGTCACTGACATCTGACCCTGCTGGAGCTGCTCAGACTGAAACCGCAACTCTTCCCTCTAGGAGGGTGGAATATACCTGTCCAAGAAGATACGGGTGAACCTATCCCAAGTCATGGGAGGAGAATCTGCTGGTCTGCCAAGAGCATAAGACTGCCACCATCTACGGGCTCTACCCTCTAGCTGAAAAGTAGCGAAATCAACCCCATGGGATTCCAATATCCTCATGTTGTACAGTCTATCCTTGCAACAATCAATGAAATCCTATGGATCCTCATGTCGCTCACCCCCGAAGATAGGAGGATGTAGTCTAGTCCATCTGTCCAATAGTTTCTGAGGATCGGCGGCTACAGCTGGCCTGGGCTCAGGTGTAGCTGCTGCCACTGGCTGGACTCCACCCACGGGTAGTGCACCCTGGGTTTGATATACAGCAGCTGCCTGTCCCTGAGCCTGCGCGGTAGGGGTTTGTGCTCCCCCGCCCGCCTGACATGTGGCTGGGTCTGCCGGAAATAAACCGGCCTGAGTCATATTGTCCATGAATCGCAGCATACGACCCATGACATCCTGAAATCCCGATGCAGATGTGAAGTCCACCGGAGCTGGCTCTGCCACAGACACCTCACCCTGCTCCTCAATAATGGGATTCTCTGTTGGATCCACTGGAGGCATAACCAGAATAGTCCTGGGACTTCCTCGCCCTCTACCACGGGCTGGAGCCCTCCCTCAGCCTCTGCCTCGGCCTCTAGCAACTGGGGGAGTAGCTCTTCCCTGGTCTGGAATCTCATTAGAGCGTGTTCTCACCATCTGTGAGAGGATAAGAGAAGGATATTTAGTACTACATCAATTGCACAATGGAATATGAAGAAAGGTAGTTTCCTAACACCATATAGCCTCTCGAAGATAAGTACAGACGTCTCCGTACCGATCCACAAGACTCTATTAGGTCTGCTCATAACTTGTGAGACCTGCGTGAACCTAGTGCTCTGATACCATGTTGTCACGATCCAATTTCACCTATAGGTCATGATGGCGCCCAACACTATAGCTAGGCAAGCCAACTAATAAGTCAATCTTACATTGGTTAAACTTTTATTCCAAGAAAATAATAAAATACTAACTTCTACCAATGTGTGTGCCAAGACCCGGTGTCACAAGTGTATGAGCATCTAGTAGATTATACAAAACTCCAAATACTGTCTGAAATGAAATAGACAGAATATAAATATAAGAAGAGACACTGGTAGCTACAGAACGGCTCAGAAAGGCAGCTCATCACTATGCCTCGGGATGACGTGGGTATGTGATGATAGGTCCTCTACTAGTACCTGTCTCAGGTCCTGCACAAAAAGTGCAACAAGTGTAGTATGAGTACGTAAACAACGTGTACCCAGTAAGTATCAAGCCTAATCTCGAAGTGGTAGAGACGAGATGACCGACTTTGACACTCACTATGGGTCAATAATAATAACTGAAATAAAATTAGGATATTTAAATCAGCATGATTTACAGAATTTACAATAATTTATTTAATTAGCAGAAATAATCAAATTCCCTCAAATGTAACAATTCTCAATATATTAATTAAATTCCTTCAATTCAAATAAATTTTAATTTATCAATTAAATCTCATTTACAGGAGTAACAATTAATTTCTAAACAAGAAAAAATAATAATTCATTAAATTTCAAGAATTTTCCAATTTATTAATTAGCTTCACAAGCTGAAATAAATTATTAAAGTATCATGTAATTATTATTATTAAGCATGATTTCTGCCGAGGACGTACGACCCGATCCAGAGTATCGTGTACACTGCCGAGGGACGTGCGGCGCGATCCATAGATGCATCTATCCTGCCGAGGCGTTCGGCCCGCTCCACAAGAAAGGAGGACATTTTCTTATGTGCCTCCGGAAGGAGAGTATATTTATTATAAAGTAAATTCGGGAGGAGAACAATTTCTTTTAATAATTAATTGATTTAAACAGACAATCAAGCCTATGAGATTTCCATCCTTTAATATCTTTATCTAACAATTCACAATATATTCATATAGATATCAATTAATATAAATAAATCAAAGAATACAATTTACATAAGTAAGGCATGCTTTGAGTCCTAAACTACCCGGACTTTAGCATTAATAGTAGCTACACACGGACTCTCGTCACCTCGTGTGTACGTAGCCCCCCCACAATTAGCAATAATTATTTAATTTTAATCACCTATGAGGTAATTTCCCCCTCACAAGATTAGACAAGAGACTTACCTCGTCTTGCTCCAATTTAATCCACTATAAGGTCTTTTTCACAATTATCTAACTCCGTCTGGCTCGAATCTAGCCAAAATAATTCGATACAATCACTAAATATTATAGAAATCAATTCTATAAGAAAATACTATATTTTAAAGAAAAGATCCCGAAATTAATTAAAAATTTGCCCGCGAGGCCCACATCTCCAAATCCGGAGAAAGTTATGAAATCTGACAACCCATTCAATTACGAGTCCAACCATACCAGTTTCACTCAAATCCGACTCCGAATCGATACCGAAATCTCAAAATTTCGTTTCTATGAGATTTCTAAACTTTTTCAAATTTCAATCTCAAAACACTAATTAAATTGTGAAAACAATGATATATTTATATTTATAGACCAAATCCAAGTTAGAATCACTTATCCCAATATCTTTTCCTTGAAAATCTATCAAAAATCGCCTCTGCTCAAGCTCCAATTTGTTAAAAATGGCGAATGGGACGAATGCCCTCTTTTTATGAAACTGCCCAGCAGCCTTCGGAACTGGTCCTCGAACTGGACCTCGATCGCGGCTTCGATCACAGGCTCGAGCCTGGACCTCGGTCATGGCCTCGATCAGGGCATCGAGGTTGGGCCTTCGATCATAGCCTTAATCATGGTATCGAGTTTGAGCCTTCGATTGTGACCCTCGATCCTGGCCCTCGAGCCTTGCCTTCGATCATGGCCCTCGAGCTGGACCTTCGATCATGGCTTCGATACACAAGCTCGAGCCTGTGCTTCATCAAACCTGGGCTCGATATCTGGCTCGATACCTGGGCTCGATCACAGCCCAGAATGTCCAACAGAAGAGGAAAAAGTGCAGCAGCTTTTTAACTCCAATTTTTGATCCGTTAACCATCCGAAACTCACCCGAGGCCCTCGGGACCTCAACCAAATATACTAAAATATCCTAAAACATCATACGAACTTAGTCAAACCTCTAAATCACATCAAACAATGCTAAAACCATGAATCATACCACAATTCAAGCTTAAATGAAACTAAGAGTTTTCAACTTCTACATTCGATGTCGGAACCTATCAAATCAACTCCGATTGACCTCAAATTTTACACACAAGTCATAAATGACATAACAGAGCTATAAAAATTTTTGAAACTGGATTCCGACTCCGGTATCAAAAAGTCAACTAATCGGTCAAACTTCGAAACTTAAATTCTTGTTTTTAGCCATTTCAAGCCTAATTTAACTACGGACTTCCAAATAAAATTCCGAACACGCTCCTAAGTCCAAAATTACCATACGGAGCTGTTGGAATCATCAAAATTCTATTCCTGGGTCGTTTTTACATAATTAGACATCCAGTCACTATTCGAACTTAAACATTTTAATTTTTCTTCAAAATTCCATATCTCGGGCTAGGGACCTTGGAATTTGATTCCGGGCATACGCCCAAGTCCCAAATCACGATACGGACCTATCAGAACTGTCAAAAATAATTTGGGTCATAACAGGTTTGGCCATAAAATAATTTTTATTTTTTTCGGACATGTGATTGGCCATGAAAATTTCAAATTCACTTGAAGTTGAATTTCAAAATTCAAAATATTAAAAAATTCCACAAAGTTATTTTTCAAAATTTTCATTTCAAATCACTCACAAAAATTTTTAAACAACTCCAAATTATATTCATGTCCAAACATAACTCTAATTTTCAAATACCATCTTCACTTTTAAAAAAAATTATTTTTTCTGGATTTTCACAATTCTTATGTCCAAACGCCCGCTAAATCTCAAATTTGGGGACGTTTGGAGAAGATTTAAGGCGATTTTGCGTAAAATTTCATATTCAAGTTTGAGGTTGAAGATGAACATTTCATATTTATGGTTTATAATAGATTTATATCATATTTATACTCAACCATCTGACTAATAGATTTTAATTCAGTTTATACTAAACGACTTGGATGTGTTTATGTTGCATTCCCGTTAGATGAAGTGGTACCTTATAAAGTATTCATGGCCACATTTTTTCATGACAGATTTCAAAAGTATGTTGTTATCTATAATGGATTTTAAAGTATATACTAAACGACCTGGATGTGCTTATGTTGCATTCTCTTTAGGTGAGCGACACCTTATAAATTATTTCCGATCACATCTTTTTTGGATAGATTCCAAAAGTATGTCGTGATATATAATAAATTTTAACGCAATCTATACAAAACGATATGGATGTACTTATGTTGCATTCCTTTTAGATTAAATAATACCTTATAAATTTCTCCTGGTCACGTCTCTTTATGATAGATTTCAAAGTGTACGTATCATTATTTATAAGAGATTTTAATTCAGTCTATACTAAACTACCCAAATGTGCTTATATTGCATTTGATTTATACTAAATCACCTGCATAATCTATAATCATAGTCTAAATCTCAAACATGAACCTTAAAATAAATATGAAAGGTTCGTTTTCAAGCTCAAGCTCAAATGTGAAATTTCATGCAAAACAGTTTAAATATTCTCCAAACTCTTTTAAATTTGAGATTTAGACCCCCAAGATGGATCCAATCTATTTTAACAACATCCTATCCAAACAAATGATAAATTCGCAAAAACTAATTTACCAACCAAGCTTCAAAATTAGCTTCAATGGAGTTTTATTCTTCTCCTTCAAGTTTCAAGCTCAAGTTCTTCCACATACAATGAGTACAATCCTTAACTTTAAAATTAGAAGAGATAACAACAACTTCAACGATTAAATCAATTAATATTTTTTTTTTAAATTTGGCAAGTTCAATTATTCTTTAAAGAAAATGCAGCTTCTGATTCGAATACTTTCCATCCCCAAACTCCTTGATTCAGCACTTTACTTGACTTTTAATTCGAAAGAAGCAGCTCCAACTTTCAACAAGCAGTAGGCCAATCGGTTTTAAGCACCGAGAAATAATAATTTTTCGATTCTCAAACTCAAATTTAAACACTCGATAAACCCCGTAATAAAGGACTCAAAATTTTCACTATGAACCAAACTTTCAGAGTTCAAGCCATCAACAACCACAATTGGAAATCTCAGATTTAAAATCAAAGAGTGGACAATGAAGATGAAGAAGTGGAGTGGAGAAGTTGGCAGTTGCAGTGAATGCTCAAGCTTGGGGGAAGAATTGATTTTCATTTATTTGTTTAGTTTTAAATTTGCCCCAGAAGAATTTAGAAAAACACTTAAACCAGGTCTGAGCATTTTCTTGGGCCGAATAAAAAGAAAAAAAATTAGGGTCCAATAAACGAAAAAAAATTAGGCTAATTCTTCCAAACACTCTTATGTAAGTATGATGCACTATCAAGAACATGAAAAGCTCCACTATTGATATGAGAAGTGCTTGAGAACGGGCTAGTTGGAACTTAAATACTAAAAGAAAACAGAAGATGCATGCTTGTGTTTAAACAAGCTGTTGATCACAGTACGTAATAAACTAAGAAAATTATTCACTTTACATTTGAAGTAATAACCTTTGAATGACACAAAATAATGTAAAAGATCGAATTTTTACACTATTTATTGAAGGTAACAAGTTACAACCTGCTACAACAATTGTTAAACCACATTCATTACAACTTGCAATATGCTTAATATTGACAAGTCCTAGTTATTTAGCTCTAAATTAATATTGTTATCGTGCAATAGGCACACGTTCGCACACGCTATTATTCATGTGGATAAGTTGCAGATAAGAACATTGCTCGTTGACCTTTGATTAGGACAAAAATTTTCTAAGGCCTAGTCAGAGAAAGACATTACAAGGTGTGATTGGACTGTGAACAGTGACAATTCTTATAGACAACTTCAACTTCTTTGGGATTGCAGTGTAGTAATTTATGTACTGGTTTCATAGACAAGAGTCCGGAACCAAAAAAATAATTTTTTGGACTCAAGAAACAAAAATAGGTAAAAAAAGAAGAAGTTAGTGACCAAAATACATATAGCGCCCTTTAAAAGGGCGCTATATTTGAATATGAAAAGACGGGTAAGTATATAAACGGCGCTATACATACATAATAAATCGTCCCCTTCCCTTCCCCACCAAACAGAACTCCCCCCTCCCCCCCCCTCTAAAACCCAAAAATTATAGCGGTCCTCCCATTGACCACGAAAAAACCTCGAGTGGACCCCACCCGTCCCACAAAAAGTAAACATTCTCGGTCCCACATCCTAGCTAAGGCGTTCTCTCGTTGTGGGTTGCTCGTTTCGGCTCTAAATCGCCAAAATTTCAACTTTCCTAAAACCTTAAATCGAGGTATTCCGACTTAGTTTTTATTGAAATTTGTATAAAAAATACATATTAGTTATTTTTAATGTGTTCTATGTTGTTTTGTGATTGTTTTACGTTTAACTATTTTTGTTATTTTTATCCGGACTATGATATTAGTGTGCTAAAAAAATTAGTAAAAATAAAGAAATTATTATTAGTTATTAAAAAAAAATTAATAAGTTAATTTTTACTGTGGTATATGTATTTTCGTGAATGTTTTGTGATTAAATTTATTTGTTATTTTTATCTGGTTTAGATTATTTGTTTGCTTAAAGACTAGTAAAATAGATAAATTGTTACTTTAGTTCCCTCTAGTGGTATCTTGTGGCCTAATGTAGTGCTTGTATTTGTAATGTAGTGCCCTTTTAGCGTAGTAAAATGTAGTGTCCTTTAGTGTAATATCCTTGTAGTTATTGAAATTAATCATTTAAGTATCTATTATACCCAAAAATACGTCAAAATAGGTGACAGTTCAAACACAAGCTCTGTACAATTCTAGTCAACGATCGTAAGAAAATAACATGAGAAAACAACAAAAATTCAGGATATCTTGGCACTACTGGGCCTCAAATATCGAGTCCGGAACCCATATGTGAATATTTAATAATTAAATCTCGTATAATTATGAAAATAAATTATTTAATTTTATTATAGTAAAAAATAAGTGAGTTATAAACAAAAATATATAATAATAAAACTAACATATAAATAATAAACTAACATTTAAAATAACAGACATGTTGAGTGATAAATCGAGAAAACTTTCTCATCATGAACACAAGAATTCAGGATATCTTGGTGCTACTGGGCCTCAAATATCGAGCCCGGAACCCATATGTGAATATTTAATAATTAAATCTTGTATAATTATGAAAATTAATTATTTAATTTTATTATAGTCAAAATAAGTGAGTCATAAATAAAAATATATAATAATAAAACTAACATATAAATTAATAAAACTAACATATATAATATTAAACTAACATATAAATAATAAACTAACATTTAAAATAACAGACATGTTAAGTTATAAATCGAGAATATTTTCTCATCATGAACACAAGAATTCATGATATCTTTGTGTTACTGGGCCTCAAATATCGAGCCCGGAACCCATATGTGAATATTTAATAATTAAATCTTGTATAATTATGAAAATAAATTATTTAATTTTATTATAGTAAAAAATAAGTGAGTCATAAATAAAAATATATAATAATAAAACTAACATATAAATAATAAACTAACATTTAAAATAACAGACATGTTGAGTGATAAATCGAGAAAACTTTCTCATCATGAACACAAGAATTCAGGATATCTTGGTGCTACTGGGCCTCAAATATCGAGCCCGGAACCCATATGTGAATATTTAATAATTAAATCTTGTATAATTATGAAAATTAATTATTTAATTTTATTATAGTCAAAATAAGTGAGTCATAAATAAAAATATATAATAATAAAACTAACATATAAATTAATAAAACTAACATATATAATATTAAACTAACATATAAATAATAAACTAACATTTAAAATAACAGACATGTTAAGTTATAAATCGAGAATATTTTCTCATCATGAACACAAGAATTCATGATATCTTTGTGTTACTGGGCCTCAAATATCGAGCCCGGAACCCATATGTGAATATTTAATAATTAAATCTTGTATAATTATGAAAATTAATTATTTAATTTTATTATAGTAAAAAATAAGTGAGTTATAAACAAAAATATATAATAATAAAACTATCACATAAATTAATAAAACTACTAACATATAAATAATAAACTAACATTTAAAATAACAGAAATGTTGAGTGATAAATCGAGAAAATTTTCTCATCATGAATACGAGAATTCAGGATATCTTGGTGCTACTCGGCCTCAAATATCGAGCCCGAAACCCGTATGTGAATATTTAATAATTAAATCTTGTATAATTATAAAAATTAATTATTTAATTTTATTATAGTCAAAACTAAGTGAGTCATAAGAAAAAATATATAATAATAAAACTATCATATAAATTAATAAAACTACTAACATATAAATAATAAACTAACATTTAAAATAGCAGAAATGTTGAGTGATAAATCGAAAAAAATTTCTCATCATGAATACAAGAATTCAGGATATCTTGGTTCTACTGGGCCTCAAATATCGAGCCCAGAACCCATATGTAAATATTTAATAATTAACTCTTGTATAATTATGAAAATTAATTATTTAATTTATAAACAAACATATAAAATAATAAAACTAACATGTAAAATAATAAACTAATATATTAAAGTAAAATAATGTAATTAATCTTATTTAATTTATAGTAGACGACATGGAGGTTTCGCCTTTGCATCCCGGACCTGCCAGCCTGGAGCTACTGTTGTTACAGGGCGATCATAGACCGTCCCACATATGGGAGGGACATTTACTGGCCCAGAATTTCCACGCTAGGAGAGTAGACGATATGTGGGGCTTTCTCAGGGACCGCGCTCTCCATCCCCGTATAGTCAGATGCCTCCAGGATACGGGCTTTTATAGGATTGTGGAGATCGGCCGGCTGCAGCTCGATTGGTCGTTGATCACGGCCCTGATAGAGCGGTGGCGACCAGAGACGCACACATTCCATTTGCCCATTGGCGAGGCCACCATCATGCTGCAGGACGTGGAGGTCATGTATGGGCTGCCCGTTGATGGACACCCTGTTGCTCTGCCGCATGCCATGAGAGAGCAGACAGGTTTGCAGTACCTGGACATGCTGCAGCGGCTCACCGGTTTACAGTCACCGGAGGAGACTGCACTGGTTGGGGCTAGTCGTCTGCAGTTGACGAGTGTCCGATAACATTTGGAGGCATTGCACCCTGACATCACAGACGATACACCGGAGCTTCATCTTTACGGGTGCACGAGGTTGCAGCTCCTCCTTATGTTTGGAGGGGTTTTGTTCCCAAATACTTCGGGAAACCTAGTCAGCTTGAGATTTCTTCATCATCTTGAGCGGCTAGATGATTTACCCCAGTACAGCTGGGGTGCTGCTGTTCTCGGCTACTTGTACATGAAGATGTGCCGGGCGAGCATGGGCACCCAGCGTGACGTTGCTGGATTTTTGCCGCTGCTACATATGAAAACATATTCGAATACTCTATTCATTATAACGTACCCAATAAAAATATACCTTAAATTTTACGTCCACTTTGTATGTTAGGTTTTAGCCTGGGAGCGGTTCCTGCAGTTGCAGTCACCTCTACCACCATTAGCTCCGGGTGCACCACCTCTGTTTCTCCCTCTAGCTAGGAGGTGGGTTGATAGGTCGGGATATGGACGAGAGTACGAGGCTCGACATAATCTCCCCTTGTGCAGGGATTTGTTGGATTTGCTGGAGGGTGCACGGGTAAATGTATACCTAAGTTTACTTGGTCTGGCTTCATATGTGTTGTGTATACTCACGTTTTCTGTTGTTACTTAATAGTTCATTTGGAGGCCATACATCGACGAGCTAATAGCGGGTTTGCCCGATTATTGCTCAGCCGACCGAATTATGTGGAGCTCTTTCGTCCCGTTGATTTGCCTTGATATTGTGGAGCATCATGCCACCAAGCGAGTACTTCGCCGGTTTGGCCGCCCGCAGCTTGTACCACCACCGCCCGCTTGGCATATCACACATTACCAGCGGGATGATCGTTCCAGGGTGGACCAGACATATATGGCATGGCTAGAGGCGCAGATCGATACTTGGGACCAGCGACATGACCTGATTCCGCCCCCCTTCACCTGACCGGACGGAGACTGAGCATGATTATATGGGATGGTACCGCAACGTTACCCGACTTTTCGTCGGGAATCCCATTTATCACGTTGGCGGTCAGTACGTTCCATACGCTAGGAGGCACAAGGCACTGGTATGTTATTTGGTATACTTACTTATAACGTTAACCTAGCGTTCCGTAATTTATATTTTACATGTTGTGCAGGATATTGGCCTACATCTGTTCCACCAGTTGGGACTGCAGATGCAGCAACATACCAGCGAGGGAGCATCCGCTTTGCACGAGTATGGCCGGTAGGTTACCGATCTAGCTTCCCGGACGTTGAGGCGAGCCCGAGATGATGAGCGATTAGGATACGAGGCTGAGTATGTGGCGCCAGAGCAGTACCATCGTGGTCCACCAGTGGGGCCAGAAGGTGGTCGACATGGTAGGTGTGCCCCACGAGGTAGGGGTGTCCCACGAGGTCGTGGGGGTCGGCAAGGAGGTGGTCCCCAGTGGGGGGGCGTTGAGGCACCTGTTGAGGATGTTGGAGTTGATCAGCCGGGTGACCTCCATGAGCCAGACCACTCTCACAGCAGTATGCCGTCATTCAACCTTCAGCTTCAGCTCACTCCAGGGACTTCGCAGGTGACCCCGTCATCTTCATTGTTAATCACGGGCACAGGCATTACGCGAGAGGATTGGGATCAACATTTTCCTGATCTTCCAGGCCCATCGACTGTTGCTGATGATCGGACGACACAAGATGTGGATAGTAGGCGCCGACTGAGTTATGGCTCATCATCGAGGGATGCTGGGGATCTTTCACAGGCGCAGGTATGTTTGTATTACTGTTAAATTTAAATTTATTTTTATCTCATTGATTATCCATAAATATCTTTATGTTTTTTTATTAAGGCTTCATCTTCACCCGTCACGGAGGCCACTTTGTGCGATACTGACCTGGCTGTGCCGGATGATTATATTCAGGAGCCCGATGAGACCATGGTAAGACAATTTAAATTTTTGTGACTTAACACGTACATTACAAATATATATTTTCATATACTGAAATATCTTATTATTTTGTAGGTTATTGCTGGACAGACGACCCCTTCTACCAAGCCTGCCAGCCCTACTGATGATCATGCTGCAGCACATTCTCCGATAAAGAGGCGACGTGATGAGGGTGATCCTGATAACGTAGCCGGGCGGGATGGGATGCGCCTCAGGCCAACGGCTTCATTAAAGCATACAGGATGTGGGACGCATTGATTTGTTTTGTATTTTATGTACATATAACATTTAGTAAATAATTGCAATACTTTTTATTGTTTACATTATATGGGCATTATGTTTTTATTTTCCGGTTCTTCGGGCCCGTTTGGACATAAAATTTGATGGAAGATTTTTCCAAAAAAATTTCACTTTTTTTCGAAATCATTTGTTCATAAAATTTCTAATTTTCACTTGAAGATGCATTTTGAAAATATTTAAAAATTTGAAAAACTGCAAAAAGCTATTTTTTAAAATTTCACTCACAAAACTTTAAAAACAACCCAAACTGAAATTTATGTCCAAACACAACTCTAAATTTCAAATACCATTTTCACTTGAAAAAATTTTCACCATTTTTTCGAATTTTACAATTCTTATATCCAAACGCCTACTTCGTTATTTTAATACTATAACACAAACACAAACATAGCAACTTAACATAATTTAAATTCAGTACAACTAATGAAAATACATGACACGGAAAATATAAAGATAAAATACTACACTCAACACATACATGTGTTTGTTTAGTCACTACCGCCTATTATTCTCTGCTCCAATCACTTAAATTTCTCTTCCATTTTATTTTTTTCTTCTTCTGCATCTTTTAGTTTTCTCCTGCAATTCCGTAATTTCTCGTTGCATTTCAGAGATCTGGCATTGGTATTCACTGTTCATATTCCAAACATACTGCAAACATGATTTATAGTATTCCTGGTTAATGGGTTCATCATACCATTCCTCAAACATACAATGATTTCCGTCATTGCGTTCAAACCTGTGTAGACACATCCAGTATCTGCGCCCAATATTACCATCGGACCAACATGCCCTCATAATCGCATGTTTGCCACAATAGCACCTTGGTTGGTCATTGCATCCAGACATTTGTTAATGCAAGAAAAATAAAAAATATATGGAAAGTTTTACTATTTGTTTTGGTTAAGCGCAAATAATAACTAAAATGTGCTAGTTATTTATAGGTAAGACAACCCATATAACATAGTATTTAACTGCGCTATGCTTCGCATGTTAAAGATTCTTTCGGGTACAATACAACTTTTCCAGAAGATAGCTTTTGCAGGCAAGCATCTTTTCAGATCGACAAGACAATACACATAACGTAATATTTAACCGCGCTATGCTTCACGTGGTAAAGATTCTTTCGGGTACAATACAACTTTTCCAGAAAATAGCTTTTGCAGGCGAGCAACTTTTTCAGGTCGACAAGACAACACACATAACGTAATATTTAACCACGCTATGCTTCGCGTGTTAAAGATTCTTTCGGGTACAATACAACTTTTTCAGAAGATAGCTTTTACAGGCGAGCAGCTTTTTCAGGTCGACAAGACAACACATATAACATAGTATTTAACCGTGCTATGCTTCGCGTGTTAAAGATTCTTTCGGGTACAATACAACTTTTCCAGAAGATAGCTTTTGCAGGCGAGTAGCTTTTTCAGGTCGACAAGAAAATTTTTTTTTTTAAAAATGGGTTTATGTTAGATTTTTGTACTGAAGTATTAATGTTAAATATCAATAGGATTTAACAGCAATGGAAACATAATTTTATTTCATACATTCTGCAAGATAACTAAGTACATACACTTATTACAACCACATTACGGAAACAAAACACTACGTATATCCTTGATAATTGGGCACATTAGATGAATTTCCACCAGGAGATGGATTACCACCGCCACCCAAACCAACTGAAGGACATTTACGACGGTCGTGTCCTATTTGCGAGCATATGCCACATTTGCGAGCATAAACGGTATCACTAACATCCATTTAGTTTTGTATACTTGTTTTTTTTTGCACTTGTCGCTGACGCAAAAACTCCTTGTTACACACCGTTTTAAATGGTTTTGGCGGCCAATAATGCTCAGCACCTACTGGCTGCAACTGCCCACTATAGGTGTTTAAGTATGCAATAATACTATATTCTTTATCAACGTAGTTGGTTGGCCCTAAACCTGTATGTTGAAAGCACTTGATGTCATGTGAGCACGTCATGTGGTAGATGGACCATTTTCCACAAGAGTATAACCTTCTGGATTCATTTATGGTGTGTGTATTATTCCCCCGGTTGTGATGGATAGCGGTGCGAACTTCAAAAATATTTCGTTCGTTGCAATACTACAAAAATGAATGCCAATGTGCTCGCTTCCTGTATTTCTCAAATCTTTTCATTGGTATTGGCATAAATTCAACACCCCTTTCCATCAATGATGATATACCTGTAGCCCTTTCAACAAACCTTTCCTCCATCAGCTTGAATTACATCCGCACCATGGCAGTGACAGGAAATCCTCGTGCAGACTTCAATAACCTATTGAAAGACTCTGACACATTTGTAGTCAGAATTCTCCATCTTCTGCCACTATCCGCATGCAAAGTCCACTTGTCAAGCTCATGTCACATCAACCAACGATAGGCTCCCTCGTCTTCCTGCCTGATAGATTCCATGCGACTCCTGAATTTACACTCTTGGTGATCTGTTGCAGCCATCCATATTAAATCATGCAAATCTTTGTTGGGATATGCCTTTTGGAAATTGGCCTTCAGGTGCCTCACACAGTAATGGTGGTAGGCATACGGTTCCTTCCATGCACGTAAATTCTGTACAGAACTTAAAATACCACCATGCCGATCAGGTATTAGACAAATACCTGAACGCTATTTGATAACGTGCTCTTTCAAGTGGTTCAAAAATAGTGTCCACGTCTCTTGGCTTTCATTGGCACAAATAGCAAAAGCTAAGGGAAATATACTTACATTAGCATCTACTGCAACGACGATCAACAATTTAATATCATACTTTCCATAGACATGAGTGCTGTCTATGGATATTACCGGCCGGCAATGCACAAAACCATTAATTGCTGGTTTAAATGCCTAGAACATATATCTGAATATATATTCTGGAATTCCCGAACTCTGCTCAAGCTTCCATTCAACAACAGTCCTGGGGTTAAAGTGTTGCAATGCGGCCATGTACCTGGGTAGAGATGCAAATGACTTACCACAATTACCATAAATAATTTCAAACGCACGTTTGTGCCCGAGAAATGCCTTTATTTTGGTAATGGTGCACTCATATTCCTGGTGGACGGATGTAATACACTCTATGATCTTGTACCTTATGGACGCTTCAATGTATGGAATCAAGACAAAGGAAATCATGTCAACATCCAAGTTGAAGTGATTCCCACTGAATGTGACCATTTCACAATTATGGGTGCCAATGTATTTACCCACAACCCACATAATTGTTTTCTTCTTCTTCGCACGTAGCATCCAATTACAACCCTAAACCATCTACGGCAAACAACCTTGTATATATCTGGAGTTGACTTCCATACCGTCATATCACGGCACTCTTTTACGCTGTACATTTTCACTGCCCTGCTTAGGCGCGCTTTATCAGGAAAAAGCATGCCCTTTGACAGCACCGTTGGTCTAGACTCATCTCACATTGCTGTCCGAATTTCGTCAGTAACCCTTGTGAGGTCATCCACATCCGGCATACTTGGCAAATGATCAAGGTAGGGAATCTCCCTTGAATGAAACGGCACGTGGGACTCGTACACTCTTGGTCTAATGGGGGGTATAGCATGCTCCCTCATCAAATCAGGTCCAGCATTCTCTTTCTCCTCATCATCATCCTCATCAGGGAAGGGTGTGTCATCTCCGGACTCATCGGTATTGTTATCATAATCACTGTTCTCTTCCTGATTCTGTGCATCTGCCAGATCCCAATTAAATATGTTGTCTTCGGGCAATTGAGTCAGGACAGGACGTTCAAGTTGCTCGTTTTCACTGCACAACCAATAAAATAATGAGTTACTCAAATTGATAAATACGTTACATATAACTATATCACTTCACTTACAAATCGTAATGTGTTGACATCCCATGATGGACATCATCCTGTTGGTGATGACTCCCGGATGGACCACCAAGATCCAACACACCATAACTACGTATATTCCAACTGGGTGTTGGTTCATAACTTGTAAAATTCATATCTGGCCGGTACTCCCTATGGAATATATGAGTGTTAATACAAATTCAATACAGCAAAAATAAACATCGTAACACAAAGAAAAATTGAAGTTTACCACTCGTCTTGTGGATCATGTAAAGTAGGAGAGAAATTATTTCCTCGCTCCTCATTCGCCCGTGGAGATAAGTTTAGATCAGGCCAAACTCTTTTAGCCGGAACCTGTTCGGCTAAAACTGCTCCAAAATAACCACCCGATGACTGAGGGATATCCCTGCTTTGCGCAACCTTATTATTGCGAACGTCTTCAGCCTTGACGTACATTTCTAACATTTTTATCAAAAGAAATTCCCGGTATTCATCCGGAGTCCTCAAAACATCACTCAGAGTTTCATCATCCTCGACGTTAAACTCAGCATAACAAGCAACCCCTTGCGGAGTGACAGAATACAGATATCTTCCGGTTACTTTAAGGTTCACTCAACATTTGCTCACACTCATTTTTTTAAATAACAACGATACTAATCTATCATACTCCATTGTAAGTGGCAACTTAACATGGCACTGTGGAGAACAACTATAGCGTACTGAGTTATTTTCCGCCACAACCTCACCCCCCAATATGATGAAACCCTAATTCTTCGCTCTTCAGACATTATGACAAAATGCAAAACAACTTAACGAAGAAAAATTTAACAAGACTTGAGAGTTTTTTTGAATGGAGTTTTACAAAATTCTTAACATCTTTAAATAAGGTAATGCCCAATCCCAGGGGTCGAATTTTTTGAGGTATAGCGCCTTAAATAAGGGCGCTATACCCATTTGAATTATTGTTATGTCAGTTAAGCGCAGAACAATTATTGGTGGGCCCAAAAAATATGTATAGCGCCTTAATAAACAACGCTATACTAATTCAAATATAGCGCCCTTTAAAAGGGCGCTATACCTTAACGAGCAAACAACCGTTAAGGTATAACGCCCTTTAAAAGGGCGCTATTTGTATTTTGGTCACTAACTTTTTTTCACCTATTTTTGTGTCTTGAGTCCAAAAACTCATTATTTTGGTTCCGGCCTCCCATAGACAACTAGATCAAATCTTGCCAAATGCCAATGCCAGCTGAAGAGGTTCATCAAATGGTTAGGATGGAATTGAGTCCATCATTTTGCGCACTCTCCTTATAATTTAGCCCGAGAAAAGTGTAATTAGTATTGGCAGGCAATCATGACTAATTATCAAATTGCTGATTATTGCCAGCAAAATTCTAGAGACATGGATTGTTTGAGTTCTTGATTTAAAGATGAACTTAGATTGCTTAAGGTTTCATTTTCATGATCCTGTGTCAATATTTTCATATATATATAGTAAAGCTAAATTGCTTACACGGGAGCCTTTGCAGCGTTTAACGGGATAATCTTTAATTATTTAGTTTTTGTCCGGGCAACGAGTAAATCTGGATTAGAAAGCTTGAAAATTTCTTACTACAAATATCTATTTTATAATCTATCCCTACCATTTCAAAACAAAGTGAAATTAAACTTAGCATATACTAGCTCTCATTGGCAGATGATTTATATGGCCACAACGTTATTGTTTTAACTGCATATATAGTTGGACTATGATGTATGGAAGAAACTCAAAAATTTGACCTTGACAATACTCAATGAATCAGCAATAGCAATAGGCCAAGTGTATACTGCTCTTAAAATGATTAAATCTCTTCTATTTACAGTTCAAATTCATAACCTGCTAAGGAAAAAAAAGAATCAAAATCTTGTATTCTACAATCTATCAAAGAACACTAAATCGAAACCTAGGCTTCAACAGGACTTCCATGTGAAGATCTGACCCTGAAGACATGCTCTTCCCCTGTGCATTTATCTACTTTGACAATCCAGCGGCTCTTTTTCCCTGAAACGCCAAAGCTACTGCCTTTCTGCGTCATTCTAGTAACCAATAAGCCTTCTCCTATGGGTAACAAATGAGCATTAAGGCTTTGGCATCTCCATGAGCCCATTCGCAACGCATTGTACCCCAAAATTAACGATGGCAATTTCCCCGATTCTTCGTGCTGTTTTAAGAATGCCTTTACAGTTGTTGATGTTACCGTCAATTACTATACAATCTGCTCTTCTGTAGTCATTTATTACTAGAGTTTTGGCATCTCCAATGACAAACTCAACATGTCTCGCGTTATCGTGTAGAAATTCTAGTGATGGATTTAGTTTGTCAACACCACTAAGGATGCAAATGACTGTGCCACCAGTTTGCTGGGCTGCAGCCACTAGGGCTAGTGTGGTGGAGTCAGATGCACAAGCACATGCAACAACCATCAATTGCGAGTTGTTTCCTGCAGCAAGTGCTGAGATGAATTCTGATACATCTGGCTCTTTAGCTCTCTTTTCCTGGCAAATACAAAATATACAACATGAGAAACACAAAATTTTGGAATTTGTTGAGTGAAATAATATTACTAAGTAGTACAAATTGATCAAACAAAGGCAAGCAGTGAAGTTGTACTAACCATTTGTATTGCTCTGAGATAGGCTTTGGTTGCACTTTCAGCTGACCAACAGGCCATTTTGCTCCCTGTATACTTGTTTTTTCTTTGAAGGTGATGAATGCCTTGTATATTGTTGGCCAATATATAACAAAAGAAGAAGCTGTAGAAATGGTGTCATATCCAACAGGAAATATCCATATATATGAAAGAAAAAAAATGCAAAACAGGGATAACATACAATTTAAAAAATGATAAAATCGTGATGAAGGTAATTTTCACTCGTTTAACTAATGTGTATCTAATAATTAATGGTCGATTATTTTGGTTAAGATTACACAGCTGTGCAATAAATTTTCGCAGTTCCCAAATACATTGCTCTTCGCTGTACTGTTCAGCATCATGAGGACAAAAATGAAAATTTTAATCCTTCAACTAGGATTATTTGAATCAACTTGCAAATATCAATAAGGTCTACGTAGAGACGAAACTGATCAGAACCATGTTAGTCCTAACACCCTTCCAGCAAACTTCTCGTATCGTTCAAGATTCGAGTTTACTACTTGAATTAATATATTATCTAATTGGGTTACTGCCTCTTAGGTCGTGGTCCTTTGGAGCACGATATGGTACAATTGTTGGATTATATATTGCAGCGGAAGCCATCTCACAGTATCATATTTACGTATAAATTAAACAATTAAAGATTATACGAGTTGCCTCTTGAAGCGTGAACAAAGCAGACAAATCTCGGTCTCCAGTTCCAGAGTATCAAGACCGCGACCTCAACAAAACGTCCCATAATCTTCTACTGTGTTATCCAAATAATATCCGGAAAGAAAAAATTTCGGGTGAGCGAAATTTCAAGGAAAAAATGATTACCAAAACGGCCAACCCTATATGAGATATATATATATATAGCCACGTTTTGAGGGTAAAACCTTTTTCCAAAACCTGTTTGGTTTTCTTTTTTCCAAAAGGAAATGTTTCCTTTATTTTCTAGTATTATTTAGGCACGGTAGAGACCACATAATTTAATTAACAATGCTCTATATTATAGAATTAATTTCGAATTAAATTAATTTTTACTATAATATATTATGAATTATTTCACTAAAAATTCGTAATTGCACTCCTTAGTTCAATTTCGAAATTCTTCCATAAAACCTTATTTAAATCCCCATGTTAAGATTCAGATACAATCAATCAAATTAAATTACTAATAATTTAATTTATTGATTACTTCTGTAAGACATTCGCTTAACTTATTTCATGTGTCGGATACAAAATTCACCGGTCGGGTTTACACATGAAAACTTATAAGCTTTCATAAAGGAGTATCATCAACCTCATAAAGCGAGACGTGGATTCTATCAACTAATTATTACTTCGTCAATGTATGTCATTATTGTCCAATTTACTAGGCTTATTGACCCATGAAAGAATCTCGCCTTTTAATAAGTCAAAATAATACATGACACACACAACTAATAATAATTATATCAGGATTAAGAGTATAAGTATGTTGAATGGACTAGAGAAATTATTTTATTAAGTCAGTATAAAATACTTATCTCTACTTGATCCTTTTAATACATACAAAATGTACTAGCACAAGAAGTCGGAATTAAACCATTCCCATAATCAAGATAAATTATATTTAATCTTGTGCTACAACCATTCCGATGGTTTGTCCAATTCCATCATTAGATTGTGAATATAAACTTTATGACTTATAAGAACCGATGATTTAATCTTCCGTATATAAGCTAAACTCTATACACTAAATCATCTACTATATAAGCAAAGGACACACAAACAAATGGATGATCTATTTAAAATAAAACTTTATTGAATTGAATAAATAAATAAACAATTATTCCATAAAGAATACTATAACAATACACATCGTTTATAGTATATCCTAACAATAGTATCCTTCAAGAAATAAGGATTAAAAAATGAATTTGATCTGGATTTTAGGTTAATTATCTTTGAGACTGGGACAAGAGTGGGTTGCTCCAGTAGTAAGCACCCTCCACTTCCAACTAAGAGGTTGTGAGTTCGAGTCACTCCAAGAGCAAGGTGGGGAGTTCTTGGAGGGAGGGAGCCGATGGTTTATCGAAAACAGCCTCTCTATCTCAGGGTAGGGGTAAGGTCTGCGTATACACTACCCTTTCCATACCCGACTAGTGGGATTATACTTGGTTGTTGTTGTTGTTGTTGTTATATCTTTGAGACTGGACAATGGCTTATTTTGCTTCCTCTTTAAAAAGATGAGCGGATTCAAGACAAAGCAATGTGTACCCCCAACGGCAGAGCACTTATAACCTAGGCAAAGACTAGGTTGGATTGTTTATGTTTTTCTTAAATGCATGTCTAAGATTTTCTAGTACGTACTACGTTTTTGTCCTTGGTAGATGGGAGGAAACGCAAAGTTCCACCTTCCACAAAATGGGAGGGGTAGTTTCATCAGTAGCTATTATTATCGCACTAATATCATGACGGAAAAATTAACTCCAGTGTATATGTTATATCTAACAGAAAATAAAAACACCAAGACAATGCTAACTTTGGTCCGTAAAAACACGAGTAGATAAATAGATTGGAAGGACTTTGATTTAGTGTTTATTATTATTAAATTATGATCGGGCTTGTTTGGACATTAGATCATATTGCTTTAATAAGTTTCAATTGTCATCTTATTTGTCAATCGATATACCCAATAATAAAATCTCTATCAAATTAAAGGGACTTATAAAGTAATCGAATAACATTTTTGTTTTGTATTTTTTTAAATTATATTTCCAATGTTTATTATTATTATATTGTTAATAAAACTTTTTATTAGCATATTACTTTGTTTAATAATTATCCTATGTTTTATTACTTTTGATTTTTTTTTTAATTTTGAAGTTTATTATATCGTTCTCAATAATATTTTCTTAAATTTAATGAATAAAATCTCTATTAAATTAAAGGGACTTATATAGTCATCAAATAACTTTTTTGTTATGTATATTTATTTATTATATTATCCAATTTTAGTATTATTATATTGTTAATAGAAATTTTTATTAGCATATTACTTTGTTTAATATTTTTGTCTGCTACTTTCTTTTTATAATATAATAGATGATATATATTTTATTACTCTTAAAATAATTTTTTTAATTTTAAATTTTATTCTATTGTTCTCAATAATATTGTCTTAATTTTAATGAATAAATACACTTTTTATTTATAAAAACGAAAATGATTTAAACAAAAGAAATAAAGAAATTAACTAACCTAAACCAACACTCACCCATGTTTGAGTAGTTAGTTTTAGGTAGTTAATTTATTTATGTCTTTTTTTCATTTTCTTTTTTTTTTTTGATATAATTTTTGAATCTCCAAATTTGTAGGAGGTTTGTAATGACCCGACCGGTCGTTTTGCTTTCTAGGTCCTCGTTCCCCTAAATAAGACTCCTCGTATGTACTTTTACTGTTTTATGACTTGCGGGGATGGTTAGTTCGAAATTCGGAAGGGTTCGGGTTGAAATCGAAACACTTAGTTCCTTAAGGTTGGCTAAAAAGATCTAGGTTGGACTTGAGTCAACATTTTGAGTAAACGACCTTGGAACAGGTATTTGACGGTTCTAATAGGTTCGTACAATGATTTTGGACTGGGACTTATGTGCAGATCGGGTTTTGGATGACCCAGGAGCATTTCGACGCTTAATATAGATACTTGGCACCTTGAAGGTTTTAAAGTTCTTTAAATTTGGTTTGGAATAGATTTTTGTGTTATCGAGGTTCGTTTGGGATTCCGAGATTGGGAATAGTTTCGTATAGTGATTTAAGACTAGCACGCAAAATTTGAAGTCATTCCGAGTAGTTTAAGTATATTTCGGCGCGTTCGGAGTAAGTTGAAAGAATTTGGAATTCCTAAGCTGAATCTTGGTTTGGGTTGTGATCTTTAGTGTTGATGTTGTTGTCCGCGTTACGAAGTGCGAGCGAGTCCGTTTTATGTTTACGAACTTGTTGGTATGTTTGGTCGAGGCCTCGGGGGCCCCCGTACAGGATTCGGAGGGTCGACGGGGCTTGTTAGCTCTTTGGAGAAGAGCTGCTGGTGCCTGTCATCTGGTGCATTCGCACCTATATTGGAATGGCCGCAGAAGCGGCACCGCAGATGCGACGCCTTGCTCGTAGAAGCAGAAAGAGGAGGGGTCAGCGAGCTCCGAATAAGCGAAGCATTTTTCACTGAAGTGAACTCGCTTCTGCGGTGGAGGGGTTCGTAGATGCGGACGGAGGTAGCCTAGCCATGGTCGCAGATGCGCGAGTCGAGCCACAAAGGCGGGATCGCAGATGTGGGACTTGGCCGCAGATGCGATGGTCCAGTGGTCAACCGTGTTCCGCAGAAGCGGAAAGTTGACCGCAGATACGGTCCCGTAGAAGTGAAGGTTCTACCACAGGTGCGGAAATACTGCCAGGCAGAAGGGTTCATTTAAGTCGGGAGTTAAACCATTTTTTGACTCATTTCCTTCATTCATTGGGCGATTTTGGAGCTTTTGGAGAGGAGTTTTCACCTAGCACTTTGAGGTAAGTGATTTCTATACAATATGAGTTTAAAACATAGATCATGGGTAGATTTTAACATGTAAAATTGTAAAAATCATGGGTTTAGATGAATAACCCTAGGTTTGATAAAACAAAAAGGGATTTAACCATGAAAATGGTTATGAGATTGAGCAAAAATTATATATTTGAGTTCGTGAGGTTATGGGTAACAACTTTCTTAAAAATTTTCGGAATCTTGGCACGTGATCTCGGGGATGAATTTTATGAATCTTTCAATTGGGGTTGGGTAATCACTCTAATAGTTAAAATATGAAGTTTTGAACATGTATTGATTAATTTATGTAATATTTGACTAGTTTTGGATTGATCGGCACCGAGTTGAGGCTTTAGAACGAAATTGTGACCGGAAAGTGAGCCTTGAGACGAGGTAAGTCTGTTGTCTAACCTTATAAGTGGGAACTTGCCCCATAGGTTATCTAAATTAATATTTGCTTCTAATTGTGGGGGCTATGTACGCACGAGGTGATGAGAGTCCGTGCGTCGCTACTATTTATGCTTATGTTCGGGTAGTTTAGGAACAAAATCTTGAAGCAACATTATTGGTGGCGGCGGATGAAGAAGGGCATATTTGAGTATGTTGCGAGGTGTCTAAATTGTCAGCCGGTTAAGTATGAGCATCAGAGGCCAGTTGGCCCACTCCAGCAGATGACTATACCTGAGTGGAAATGGGAGTGCATTACTATGGACTTCGTAGTTGGGTTACCGTGGAACTTGCGGAAGTTTGATGCAGTTTGGGTCATTGTCGACAGGTTGACCAAGTAGGCACACTTCATTCTAGTTGTGACCACGTATTCTTCAGAGAAGTTGGCCCAAATTTATATTCAGGAGATTGTTCAGTTGCATGGTGTACCTGCATCCATCATATCAAATAGATGCCCTCAATTTACTTCACATTTCTGGAGGGCAATACAGAGTGAGTTTGGGACCCGGGTAGAGCTCAGCACAACCTTTCATCCGCAGACCGACGGGCAGTCAGAGCAGACAGTTCAGATCATGGAGGATATGCTCAGAGCATGTGTGATTGACTTCGGAGGGCAGTGGGATCGATTCTTGCCTTTGGCCGAGTTTGCTTACAACAACAGTTATCAGTCCAGCATTGAGATGGCTCCATTTAAGGCTTTATATGGTCGGCGATGTTGTTCTCCAATCGGATGGTTTGAGCCCGGCAAGGCTAAGTTATATGGCACTGATTTGTTGAAGGATGCCTTGGAAAAGGCAAAGTTGATTCAGGTGCGGCTTCGCACAACACAGTCCAGACATAGGAGTTATGCAGATCAGAAGTTGCGTGATTTATCGTTTATGGTGGGCGAGAAGGTTCTCTTGAAAATCTTGCCGATGAAGGGAATCATGAGGTTTGGGAAGAAGGGCCAGTTGAGCCCAAGGTTTATAGGCCCATTTGAGGTGTTTAGACGAGTTGGGGAGGTTGCTTATGAGCTTGCTCTGCCTCCCAGTCTATCGGGATTTCATCTGGTTTTCCACGTGTCTATGCTCCGCATGTATCATGCCGACAGGGCTCATGTGTTAGACTTCAGCACGGTTCAGTTAGATGAGAGCCTAGGTTATGAGGAGGGGCCAGTTGCCATTGTTGATCGGCAGGTTTGCCAATTGAGGTTCAAGAATAGGTTTATACGATGATTTTGGACTTGGGCATATGTTCAGATCGGGTTTTGGATGACCCGGGAGCGTTTTGACGCTTAATATAGATAATTGGCATCTTAAAGGTTTTAAAGTTCTTTAAATATAGTTTGGAATAGGTTTTTGTGTTATCGAGATTCGGTTGGGATTCCGAGCCTGAGAATAGTTCCATATGGTGATTTAAGACTTTCACAAAAAATTTGAAGTCATTCCGAGTAGTTTAAGTATGTTTTGGCGCGTTCGAAGTAAGTTGGAAGAATTTGAAATTCCTAAATTGAATCTATTTGGTTTGGGTTGCGATCTTTACTGTTGATGTTGTTTTCCAAGTTCCGAGAGTATGAGCGAGTCCATTTTATGTGTACTAACTTATTGGTATGTTTGGTCGAGGCCTCGAGGCCCTCGTATAGGATTCGGAGTGTCGACGGGGCTTTTTAGCTCTTTGGAGAGGAGCTGTTGGTGCATGTCATCTGGTGCGTTTGCACCTGCGGTGGAATGGCCACAAAAGCGGCACCGCAGATGCGACACCTTACTCATAGAATAAGAAAGAGGAGGTGTCAACGAGCTCCACAGAAGCGAAGCATTTTCCGCAGAAGCGAACTCGCTTCTGCGGTGGAGGGGTCCGCAGATGCAGAGGGAGGCAGCCTGGCCATGGTCGCAGATGCGCGAGTCGAGCCGCAGAAGCTTGCTCACAGATGCGGGACTTGGCCACAGATGCGATGGGCCAGTGGTCAAGCGTGTTCCACAGAAGCAGAAAGTTGACCGCAGATGCAGTCCCGCAGAAGCGGAGGTCCTCCCGCAGGTGCGGAAATTCCGCTAGGTAGAAGGGTTCATTTAAGTCGAGAGTTAAACCATTTTTTGACTCATTTTCTTCATTCATTGGCGATTTTGGAGCTTTTGGAGAGGGGTTTTCACCTAGCACTTTGAGGTAAGTGATTTCTATACAATATGAGTTTAAAACATAGATTATAGGTAGATTTTAACATGTAAAATTGTGAAAATCATGGGTTTAGATGGGATTGAGAAAAAATTATATATTTGAGTTCGTGAGAATATGGGTGACAACTTTTTTCAAAAATTTCCGAAATCCGGGCATGTGGGTTCGGGGATGAATTTTAGGAATCTTTCAATTGGGGTTAGGTAATCACTCTAATAGTTAGACTATGAACTTTAAACATGTATTGATTAATTTATGTAACATTTGACTAGATTTGGATTTTTCGGCATCGAGTTGAGGCTTTGGAACGTAATTGTGACCGGAAAGTGAGCCTTGAGACGGGGTAAGTCTCTTGTCTAACTTTGTAAGAGGAAAATTGCCCCATAGGTGATTTAAATTATTATTTGCTTCTAATTGTGGGGGCTATGTACACACGAGGTGACGAGAGTCCATGCGTAGCTACTATTTATGCTTATGTTCGGGTAGTTTAGGAACCAAATCACGAATTACTTGTAATGTTTGCACCCTACTTGTTAATTTAAGTGCCTAAATTATATTAGAACTTGTTAGAGAAATTGTAAAAGATCAAATTTCACTTACTTGAATTTTTAGCGGATTACTTGACCGTTAATAGAAATTTTATTACATTGTGTATTATCCTTGTTATAACATTTAAGGCAAATGCTTATAAAGTATCCTCTCTTCTTGTGGATCGGGCCGAATGCCTCGACAGTAAATAGATGCATCTATGGATCGTGCCGCACGTCCCTCGGTAGTATACACGTTATCCTGGATCGGGTCGTACGACCTCGACATAAATCATGCTTAATAATACTCGGAGCCTATTCATTCTTGATATTATTTTGTGGCTTATGAGGTTACACTTATTAATGACGGGAATTTATTTGGAATTTATTAATTTGTGAAAGAATTATTTGCTCCTGCTTGTTAATGAGTTATTATTATTGTTTACATAACTCATGCTTACTTAGAGATTTTGTGTTGCCCATAGTAAGTGTCGAAGTCGACCCCTCGTCACTACTTCTTCGAGGTTAGACTAGATACTTACTAGATACATGTTGTTTATGTACTCACGCTACACTTCTGCACTAATCGTGCAAGATCTAAGACAGGTGCATCTGGCGGTCCTACCGACACGCATCCCAGATATCCCGAAGCCTAGTGGTGAGCTGCTTCCTGAGCCGTTCCGCAACACCTAGAGTCTCTCCTTTGCATTTATTTCTTTCTATTTTCATTTCAGACAGTAGCTAGAGTTTTGTATAATCTATTAGTGCTCATTCACTTGTGACACCAGGTCTTGGCACACACACTAGCAGACATATAATTTTGGATTATTCTATTGTTATGATTGCACTCAACTGCTTCGTCTATTTATTTACAATTTATTGTTTCTTAATCTTTTAATTAATGGAATTTAATTACCTGAAAACTTATTAAAAGATAAATAACATGGTTTAATTCACTGTTGGCTTGCTTGGCAGTAAGGTTGGGCACCATCACGGCCTATAGCAGAATTGGGTCGTGACAAGGTTTGTCCTAAAATGTGACAATTATTAAATTTTTGTTGTTACACTTAGCATCATCACATTGATTTACTTCTCCTATTCTATATAGATAGATATATAGATAGATATTGACATGGATATTGTAACGACCCGACTTGTCATTTTGAGAATTTACGTTCTGTTCAATGACTTAAGGTCACGAGTAGCTTCATGATGTGTGTTATGACTTGCGTGTGTGGTCGAGTTTGGTTTTCAGATGATTCGGGATTAAATTGAAAGAAACATTCTTATTTTTGAAGCATAAATGGAAAGAGTTGACCAGAGTTTGACTTTTGAACAAACGACTCTGGAATGGAATTTTTATGATTTCAATAGCTTCGTATGGTGATTTCGGACTTGGTTTATGTCCGGATTTGGATTTGGAATTCTGTAGGACAATTCGGCACATTTTGGCAAAAATTGGAAAAAACTTGAAGTTTGAAATATGTATAAGTTTGATCGAGGGTTGACTTTATTTATAACGGGTTCGGATTTCGATTTCGGAAATTACAATAGCTCTATTATGTCATTTATAACTCGTGTGCAAAATTTAAAGTCATTCCGGATTGATTTGATATGTTTCGGCGCAAATTATAGAAGTTCGAAGATTTGAAAACTCATAATTCGATTCGAGGCGTGCCTTGTAGTTTCAGCGTCATTTGATTTGAGATCTCGAGTAGGCACATGGTATGTTATGGGACTTTTTGGTATATCCAGACGAGGTCCTGAGTGGATCGTATGAGTTCCGGACGGGGTTCGGATCGTTTGGCGACTTGTTGAAGCTGCTAGAATTTCTATTAGTGAAGCTTTTTTTGGGCAGCAGTTGATGCAATCGCACCTGCGGAATTATGGGAGTAGTTGCGACCTCGCAGAAGCAAGATAAGCATCACAGAAGAGAGATTGGGAAGTCTGGCAGCTTACCGCAGAAGCGGACAAGGTTGTGCACATACGACATCGCAGATGCGATCACTGGAACGTAGATGCGCGTTTGGCCATCGCTTATGCGGATGCGAGGCTTCAGCTGGGCAGTTCTTCACGACTTTTACTTGGGTAAGTGTTCTACATTCGAAGGTGATTATATTTCATAAATCCTTGGTTATATTCATTATTTATTTCGGATTTAATTGAAGAAATTGAGAAAATTAGTGAAATCTTCCGAAAATGTAAAATGAAAATTTGGAGGTCGATTTGTTATTGGAATTTGATACAATTGGTATGGTTGAACTCGTATCGGAATGGGTGTTGGGATTTCATGGCAATTCTACCGGGTTTCGAGATGCGGACCCTGCGTTGACTTGCAGTTGACTTTTTAAAGCGAAATTTTAAGTCGACGTTTTATTATCCAGAATTATTTTCGATGAATTTTATGAAGTTATATAATTTATTTGGCTAGATTTGGGCCGTCCGGAGGTCATTTCATGCAAGAAGGCTATTTTGGAATATCGGTCTAAATTCAAAAAGGTAAGTATCTTGCCTAACCTTTAGTGGGGGGAATTACCCCTTAGGCATTGAGTCGTATGTGCCATTTGTGTAATGTGCAAGCCGTGTACATGAGGTGACGAGTACGTACTCGGGCTTATATGTGAAAATTCTATTGGTTTAAGTTCTTAAGCATCTTTATGTATTAAATTGGAAATTTGTTGGCACTTATTAAATCCTTTATTTGACATGTCTCATTCCTTGTTTGCCGAGTTTGTTTTTATATGATAATTGGGTGTGATCGCAACTTAACTTTTATGTGAATTCTGTGTTCTGTTGAGTTGCCATTTCGTGGAAATAATTCAATTACGGATTGTTCGTCTGCAAATAATTAATTAATTAAATTTAAAAAGAGGCATTAATATATTTACCTGAAATTTGGATTAAAGAAGATGTTGTTCTATGTTGAGTTACTTTTCCATCCTTTTTGTGGTTTTGAGATTCTATATATGTTGTGTTGAGTCGTGGGTTATCTGTTGTGAAATTAATTGATTTTGTTGTACCTTTGGAAAGGTTGTGGCCTACGGGCAATTTGTAAACACGAGTTGATTATGTGGTGTTGTTGTGATAATTTTCTGTGTGAATTGCAATGTGATTTGGGTTACTGTTATGTGGCGTATAAGTGTAGCATTCCACTGTTGATATTATGCGGTTATAAGAGTGACATTTTACTGTTGTTATGTGTGTTGGGATATTGTCTGGGAGGATTGATAAGTGTGGCTATTATACGGAGCGATACGGGAGGTTATTATAGGAGAGATAAGGATGACTATTGATATTGTCAGGGTAGAGGGATATGGGTGGCTATTATATAGAGTAATATGGGTGGCTATAGGAGAGATAAGAGTGACTATTGTCAGGGATGATATGTGATGATGTGGGGTTATTGTGTTGGTGATTTTCATGCGATGTTGTGATTTTCCTTGTGTTTGATTTTATATCTTGTCTTGTTGTTTCGGTAAACTGGATAATAGTCTTATCCATGTTGAAATTGTGTCACGACCCAAAATTCTAACCTGTCATGATGATGCCTAATGTGGTACTAGGCAAGCCGACATTACGAAATAGTTCCAATACGTTTAACAAAAAAAGTAGTTTAAATAATAAAAAATGTCATAACCAGGGATAGAAACCCAAAACACAACGCGGAAGTTCCCAACTATCGGGGTGTCACAGAGTACATGAGCATCTATACATCACAAGTCTGTAAAGAAATAATGTCTATGATAGTCTGAAACTAAATACAATAAAAGGAAAGATAGGGAAGGAGAGACAAGGTCTGCGAAACGTCGGGCAGCTACCTTGAAATCTCCAAAAGATCAACTGTGCGATGGAATCAACACCCACCGTGTCCGGAAATACCTGGATCTGCACACGAAGTGCAAGGTGTAGCGTGAGTACAACTAACTCAGTAAGTAACAAGACTAAATAAAGAACTGAAAGTAATGACGAGCTTCACATTTAAAGTTCAATTACAGTAATATGCACATATGAAGGTAGGCATTCTTTCAAGTTCGACAAATAAGTCCAAAATAGTTATTTCATGTCAAGTTCATTTGAAACAGAAGATAATATCTCTCAGAAATTTCAAGACCGTGATATATGACAGCTGAAGTGCAACAATAATGAAGTCAAATGCATCCTCACAGAGCAGCAGTCACTCAGTCCTCCCATCCATTCCAACCTCACCATCACTCATTCCTCACAGTCACTCATTCCTCTCAGTCACTCAACACTCGGCACTCGACACTCGCACTCATTAGGTACCTGCGCTCACTGGGGTGTGTATAGATTTCGGAAGGGCTCCTTCAGCCCAATCTCTATAACAAGCCAATCATGGCATATATCAATGAAACATGCTACGATGTACAGCCCAATCCCAAAAATATTCTCACAATTAGGCCCTCGGCCTCACTCAGTCATCAACCTCTCCAGTCTCTCGGGCTCTCAGAAATCATGAAAATCAGCCCAAACAGAAATGATATAATGCATCAACAATGAACAATAAAGACTGAGATGTAATATGCAAGTAAAACTTTGACTGAGTATAAAACAACAAATTAGCAGATAGTTCAACAGGTACACGACCTCTGTGGGTCCCTACAGTGTCAACATGATTTCTAACATGATTTGCAGTTCTATTTCTCTAATACGTGGAAAATATACGGATAACAACAGATTATTCAACTACACAGTTCCATGGAATTGGCCGAGCCACAATTCCTACGGTGCACGCCCACACGCCCGTCACCTAGCATGTGCGTCACCTAAAAACCAAACACATGACACATAATACGGGGTTTTGTACCCTCATAACCAAATTTAGAACTGTTACTTACCTCAATCCGAGCAAATCCCTACTCCAACACATGCTTGCCTCACAAAACGGCCTCTAAATGGCTCGAATCTAGCCATAAACAATTCAATATAATCAATACGGAATAAAGGAATCAACTCCATAATAAAAATGCTAAGTTATTATTCAAAAGTAAAAAATCGACTCAAAAGACGGCCCTCGGGCCCACGTCTTGAACTTTGATAAATGTCACAAAATCCAAAATCACATTCAACAACGAGTACAACCATACCAAATTTATTAAAATCCGACACCAAATCGTCACCCAAATCCCCAAATCAAACTCTCCAAATCCCTAGCCTCAAACTCTCAATTTACACCTTAAATACACACCAACTAGGTGGGAAAATCAATGGGGAAACAAGATTAATGATTGAAAATGAACACAAGGGACTTACCTCAAGAATACCCTCGAAAAGTTTCTCAAGAATCGCCAAAACCCGAGCTCAAAATATTTAAAATGAATCAAAATCGCGAACCCTTGTATTTAAGTGTTCTGTCCAGTACTTCCGCTTCTGCGGAAACGTAACAGCTTCTGCGGCGTCGCAGAAACGGCCACTCACCCGCATTTGCGGCTTCTTCCACTCCTATGGACCCTCACTCCACTCCTACGGACTCGCTTCTGCGAGCATCCAAGCCACTTCTGCGGAACCCAGCCCCTTGCTCAATTCCTCTTCTGTGGTCCCCCTACCGTATCTGCGGTCATGTAGATACGGAAAATCTATCGCACCTCCGGCCACCTGCACACACCCCTCCAATCTCATATATGCGCAACCCAGCCCACACCTGCGAGCTCGCACCTGCGATCAAATCTCCCCAGGTGTGTTTACACCAGCAGAGTCCAGCTTCAACAATCTCTCAACTTGAACTTTTGATCCGTTAACCATCCAGAATCAACCCGAGGCCCTCGAGACCTCAACCAAACATACCAACAAGTCCTAAAACCTCATACGAACTTAGTAGAACCCTCAAATCACATCAAACAATTTCAAAAACACGAATCACACCCCAATTAAAGCTTATTGAAACTAAGGAATTCCAACTTCCACAAATGACACCGAAACCTATCAAATCACATCTGATTGACCCTAAATTTTGCACACAAGTCAAATTTGACATTACGGACCAACTCCAACTTTCGGAATCGGAATCCGGCCCCGATATCAAAAAGTCCACTTCTGGTCAAACTTTCCAAAAATTCCAACTTTCTCCATTTCAAGCCTAATTCCACTACGAACCTCCAAATCACATTCCGGACAAGCTCCTAAGACGAAAATAACTCAAAAATAACCCAACGGAGCTAACGGAACCTACACAACTCTATTTTTGAGTCGTTTACGCATAAGTCAACATTCAGTAAACCATTGCAACTTAAGCTATCAACCATGAGACTAAGTGCCTCAATTCATTCCGGAACCTCACTAGATCCGAACCGACTACCCTAGCAAGTTGCATAATAGCTATAAAGTACAAAATGAGCAGTAAATGGGGGAACAAGGCTACAACTCTCAAAACGACCGATCGGGTCTAGAGTCGTACCTGGAGTTTCAAATAGGTGTGGATATATGTTCTACATCTCCCGCTCGGTCTCCAAAGTAGCTTCCTCAACTGATTGACCTCTCCACTGCATCTTCACCAAAGCTATGTCCTTTGACCTTAACTTTCCAACCTGTCGATCCAAAATGGTCACCGGCTCCACATCATAAGTGAAATCACCATCCAACAGAATCGTGCTGAAATCCAAAACATGAGACGGATCACCGACATACTTTCGGAGCATAGAAACATGAAACACTGGATGCACACTCGACAAACTAGGTGGCAAGGCAAGCTTGTAAGCCACCTCCCCAATCTTTTGAAATATCTCACACATCCCAATATACCGAGGGCTCAACTTGCCCTTTCTTCCCGAACATCATAACACCCTTCATGGGTGAAACCTTGAGCAGAACCTTCTCCCCTACCATGTAAGCAACATCACTGACCTTCCTGTCGGCATATCTCTTCCGTCTAGACTGCGCCATACGAAGCCGCTCCTGAATCAATTTAACCTTGTCTAAAGCATCCTGAACCAAGTCAGTACCCAATAGCCTAGCCTCGCCCAGCTCAAACTAACTCACCGGATTTCTACACCGTCTCCCGTACAAAGCCTCATATGGAGCCATCTGAATACTCGACTGGTAACTATTGTTGAAGGTAAACTCCGCGAGCGGCAGAAACTAATCCCAAGAACCCCAAAAATCAATGACACAAACGCGTAGCATGTTCTCTAATAGTTGTCCTCCAATATCTGAATAGTGCGCTCGGACTGTCTGTCCGTCTGAGGGTGAAATATTGTGCTCAACTCAACCTGGGTGCTCAACTCTTGCTGCACGGCTCTCCAAAACTGCGATATACACTGTGTGCCCTGATCTGAAATGATGGACACTAGCACACTGTGAAGGCGAACTCTCTTTCAGATGTAAATCTCAGCCAACCGCTCCGAAGAATAAGTAGTCCCAACTGGAACGAAGCGTGTGGACTTGGTCAGCCAATCCACAATCACCCAAATAGCATAGGACTTCCTCGAAGTCCGTGGGAGCCCAACTACAAAATCCATGGTGATCCTCTCCCATTTCCACTCTTGAATCTCTAACTTCTGAAGCAATCTACTCAGTCTCTGATGCTCATACTTCACCTGCTAATAGTTGAGGAACCAAGCTACAAACCCCACTATATCCTTCCTCATTCTTCTCCACCAATAATGCTGCCTCAAGTCCTGATACATCTTCACGGCACCCGGATGAATGGAATACCGCGAACTATGGGCCTCTTCAAGAAACAACTCACGTAGCCTATCCACATTAGGCACACAAATCCGACCATGCATCCTCAATACCTCGTCATCCCCAATAGTAACATCTCTGGCATCACCATGCTGAATTGTGTCCTTAAGGACAAGCAAATGGAGATCATCATATTGGCGCTCTATGATGCGATCATATAAGGAAGACCGAGAAACCACCCAAGCTAGAACCTGACTAGGCTCTGAGACATCTAATGTCACGAAGTGGTTGGCCAAAGCCTGAACATCAACTACAAGAGGTCTCTCACCAACACGAATGAATGCGAGGCTACCCATACTCACCACCTTTCTACTCAAAGCATCGGCCACCACATTGACCTTCCGGGGATGATACAGAATAGTGATATCATAGTCCTTTGTAGCTCCAACCATCTCCGCTGCCTCAAATTTAGATCCTTTTGTTTGAACAAGTGTTGAAGACTCCGATGATCAGTAAACACCTCACAAGACACACAATAGAGATAATGCCCCCAAACTTCAATGCATACTCAATTTCTCTAATACCTGCAAAATGTGATAACTCCAAATCATGAACATGGTAGTTCTTCTCATGGGGCTTCAACTGACGCGGAGCATAAGGAATCACTCTACCCTCTTGCATCAAGACACACCCAATATCAATCCGAGAAGCATCACAATACACTGTATAAGAACTAGAAGCTGAAGGTAGAACTATAACTGGAGCTGTGGTCAAGGAAGTTTTAAGCTTCTGAAAGCTCTCCTCACACTCATCCGATCAAGTGAAAATAGCACCCTTTTGGGTCAATTTGGTCAAAGGCGATGCAAAAGACGAGAAATCTTCCACAAAGCGACGATAATAATCGGCCAAGCCGAGAATGCTCTGAATCTCCATAGTTGAGGACGGTCTGGGCCAACTATGAACTGTCTCTATCTTCTTCGAATCCACCTGAATCCCCTTACTAGACACCATGTGCCCCAAGAAAGCCATTGAACTAAGCCAAAACTCACATTTGGAGAACATAGCATAAAACTTCTCCTCCCTCAACCGCTGCAACATAATCCTCAAATACTGGGCATGCTCCTCATGGATATGAGAGTACACCAGAATGTCATCAATGAACACTATGACAAACGAGTCAATATAAGGCTAAAATACATTGTTCATCAGATGCATGAATGATGTTGGGGAATTGTTCAGCACAAAAGACATCACAAGGAACTCATAATGGCCATAACGGGTCCTGAATGGTGTCTTTAGAATATCCGAGTCCCAAATCTTCAACTGGTGGTACCGAGACCTCAAGTCAATCTTAGAGAACACCTGCGCTCCCTGAAACTGGTCAAATAGATCATCAATGCGCGGCAAAGGATACTTGTTGTTGATTGTAACTTTGTTCAACTGCTTGTAATCAATGCACATCCGCATAGTACCATCATTCTTCTTCACAAACAAAACTGGTACACCCTAAGGTGACACACTAGGCCTAATAAACCCTTTATCAAGAAGTTCTTGAAGGTGCTCATTCAATTCCTTCAACTCAGCTGGTTCCATACGATACGGTGGAATAGAAATGGGTTGAGTGTCCGACACCAAGTCAATACCAAAGTCAATATCCCTATCGAGCGGCATGCCCGACAGATCTGTAGGAAACACATCTGAAAATTCTCACACCACCGAAATAGAATAAATAGTAGGAGTATCATCACCAACATCCCTCACAAAGTCCAAGTAAGATAAACAAACCTTCCCAACCATCCGCCGGGCCTTCAAATATGAAATCATCCTGTTGGGAACATAGTCTAGAGAACCTCTCCACTCGATCATTGGCAACCACGACATCGCCAACGTCACAGTCTTAGCATGACAATCCAGAACGACATGACATGGAGACAACCAATCCATACCCAAGATCACATTAAAGTACACCTTACTAAGCAATAAAAGATCAACTCTAGTCTCCAATCCCCCAATAGTCACTACACACGACCGATACACACGGTCCACAACAATAGTATCGCCCACTGGCGTAGATACATAAACAGATGAAATTAAGGACTCACGAGGCATATCCAGATAATGAGAAAAATATGATGATACGTACGAATAAGTGGAACCAGGATCAAATAATAAAGAGGCATCCCTGTAGAATACTGAGACAATACCTGTGATCATTGCATCAGAAGCAACAATATCTGGCCTGGCAGGAATAACTTAGAATCGGGCCTAGCCTCCACATGATCGGCCTCCCCCCGTTGGGCAACCCCTAGCTGACTGAACCCCACCCCGAGCTGGCCGGGCGGGTGGTGAAGTAACTGGTGCTGAAGTCGCAGCCTGAATCCTCTGCTGCACTGGACCTCTTGGGTGAAGAGGACACTACCTCCACATATGCCCAAACTCCTAGCACTCAAAACAACTCCTCAGTGCTGGTCGTGGGGACTGAAGGGAGCCCCGAGCATCGGGATAACTGCTAGAAGGACCCGATATTGATGAACCCTGAGCCGATGGACCACGGGACGAACTCTGAGCTGGAAGGGCATTGAGAGATTACTGACCCTGATGAGAACTGTATGACCCATGGTTAGATGATGCACCATGGTGAACTGGACGAGCCTTCTGAGCGTGCCTACAAGGACGACCCCTGCCGTGGTAGAACTGACCCCCAGAAGGGATACCGCTGAAACCACCCGATCCACGAGGCCTCTTGGCCTCCCTCTCTCCCTGCTCCTGGCTACGGACCATCTCTATCTGCCGAGCAATGTCAACCACCTCATCAAAAGTAGCACCAGACACCCTCTCTTAAGTCATAAGCAACTGCAGCTGATATGTGAGGCCATCAATGAACCTCCCAATCCTCTCCCTATCAGTGGGAACCAATGAAACTGCGTGACGAGACAACTCAGAAAACCTCATCTCGTACTGCGTCACAGACACGCCCTCCTGACGTAATTGCTCAAACTGTCTGCGCAGCTCTTCCCTGCGAGATTGCAGCACGAACTTCTCCAAGAAGAGAACGGAGAACTCCTGCCATGTAAGTGGTGCTGCACTGACTGGCTTGCACCTCTCATAAGCCTCCCACCATCTGAAGGCAGCCCTAGTTAACTAAAAAGTAGTGAACGAGACCCCACTGGTCTCCAGAATACCCACAGTGCGAAGAATCCACTGGTACTTATCAAAGAAACCCTGGGCATCCTCTGACTCAGCCCCGCTAAATGATGGAGGTTGAAGTCTCCCAAATCTCTCAAGTCTCCTCTGCTCATCATTAGTCATAACGGGGACCACCTGGGCAAGGGCAGCTGCAACCGGCTGGGATGGTAGTACCCCCGGTGTCTGGAGTCCCTGCATCACCTGCTCTGGAGTACGAGTGGTGGGGGTATGAGTACCTCCCCCGACCTGAGAAGTGGCTGGTACGGCCTGAGCCGAAACCACCTGAGCAAGGCCATTGCAAACAATAAATATCTGGGCTAAAGCCTCTTGAAGGCCTGGAATCACAATGGGCATAGCTGGTGCCTGAGCTGGCCCTACTGGCTCAACTACATTTGGAACCTGCTCCTGAGCTGGAGCAACTGGGGGATTTGCAGGTGCCGCTCTAGCTGCTGTACGAGCTGCACCTCTACCCCTACCGCGTCCTCGACCTCTCGTGTCCCTAGCTAGTGGTACTGGTGGCTGGCCGTCCTGTTCGGTAGCACATGTCCTCACTATCTTTGACAGAATAGAATACATAAGTTTAGTTACCGTAATCAACAAATCCGCACGACAAGAATACAAGAATGTATAGTTTACTAAGGGATCGCCAGCCTCTCGAAGATAAGTGCAGACGTCTTTATATCGATCCGCAAGACTCTACTAAACTTGCTCATGACTCGTGACACCTATGTAACCTAGGCTCTGATACCAACTTGTCACGACCCAAAATCCTAACCTGTCGTGATGGCACCTAACGTGGTACTAGGCAAGCCGACATTACGAAATAATTCCATCACTTTTAACAGAAAATGAATTAAAGCAGTTTAAATAATAAAACTTCTTATAAACAGGGATAGAAACCCAAAACACAATGCGGAAGTTCCCAACTATCGGGGTGTCACAGAGTACCTGAGCATCTATACATCACAAGTCGGGAAAACACTATTGTCTATGATAGTCTGAAACTAAATACAATAAGAGGAAAGATAGGGAAGGAGAGACAAGGTCGGCAAAACACTAGGCAACTACCTTAGAATCTCCAAAAGATCAACTATGCAATGGAATCAACACCCACCGTGTTCGGAAACACCTGGATCTGCACACGAAGTGCAGGTTGTAGCGTGAGTACAACCAACTCAGTAAGTAACAAGACTAAATAAAGAATTGAAAGTAGTGATGAGCTTTACAGTTAAAGTTCAATTACAGTAATCTCCACGTAAGAAGGCAGGCATGCTTTCAAGTTCGACAAATAAGTCCAAAATAATTATTTCATGTCAAGTTCATTTGAAACAGAAGATAATCTCTCTTAAAAATTTCAAGACAGTGATATATGACAGTTGAAGTGCAATAATAATGAAGTCAAATGCATCCTCACCGAGCAACAGTCACTCGGTCATTCCATTCCTCTCAGTCATTTCTCACAGTCACTCATTCCTCTTAGTCGCTCAGCACCCGACACTCGGCACTCGCACTCAGTAGGTACATGTACTCACTGGGGGTGTGTAAAGACTCCGGAGGGCTCCTTCAGCCCAAGCGCTATTACAAGCCAATCATGGCATATATCAATGAAACATGCTACGACGTGCATCCCGATGCCATAAATATCCTCACAAATCAGGCCCTCGGCCTCACTCAGTCATCAACCTCTCCAGTATCTCGGGCTCTCAGAAATCATGAAAATCAGCCCAAACAGAAATGATATAATGTATCAACAATGAACAATAGACACTGAGATGTAATATGCAAGTAAACCTGTGACTGGGTACAAAACAACAAATTATCAGATAGTTTAACATGTACATGACCTTTGTGGGTCCCTACACTGTTAACACATGGTCTAAACATGATTTGCAATTCAGTTTCTCTAATACGTGGAAAATGTATGGATAACTGCAGACTATTCAACTACACAGTTCCATGGAATTGGCCGAGCCACAATTCCTACGGTGCACGCCCACACACCCGTCACCTAGCATGTGCGTCACCTTAAACCCAAACACATGACACATAGTATGGGGTTTCATACCCTTAGAACTAAATTTAGAACTATTAGTTACCTCAATCAGAGCAAATCTCTACTCCAACACATCCTTGCCTCGCAAAACGACCTTCGAATGCCTCGAATCTAGCCATAAACAATTCGATATAATCAATAAGAGCTAAAGGAATCAACTCCATAAGAAAATGCTAAGTTATTAATCAAAAGTCAAAAATGACTCAAAAGCCGGCCCCCGGGTCCATGTCTTGAAATTCATGAAAAGTTGCAAAACCCGAAAGCCTATTCCACCACGAGTCCAACCATACCAAATTTATCAAAATCCAACACCAAATCATCACCCAAATCCCTAGCCTCAAACTCTCCGAATCCCTAGCCTCAAACTCTCAATTTACACCTTACATACACACCAACTAGGTGGGAAAATCAATGGGGAAGCAAGATTATTGATTGAAAATGAGCACAAGGGAATTACCTGAAGAATCCTCTCGAAAATCTTCTCAATAATTGCCAAACCCCGAGCTCAAAATGTTTAAAATGAAGCAAAATCGCGAACCCTTGTGTGCTATCCAGCACTTCTGCTTATCCGGAAACATAACCGCTATTGCAGCTTCATAGAAGCGACCACTCACCCGCATCTGTGATTCTTATGCTCCTGCTGCCCCTAACTCCACTCATGCGGCACCTCACTCCTCTCCTGCGGACTCGCTTCTGCGAGCATCTAAGCCGCTTCTCTGAAACCCAGCCCCATGCCCAATTCCGCTTCTGTGGTCCCCCTGCAGCATCTGCGGTCATGCTGGTGCGAAAAATCCTTCGCACTTGTTCCCACCTGCACACACCCCTACAAACTCACACCTGTGCAACCCAGTCCACACATGTGAGCTCGCACCTGCGATCAAAGCTCCGCAGGTGCGGTTACACCAGCAGAGTCCAACTTCAACTTTTGATCTATTAACCATCCAGAATCAACCTGAGGCACCTGGGACCACAACCAAACATACAAACAAGTCCTAAAACCTCATACGAACTTAGTCAAGCCCTCAAATCACATCAAACAACTTCAAAAGACATGAATCGCACACCAATTCAAGCCTACTGAAACTAAGGAGTTCTAACTTCCACAAACGACGCCGAAACCTATCAAATCACGTCCGATTGACCACAAATTTTGCACACAAGTCACATTTGACATTACAGACCTACTCCAATTTTCATAATTGGAATCCAACCCTGATATCAAAAAGTCCACTCCCGGTCAAACTTCCCCAAAATTTCAACTTTCGCCATTTCAAGCCTAATTCCACTACAAACCTCCAAATCACAATCCGGACATGCTCCTAAGTCCAAAATAACCCAACGGAGTTGTTTACACATATGTAAACATCTGGTTAACTATTTCAACTTAAGCTTTCAACCATGAGACTAAGTGTCTCAATTCATTTCGGAACCTCACCGGACCCGAACCGACGACCCCGGAAAGTCACATAACAACTATAAAGTACAAAATGGGCAGTAAATGGGGAAATGGGGCTACAACTCTCAAAACGACCGGCCGGGTCGTTACAAATTATGAGCATGTGGCGATTACCGGGCAGATTATATTATACGCACGTGAACTGTCCGTGCAGATGTGTTATGAAATGTGGGCACGAGATGATAGGGAAATATAATGATTTTGATATTGACACGTGAAATGTCCGTGCAGTTGTGTTATGAGAGCTGTGAGTAGATGGCAATTTTATTATTGGCACGTGAGTTGTCTGTGCGGTTACGATAGAAATATGAGCACGAGGTGCCGTAGAAAAATAAAAGTGGGTTGAGTCCCGTGTTACGAAAATAGGAAAGTGGGCTGAGACAATTGTTTTATGATTATGAAATAAGGTGTCACAGAGTGACGTTTAATTGAAATAATTATATTCAAAAATATTTATTTGAACGAATTATATTCGAAAAATATTTATTTTAAAGAATTATATTCGAAAGATATTTATTTGAAAGAATTATATTCAAAAGATTTATATTTAAAGGACTTACATTTGAAAGGCGTATATTTGAAGGACTTTATTAATTGGTTGTACTTGTGTTCCTTATTCGTTTGAGCAATATTTATGGTGTTCATGTTTCCCTAATGTTTATATTACCTGTTGATTTTCGCTGTTATTATTGTAGTTGTTTTCCAGTACTATTGTATACTGCTATATTGTACAGGTTATTTGACTAGTGAGTGTCTTGATTTTACCTCGTCACTACTCCACCGAGGTAAATCTTGATACCTACTGGGTACTGACTGTGGTGTACTCATACTACACTTCTGCACATTTTTGTGTAGAGCCAGGTATTGGAGATATCAGATTCAGACAGAGCTAGAGTGTGATCACAAGGATTTAAGATAAGGTTGCTTGGTCGTCGCAGTCCCTTTGAGTCTTTCTATTTTATTGTACTGTTAATTTCTTATTTGAACAATATTGCATATTTGATCCTCTAGATTATTCCATTTATTCAGTTAGAGTTCGTGACTCTGTATTACCATTCTTGGGAGGTTGTTAAAATTATTTCCGCTTTTGGTTATGACACTTGTATTAGATTATCTATAAAAAATGGCACTAAATATAATTGTAATCACCTTACCTAGTCTTAGAGACTAAGTGCCATCACGATGCCTGTGGTGGAATTTTGGGTCATGACAAGTTGGTATCAGAGCCCTAGGTTCATAGGTTCTATGAGTCACGAATGAGTTTAGTAGAGTCTTGCGGGTCGGTTCGGAGACGTTTGTACTTATCTTCGAGAAGCTACATAATTATTAGGAAAATTTCACTTCTTTCATTCCTGTCGTGCAAAATTTATTGATTTCGGAGTTTGAGCCTTTATATCTTTATTCTCTTACAGATGGTGAAGACACGCACTACCAGATCAGCTGGACAGACACCGGCGCCCCTGCTAGAGTTGTGAGAGGTCGGGGCCGAGGTAGAGGGCGAGGAAGGGCAAGTGACATAGCTAGAGCACCTGTTAGAGAAGCAGTTGATGAGACGCCAGTCACTCCAGTTGGGGGACAGGCACCAGAGGCACTTGCTGTTACCCCCGGACTTCAGGAGACTTTAGTGCAGTTCCTGAGCATGTTTGGTACATTGGCTTAGGCGTGATTGATCTCCGTTACACCAAATATTTCACAGATTGGGGGAGGAGTTCAGACTCCTATTGCCCGTACTCCATAGCAGCAGGTTCACATTGGTCAGGTTCCGGGTGTGGTGCCGGTACAACCTGTTATTCTGGTTCAGCCTGAGGTTAGGCCAGAAGCATCAGAAGAAGAACAAAAATGACTTGAGAGGTTTAAGAGGTATAGTCCACCTACTTTTAGTGGCATAACTGCCGAGGATGCCCGTGAATTTCTAGAAAAGTCTCATTGCATTCTCCGCACCATGGGTATTGTGGAAGTAAGAGGAGTTGCCTTTATTACATTTCAGTTGTCAGGAGCAGCGTATTAGTGGTGGCAGGTCTATTAGGAGGGCAAACCAACCGATGCCGCACCACCTACTTGGGCTTAGTTTTTAGATATGTTTTTGAAAGATTTTAATCCCCAGACTCTTCGAGATGCGTGGTGCACAATGTTTGAACGATTGTATCAGGGCACCATGACGGTGTCAGAATATGCCATCAGGTTCAGTGAGTTAGCCCGTCATGCACCTACTTTGGTTCCTACCGTCATAGAGCGAGTCTGAAGATTCATTGAAGGGCTCGATTATGATCTTAAAATATGCATGGCTCGAGAGTTGCAGATTGATACTCCATTACAGCAAGTATTGGAGATTATGAGGAGGATTGAGCGTGTTCGAGGTGAGGAAAGGGAGTCTAAGGAGGCCAAAAGGTCACGAAGCTCCAGAGGGTTCAATGGATTTTACTCTTCAGCTATGAGCCATTATGGCGGAGGCTCGAGTAGTCGGCCAGCTCAGTCCACATATCAGATTACTCGGGGTGCTCCAGTAAGTTCTTATAGTGCACCACCCACACGAGATTCTTACAGTGGCTATTTCAGTTATTCGGCATAGGCTCAGTACTAGCAGCCGCGATCGCAGATGGGTTGTTATGACTGTGGTGATATTAGGCACATCATGAGAGATTGTCCCAGGCTTGGGAGAGGTAGATTTCCTCAGGGAACTCAGGCTAGGGCCCCATTTCAGTTACTACTCCACCTACATATCCCGTTAGGGTTGGAGGACAGGCAGGTAGAAGGGAAGCCCCGACCCGGCCCGTTGATATATTTACCATGGTATGGCTGAGGCTGCTACGCCAGATGGTGTCATTACAGGTATGATCTTGATTTGTTATAAAGGAATATTTTCTTAACTCGATTCGGTTCTGTGTATCGAGGCGAGTCTTCCTATCATACTTCAATTATGGGTGAGATTCATAATCCTGTACTCCGCTTATGTGTTTACCCTTGTTGGGAGATTTTATGGCGATAGCCGTGTCTATCATTCTGTTGTGGTCACTAATGAGAACTGTGAGGCTAAATATGATTTTTTGTTACTCATTACAGTGAGTTTTGCTGTAATTTCGGGACAATTGGTTACAATTTGTGAATTATATGCCTTACCAGTATGGGGGTTCCTTATGTGTTGTGATTTTGTTGAACATAATTTATTTAAAAGAAGAAATGGAAAGTTTCAGTTGGCACTATGTGAATAATACTTATGATTCAGAGCTGAGGATGGAATCCTCGCGTGTTAATGTGAATTGATATGTTTGAACCGGGCTACGTGCCGCGGTGGAAGTTATATCAGATGAGATCCTTGCGGTTAAATTCATATGTTTTAAATTCTCCTTTGTGAAATTTATTGGCATTATAGTACTAATAGGGAGTCATGCCTGTTAGGCTTATTTGATATTTCTTTTATATGTTTCTTTGGGTATATTTATCCATAATTGTGTTGTGTTTATTGTGTTTTAGCGTACAAAGTATGTGCCTAGGTGGTGTTAAATGTGGCTCGATGATTCAGGTGAATAATTATGAGGTTTTCATGTTCCTCAAATCGTTGTCAGTATTGTGAAGGTTTGAAACATTGCTTGAATTGAGATGGGATTAATTGTCGGTCCTATAATTGATTGTGGGTAGCTATTGGTGCCACAGTTATTATTTTGGGCCTATGTATGATGTGTTACATTGTATGAATGCGTTGTGCGAGTGTAGCCATGAGTGCTACAACTGGTTGAGACTAATACCATGTGTTGATGTGTAAATCAACCCTTTTGAAAATATTTGGAGTGTAAGAAAATTTGGTTTTAAGGCTTGTAATGTAAACAGGAGAAATAATCTCAACTGAAATGGTGTTTTCGGACCCATGTTAATTTGCAGTGACGTAGAATCACCCGCGAGTAAATGTATGAAGAATATATTCAGTAACTTAATGTCCTCAGAAAGATTCTTGGCACATTCGAGGACGAACGTATGTTTAAGAGGAGGAGAATGTAATGACCCGACTTGTCGTTTTAAGAATTTACGTCATGTTCAACGACTTAAGGTCATGAGCAGCTTCGTAATGTGTGTTATGACTTGCGTGTGTGGTCGAGTTTGGTTTTCAAATTATTCAGGATTAAATTCAAAGAAACATTCTTATTTTTGAAGCTTAAATGGAAAGAGTTGACCGAAGTTTAACCTTTGAGCAAACGACTCCGGAATGGAATTTTTATGACTTCAATAGCTTCGTATGGTAATTTCGGACTTAGGCGTACGTTCGGATTTGGATTTGGAAGTCCATAGGACAATTTGGCACATTTTGGCGAAAATTGGAAAAAACTTGAAGTTTGAAATATGTATAAGTTTGACCGAGGGTTGACTTTGTTTATAACGGGTTTGAATTTCGATTCCAGAAATTGGAATAGCTGTATTATGTCATTTATAACTCGTGTGCAAAATTTGAAGTCATTTCGGATTGAGTTGATACGTCCGGAGGTCATTTCATGCAAGAAGACTATTTTGGAATATCGGCCTAATTCAAAAAGGTAAATATCTTGCCTAACCTTGAGTGGGGAGAATTACCCTTTAGGCATTGAGTCGTATGTGCCATTTGTGTAATGTGCAAGCTGTGTACGTGAGGTGACAAGTTCGTACTCAAGCTTATATGTGCAAATTCTATTGGTTTAAGTTCTTAAGCATCTTTATGTATTAAATTAGAAATTTGTTGGCACTTATTAAATCATTTATTTGTCATGCCTCATTCCTTGTTTGCCGAGTTTGTTTTTATATGATAATTGGGTGTGATCGCCACTTGACTTTTATGTGAATTTTGTATTATGTTGAGTTGCCATTTCGTGGAAATAATTCAATTACGGATTTTTCATCTGCAAATAATTAATTAACTAAATTTAAAAAGAGACATTAATCTATTTACCTAAAATTTGGATTAAAGAAGACGTTGTTCTATGTTGAGTAACTTTTCCATGCTTGTTGTAGTTTTGAGATTCTATATACGTTGTGTTGAGATGTAACGACCCGACCGGTTGTTTTGAGATCTAGCGCGTCGTTCAGCAGTTTGAGGCCTTGAGTAGCTTCACTTCAGGTATTATAACTTGTATATGTGGTCGGAATTGAATTTTGGGAAGTTTTTAAAGCAAATATACTACTAGGTCACTCCCTAGTATATATATATATATATATATATATATATATATATATATATATATATATATATATATATATATTATAAGCATGAAGATTTTTGGGTGAATTTAATTTACCATAATAACAAAAACAATGAAACAAATAAAGCCAATTGCTATTGCTACCAAATACAATGTAGCATTAGCATAAATATAAATGGAAAATACTAATCTACAAATTTAAAATATCCACTTGTTGCCGACAACAATGAATTCACACCAGTTGCAAACAATTCCTTGTAGCACCTATAATGCTCTCACCAGGCACCATTTGTTGCAATCCAAATGAGTAGGTATCTATAAATACACAAGATGTACAGCAAAGCAGTTCAGACATCTTTACTTTGGGGCTGTAGAATTCCAGCAGTAGTATTGATACAGAATAAAATCATTTGATACTTCTTTGCCAGAATGAGTAGTATTGATGAGGCTACGACTGGGAAATGCCACAGATCCAGAGAATTGTTGTACTGGACTAAGTTGTCATGTGCATCCATCATTAGTAGATCACAGGTGAGTTTGATGTCGTGTAAGCATCACTGTAGCACTGGATCAGGTGAAACGACTAGCTGTGGAACTTGAATTGTATCTTCCCATATGGTGATGCAGCAACCACAGATTGAGCATTATGTAATGCTAATACAACTGAGTGTTGAAACATATCCATACAGGAGATATACTCCAAATATCCCATTATAGTCAGTATCCCTAATAGAAGCTAATCAATCTGTGTAATAACAACCCAAGCAGTCCCACAAAGTGTAAGGATCACAATTGCACCAACATTAGTTGATATGCACAAGGTAGTTCTTCTTGATGTTTTGAATCAAACAACTTATGTTTTGGTGCTGCAGAAACCAATAAGTACTGGTGGTTGCCAGTGCTGTAATTCCAAATTGAGCTTGTTGTGAAATGTTCTGTTGATTTATGTATAGAATATCACTCCTTGCCATCGGCTCAGTTAGTTGAACCTATCTTTGGAACCTGATAATGAATCAGAACTCCACAGGTTCAAGGATGAGTCTGTTGTGGCAGTAGCACTGGAGCAGTAGAAACCAACAATTGGTGAGGTTGAATTGTATCTTCCTAGTTGGTGATGCAGCAACCTTAGATTGAGTATTAAGAAATACTAATACCACTGAGAATTGATACATCTCCATACAGAAAGGATTTAGTGCTAGGAACCCATTATAGTAAGCCTCTTCAGTCGAATGTTTTTCCATTTCAGATCAGTCATAGTAATTTTTGCTGCAGAAACTAAAAACATACTGAACTGGAACCAGGCGCTGGTACTGCAGAACCAAAATCACGGGTGGTTCCTTTTGTTGTAATTCTCTGCACTAATTGCAATTGCAGATGCCCCAACAGTCTATGCTTAACTCTTGAACCAGCAGTAGTTGATGTGCAAAAATAGTACAGATTGAGTGTGTTGTGCATTGATGTTCTCTTGATGTATTTGTATAAGATCAGTCTATGCCATTGCCTGAGTTAGCTGAACCTGTTTTAGGAACCTGCACAATGTAGCAAACAAGTTAGGAAGGGAGTTTGTGCTCCCAGGTTGTTGTGTGTTCTGGGAGCATTGAAGAAGCTTGGTTTGTAAGTGAGGTAAGCGGGCTTTGTCTACTGCTAGGTTTGTATATTGTTGTTGTGTGTCGCCAAACTACCCCTAGAATGAGAATGAAGCCATGCTAATGCCACTGAGAAGTAATGAGATAACACATAACAATGCAATACCACCCCAAGCATAGCATCAAAAGCAAATCTATGTGAGTGTAGATTGCTTGTTATATTGAAGGTCATGAGGTGGATGTAAGCCCAGTAGCAATGAAGAAGCAGTAGATCCAATACATAGTTATTGGTTTGCTCAAAGGCAGTTATATCCAACCAATCAGCTGTAGTATTTCACATGCAAAGACAACAAACAATGCTAATAACAATGTGAGTAAGACAGGAGGGTAAGAGCAAGCTGTTGGTCATTGGTTGCATAAGCTGTATGCTTATGATGACATGTTGTTGAAGAAGCTAGAGTTGCGAGAAACTGGTGGGTGACTGTTTTAGGAATTTTGATTTCCTGTTGCATTTGGTAGTGTTGAAGTGAGGAGTGTTGTGGTTGTCTTGCCTGTATGGCTTAAAATGTTTGTCTTGCCTGTTAGGATTGCAGAAATATGAATCAACGAGAGGCAAAGCATTATATGTTTTGATCATCAATCAGGTTCTCTTTTCTTTGCAATCCTAATCCGAAGGTTAGGAATTTGTGATTTGTCCATATTGATCAGTTTTTTGCTGCAATTGATAATTCATGAAATGACTGAAATGTGAGTGTACCTACAAAACATAAAGCTAGGTTAGCAATAAAATCTGCAACAATGATCCCTTCCCTTAGTACAAGCTAAAAGAGAATATTGTAGTTGTTCTTTATCTGCTTGATCTTCCTTACTTAAACACTTATACACCATGGAGTTGACCATTCCCCATCAATAATGTTCCTCATCACCAAGGAATCAGTCTCCATAATCAGTGGATGTAATTGCCTTTCAACACAGTATTCTAACCGCACACAAATAGCCTTTGCTTCTGCCACTATATTGGTTGCCTCTCCTATTTCACTTGCCTTAGCAAAAACCAAATCACCCACATGATCTCACACACAAAATCCATATGAGCTTGGTCCGGGATTACTTCTTGATGCACCATTTGTGTTGCACTTGAACTACTTTTCATAAGGAAGTTGCCATGTCACTTTCTTGGTCACAACATATGGCTTGTAACCTTCCAAGAATATGATCATTTATGGCCATAAAAGGGGGATGCCTAACAGCCATGGATACCTCACTCTTGCTAGGTAATGTAGTGTCTTGTTTACCTCATGAAGCACCCTATTGCAGGATATTGTACCTCCATATTTCATTATATTTCTCCTCTTCCAAAGTTCCCATGCGATCACCGCTGGAACTGCTTGAAATATTGGCTTTAGTTTAGGACAACATTGTGCATTCCACCATGCTCTTATTACTTGATGAACCTGTATCGGATTTACTACCAACCCTGCTGCTTGAAAGAAAGTCTTCCATACCTTGTTTGTAGTTTCACTCGTTAAGAAAAAATGCTGGAATGAGTCTTCTTGTGGTTGTGAGCAGCACTAGAACTTGGACACTATCATATACCCACCTCTCCTTAACAAGACATCTATGGGAATCTTCCTTTTCCACAATATCCATAGAAAGAAGGAGATTTTAAATGGTAAACCTTGAGTCCACATCTTACTGTAATCAGGATTAGTAGGTGCTCTATGTCTCAAAATCTTCCAAGAACTACTAATAGAAAAATTTTCTGAAGGTATAGGCATCCATATAGGAATATCCCAGCCATCATCACTAGTGTCAAATAGAACTTCTTGTCTGATATATTGAGCAATGTCTATAGGAAAAGACTGATCCAGGAGTTGCTCATCCCAGTCATCATCCACTGTCAAGTCAGCTACTTCCTGTATATCTTCATTGATTGGGTAGTCTCTTGGAACAACATGGTACAAATAACCTAGTCCAGTCCAATTCTCATGCCAAATGTTAGTTGATCCCCTTTTTATTTTCCACAATATCTCATGCTCCACCTCTTGCCTGGCCTCTAACATTTTCCTTCTTACATGAGACCCCCCTCTAAATTTGACCACTGTTGCCAGCTCATTTTTACAGTATTTGTTCCATATGAAATTAGACCATAAGGAATTCTATGTCCTAAACTTCCACCACAACTTGGCAAGTAAATCTCTAGAGACATCATGCAGAGATCTAAAACCTACTCCCCCTCCTTCCTTTGGTAGGCATAGATTTTGCCATTTTATCCAATGTCTACTTCTACCTTCATCTTTGTTACTCCAGAAGAACCTATAAAAGGTTTTATGAAGGTGTTCAAGTACATTGTTAGGTGGATCAAGGACATAAAGGATGTATGTAGGCATGCTTTGTAGGACACTAGTGATTAATGTAGCTTTTCCCCTGTAGGACAGTAGCTTCCCCTTCCAAGAGTGTGGCTTTCCCTTCACAATTTTAATCAAGTCATTGTAATAATCCTTCCTTCTTCTTGTGTAGAATATTGGACTACCAAGATAAGTGAATGGAAACTCACCCCTTGAGAATCAACTAATAGCACCTACAGAGTTGAACAATCTTGCAGACACAGTAGAGTGCATATAAAAGGAACTCTTTGTCTTATTGATCATTTGGCCAGAAGTGTGCTCGTACTTGTACAAGACTTTTATAATCTTCTCTAAAAATAATGGATCAGTTGAAGCAAAGATTATAGTATCGTCTACGTAGGTTAAATGATTCAATGGATCAGTCCACTTGGGCATGCCAAAGCCCTTGAATTTCTGGTTTTCAAATAGCTTATTTAAAGACCTAGATAGTACCTCTATAGAGAGTATGAACAGGGATGGGGAGAGAGAATCCCCTTGCTTTACAGCTCTTGTTGAGTGAAAGAAACCTGAAGCTTGACCATTAATCAGAACAGAATACCGGTTGTTGGATAGTAGATTCCACACCATGTTGATGAAGCATTATGTAAATCCCATTTTCCTCAAAACATTCATTAAATACTTCCAAGAGACCTTATCATATGCCTTTGCCATGCCAAGTTTGATAATTACATTGGCAGGTTTTCCCCTTAACCTTATGCCAATAACAATCTCCTGAGTTAATAAGATATTTTCAAATATACTTCTTCCCTTGATAAATCCTGACTCGTTGGAAGAAATCAAAAAAGGCAGTATCTTTTCCAGCCTATCATGAACAACTCTAGATATCACTTTATTCATAAAATTGCTTAAGCTTATAGGTCTGAGATCAGTGAATGTTTGAACATGTTGTTTGTTTGGCAGCAAGACAAGGTTTGTGTGCGTTATAGACTTGGGAAAATGAATTCCTCCATAAAACAGTTTTAGCATCTCATGCATATCTTCACCTATTATATCCCAACATTCGTGAAAGAAAATGCCTGTGAAAATATCTGGACCACCTGCACTCTCACCACTCAAAGAAAGTACTCCTGCCTTTACCTCCTCAATTGTAGGAATTCTACAAAGCTCTAAGTTTTGATCACTAGACACCATTGGAGGTACATTGTTTAGAAGATCAAAGCATGTAGGGTCATCTTCTTGTGTAAACTGCTTCTGGAAAAATTTTGCTGCTGCATCAGCCAGCTGATCTTATGACTCAATCCAAGCACCATCATTATTCTGGATTCTCTTCAGTTGGAGCTTCTGCCTTTTACCATTGACATGGTTATGGAAACATCTAGTATTTATATCTCCTTCTCCAAACCAGGACATTCCTACTTTTTGTTTCCAATACTGCTCCTCTATGCTCAAATATCTCTTTAACTCAGATTGTTCTTTTTGAAGTACAATTCTATTCTCTATTGTTGGTTCTTCTTCAAATAGCATTTCTTTTACTCTGACCACATATTCTCTTAAAGCTAGTTGTTTAAAGATATCCCCATAAGTGAGATTGCTCCATTTTTAAAGATCAGTCTTAACTCTTTTTAGTTTTTGTTTGAACATCAAGAAGGGGTCACCTGTGAAATCAGCCAGCCAATTCTGTCTAACTACCTCCATAAAAGAGGCATGTGTTGTCCAGAAATTCAAAAATTTGAAAGGTTTGGCAATTTGAGTGTTCTACTCACCACAACTCATCAGTAGTGGTGCATGGTCAGACCCTGTTCTGATGTGGTACTCCACTTCTGTACTAGGTGATAAAGTCTGGAATGGCACATTGACAAAACATCTGTCCAACCTTTTGAATATGCATTCTGAGTGTAGTCTCCCATTCCACCATGTGAATGGACTTCCTTTGTACCCCAGGTCAAATAGCCCACAAGAGTGTACACAAAAGGCAAAATTTTCATATTCTGGAGGGTAAACTGGTAGTCCACCAATCTTCTCTTCTTCATTAAGAATCACATTAAAGTCCCCTCCAACCACCCAATGTAATTCCATGTCTCTAGCAAGGTAGTATAGATTATCCCACAATTCTAATCTAACCAGGGATGAACACTTCGCATATACAAAGGTCATCATGATGTGCTACTCAATATCTTGATGATAAACAATGATTGTAAGTTGATGGTCAGTGTCAATCACCACATCCCACTGGACCACAGCATCAAGAAATAATCATATCTTGCCATTGATATTAGATATTGTTGCTTCCATGCCTAGTCTCCTCCTATAGTTCTGAATAAGCCTCTACTTTTGGAAAGGTTCCATGAGTGATATAGTGAAAACACCATATTCTCTTTGCATGTTGATAACTCTCTGAAATGCCTGCTGAGTTTTAACAGATCTTATGTTCCATATGAGTGTCATAATCATCATATAGTGGTGGAGGCTGCCCTCTTGGGCAGTATTCTTGTGATGAGTTTGCTTCCTTCCTTTCTTACCATGTTTAGCTGCAGTCCTAGGTGACAAATCTCCTTCCCTTGCCACATACTTGAAATTCCCAGCTGTAGATTCATCAACACCTTCATCTTCTAGTTGTTCATTAGTGTCCAAGGCTTTATGAATTTCCAAAGGCAGTTCCTTGTGTGCAATAATGTCATGCATAATCTGATTAGAATATTGCATTGGTATATTGATTTGATTCTACATTGGAGATCCAGTGGCTGATGTAATTGCCATAGGCAGTGTATCAATTACAGCTGACTCCCTAGGAATTATAGCTGACCCTACTTGCTCGTACATAATTGTTGGATCCTTCCTATTTACATTTTGAGAGGCTGACCTAAGTATATGGTGATCTGTCTCTGCATCATCATTACTGACCTGCACCCTGTCTGGAAATATTACCATTGCACCTTCAACGTTGGCTACTAGTTCCCCAGTTTTGTTGTTGTCCAAAGCATTCCTGGATACCTCTATATTAACCTATGCTGGCATTGATTTAACTCTTTGATCATCAAGTCTTAGTCTTGTGTGTGCCTTTGAACTTACTTTACCTCTCCCTAGTTGTATAGAGCCTGTAGTTTTTCCATTTGAATTAGGTGAGTCCACAAATATATAATATGGTATTTCTTGACATGAGTGGTTGAGGGTCACATTAAGTGTTTCCTTATGCGTTCCAAAGTTCCTTTGAACCTAGTCAATGGTATTTTCTTTTGTCCCTGAAGCATTTTGCCCAGTATTAGTAGAGATAGAGTTTCTGGTCAGCTCTACAGCTTTAGGATTTGAATTTGATTTATCATCAGTTCTTAGATGCCAGGAAGTTCGGAGTTGATTTGGAAAGAACATTTTAATTTCGGAAGCTTTAAGTTTAAAGAATTTACTAAGGCTTTACTTTTGAGTAAACGACCTCGGAATCGGGATTTGAAGGTTCCGATAGGTTTGTATGCTGATTTTGGATTTGGGCGTATGATCCGGTTGAGTTTCGGGTGGCCCAGAAGCATTTGGGCACTTATTATGGAAAGTTAACATTTTTGAAAGTTTAAGAATTTCTTAAGTTTGATTTGAAGTTAACTTTGGTGTTATCGATGTCCGTTTGGGGTTCTAAGCCTTGAAATAGGTTCGTATCATAATTGGAAACTTGCACGCAAAGTTTGGCGTCATTTTGGAATGTTTTAATATTGTTCAGAAGCATTAATCGAAGTTTGGAAGTATTTCGATCATTGATTCATAGTTTCGATGTTGTTTGGCGTGATTTGAGGCCTCGACTAAGTCCTTAATGTATTTTGGGACATGTTTGTATATTTAGTCAAGGTCCCGGGGGCTTCGGGCGGATTCCGGATGTTTAACGGATCGGATTTTTGACTTAAGGAAAAGTTAGAAATTTTGATTGCTGGTGTTTTCACACTTGCACATGAAGGACTGGAAGTGCGGTGTCGCAAAAGCAAGGCAGTGGCTCACAAAAGCGTCCAGGGCAGGGCTGGACTAAGGTCGCAGGTGCGAAGAACTTTTCCGCACCTACGCAATCCTGGAAGCGGAAATGGAAGCGCATAAGTGGATTTTTCAGGGAAAGGCTAGGACCGCAGATGCGGTCGCATTTTCGCAGAAGCGGAACCGCACATACAGATGAGGCGTCGCAGAAGCATGGGAGCAAAAGCACTGGAGGGGCTACAGATACGGTTGTCGACCTTGGCTGGATTCTCGCAGGTGCAAGCTTGATGCCGCAGAAGCGACCTTTGGGACCGCAGAAGCGGAATATTCTGGGTAGTATGGGTTTTAAAAATGGGATTTGGCCCATTTTCTTTCATTTTCTCTTGGCTTGGGCAATTTTTAGAGAGCTTCAAGTGAAGATTTTCATCATCCATGTCAAGGTAAGTAATTCTAACATATTGTGAGTTAAATACATGGTTTATATTTGAATTTGAACATGGAAATGAGTAGAAATTTGGGATTTTGGTAGAAAACCTATAAATTGATATTTTTGGATTTTCACCACGAAATAGGACATGGAAATTGGAATAAATTATATATTTGAGTTCGTGGTGTTATGGGTAAAGTTTATCTTCAAAAACTTTCGGAATCCAGGCATGTGGGCCCGAGAGTTTACTTTATTGACTTTTCGAGCGGAGTTGGGAATTGTTATAAATTGTTAAAATGTAAGCATTGGTGTATATTTTTATTGATTTGCACATTGTTTGACTAGTTTCAGATCGTTTGGCTTAGAGTTGAGTGTTAGAGTGGCGTTGGAGCCGGTTATGGAAATTCGAAGCGAGGTAAGTCTCCTGTCTAACCTTGTGAGGGGGAAACTACCCCTAGGTGATGTAATTGCTATGTGATACTAATTTGTGGGTGCTACGTACGCACGAGATGATGAGAGTCTGTACGTAGCTAAAGCATGTTTATGTCCGAGTAGACTTAGGACCTTATTATGTAATAATTGAATTATTTAAACTCATTCTGCTGGCTTAATTAATTGAACTTATAGTTGAAATTGATTTAGAAATAAATGTATGTATTCTAGGCCAAACCTTATCACCTTGAGATGTTGGGTAGTAATTTGAGAAACGATAAAGACTATATTCACTTAGGCTCATGTACTGTATTGTAAACATGTACTGTATTGTAAGCACGTGTCTCGTAATTTGGCAACTTCCTTCCTTTATTGTGGAGCGAGCCGAATGCCTCGGTAGAATCGTGCGTTACATCGTTGGTAGTCCGAATATTCACGAGATAATCTTTCTATTGATGCCCAACATTTTACATGGTACTTATTATCCGTTTGTTACTAGTACTTGAAACATCTGAGCTGATGAGGTAGAATACAAGATTGAGGAATTCATACTTTAAAAGAAATATTTGGAAGACTAGGTAACTTACAGATTTACCCTGTTATAGTTGTGTGCTTCACACCTGCTTATTGTTTTGTTATATTGCTTTGTTGGACCTCTAGTAAGTGTCGATGTCGACCCCTCGTCACTACTTCTTCGGGGTTAGGCTAGATAATTATTGGGTATGCGTTGATTTACGTACACATGCTGCACTTCTGCACTAAATGGTGCAGGATTTGACAGATTCATTTGATGATCATTTTGGTGCGTAGGCGCAACTGTTGAGGAGATTTTGTGTGAGCTGCATCCCAGGCTACGCATCGCAGTCCACATAGTCCTCATTGTACTATTTATTTTATCCTATCTTATTTACATTCCAGACAGATGTTGTATTATTATTGTACTCCTTAGTAAATGCTCATGCACTTGTGACACCGGGTTTTGGGGTGTACTAGTTGATGCTTACGGTTATATATATGATCATCCCCTTTCATTTCTCTTATAAACTATAATTCTGTACATTTCTGTGGATTTAACAGTGTAAATTTCCTTTTCTTATTAAAATTTGTGATTTCAAAAGTAATAAATTGAGTAATTAAATTGATAAGTCACTGTTGGCTTGCCTGACGGCGGTGTTAGGCTCCATCACGACCTATAGTGGAGTTTGGGTCTTGACATGGGCCGTGGGCTATCTTTTGTAAAATTAATGGATTTTGTTGTACCTTTGGAAAGGTTGTGGCCTACAGGAAATTTGTAAATACGAGTTGATTATGTGGTGGTGTTGTGATAGTTTACTGTGTGAATTGTTGTGTGATTTGGGTTACTGTTATGCGGCGTATAAGGGTAGCATTCCATTGTTGATATTATGCGGGTATAAGGGTGGAATTTCACTGATGTTATGTGTGTTGGGATATTGTCTAGGCATAGTGATTAGGGTGTCTATTATACGGAGCGAGGAGGCTATTATACGGAGCAGTAGGGAGGCTATTATAGGAGCGATAAGGGTGGCTATTGATATTTTCAGGGTGGAGGTATAAGGGTGGCTATTATATGGAGTGCTATGGGTGTCTATAGCAGAGATAAGGGTGGCTATTATGAGGGATGATATGTGATGATGTGGGGTTATTGTGTTGGTGATTTTCATGTGATGTTATGATTTTCCTTGTGTTTATTTTTATATCTTGTGCAACTTATCTTTTTATTTCAGTAAACTTGATAATAGTCTGATCCACGTTGAAATTGTGAGCCAGTGGGGTTTGCCGGGTGGATTATGTTATTGGCACGTGAACTGTCCATGCATATGTGATATGAAATGTGGGCACGAGGTGCCGGGAAAATATAATGATTTTGACATTGGCACGTGAACTATTTGTGCAGTTGTGTTATGAGATGTGGGCACGCGGTGCCGTGATTAGATAATGAATTTATTATTGGCATGTGAGTTGTCTGTGCGGTTACGAGTACGAGGTGTCGTGAAAATATAAAAGTGGGCTGAGACCCGTGTTACGAAAATAGGAAAGTGGGCTGAGACCCGTGTTTTATGATTAGAGTCCGATAATACCAAAGTCCACTGTAAGACAACAACAACAACAACAACAACAACCCAGTATAATCTCACTAGTGGGGTCTGGGGAGGGTAGTGTGTACGCAGACCTTACCCCTACCATGAGGTAAAGAGGTTGTTTCCAATAAACCCTCGGCATCCTTCCCTCCAAGAACTACCCACCTTGCTCTTGGGGTGACTTTTAATTGAAAGAATTATATTCAAAAGTATTTATTTGAAAGAATTATATTCGAAAGACATTTATTTGAAAGAATTATATTCGAAAGATATTTATTTGGAAGATTTATATTTAAAAGACTTACATTTGAAAGGCGTATATTTAATGGACTTGATTAATTGGTTTTACTTGTGTTCCTTATTCGTTTGAGCAATATTTATGGTGTTTTTGTTGCCCTGTTGTTTATATTACCGGTTGATTTTTGTTGTTATCATTGCTAGTTATTTTCCAATACTATTGTATACTGCTATATTGTACAGGTTATTTGACTAGTGAGTATCTTGACTGCACCTCGTCACTACTCCATCGAGGTTAGTCTTGATACTTACTGGGTATTGAGTGTGGTGTACTCATACTACACTTCTGCACATTTTTGTGTAGAGCCATGTATTTGAGATATCAGATTCAGACAGGGTTAGAGTGTGATCGCAAGGATTCAAGGTAGGGCTGCTTGGTCGTCACAGTCCCTTAGAGTCTTTCCATTTTATTGTACTATTAATTTATTATTCGAACAGTATTGTATATTCGACCCCCGAGATCATTCCATGTATCCAGTTAGAGTTCGTGACTCTGTATTACCAGTCTTAGGAGGTTGTTATAATTATTTTCGCTTTTGGTTTCGACCCTTGTATTAGATTATCTATAGAAATAAATGGCTCGAAATGTAATTGTAATCGTCTTACCTAGTCATAGATACTAAGTACCATCACAACATCTGTGGTAAAATTGTGGGTCGTGACAGATATAGACTATCATATTAGGAAGAAACTACTCCCAAATTTGAATTGAAATTTTTTTATTTTCAAATAATTTTAAAACTCCAACTTGAAACTACTCCCCAATTTGAATTGGCAATTTTGTTTTTTATTTTTAAAAAAAATAAAAATTTAAAACTCCAACTTTGTTGAAGCTTTGTCCTAAAACTCTACACTTGGCATCATATAATTATTTTATTGTCATTTGAGGAAAATTTATGGTTAGAGAGAGAGAGGGAGGGAGAGAGAGAGAGAGAGAGAGAGAGAGAGAGAGAGAGAGAGAGAGAGAGAGAGAGAGACTACTATATTAGGAAGAAACTACTCCTCAATTTGAATTGGTAGTTATTTATTTTTTCTTATTTAAAGGTACTTATATACCATCGAATAAGTTTTTTGTTATGTATTTTTTTAATTATATTTCTAATGTTTAATGCTATTACATTATTAGTAGAAATATTTATTTGCATATTACTTTGTTTAATATTTTGTCGTATATTTTATTACTTTTGATTTTTTTTTTATTTTGAAGTGTATTCAATTGGTCCCAATAATATTATCTTAATTTTAATGAATAAAATATCTATTAAATTAAAGGGACTTATATTGTCATCGAATAACTTTTTTGTTCTATATATTTCTTTATTATATTATCAAATTTTTAGTATTATTGCGTTGTTAATAGAAATGTATATTAGCATATTACTTTGTATAATATTTTTGTCTGCTACTTTCTTTTTGTAATATAATAGAAGATATATATTATAATGACCTGACCGGCCATTTTACTTTTTAGATCCCCTTTCCCCTAATTAAGACTCCCCGTATATGCTTTTACTATTTTATGACTTGCGGGAATGGTTAGTTCGGGTTTGGAAGGGTTCGTATTAAAATCGGAACACTTGGTTCCTTAATATTGGCTTAAATGGTTAAGTTTGACTTGAGTCAACGTTTTGAGTAAACAACCTCAGAATCGGGATTTTACGGTCCCAATAGGTTTGTATGATAATTTTGGACTTGGGCGTATGTTCAGATCGGGTTTCAGATGACCTGGGAGCGTTTCAGCGCTTAATATTGAAAGTCGACGCATTTAAGGTTTTCAAGTTCTTTAAAGTTGGTTTGAAGTGGATTTTGTTGTTATCGAGGTCCGTTTGGGATTCCGAGCCTGAGAATAGTTTCATATGGTAATTTAAGACTTGCACGCAAAATTTGGCGTCATTCTGAAGTTTTTGAGTTCCATGATTTGATTCATGCGTTTTGGCGTCTGATTCATGATTGTAGATGTTATTTCGGTGTTTCGATCGCGCGGGTCAGTTCGCATGATATTTTTAGACTTGTGTGGACGTTTGGTGTGGAGGCCCGAGGGCTCGGGTGAGTTTCGGACGCGTTCAGAGGGATGCAAGGATTTCAATTTTCTGGTTTTTTTGTTGGTGCCTCAAGTATCGCAAATGCGAGGTTTTTTTCACATTTGCGAGGTTGTCTTCGCAATTGAGATGAAGCCTGGACGAGGCAGGACTCGCATTTGCGAGATTTTTCTTCGCTTTTGCGATCAGCACCCCTTCGCATTTGTGAACTTCTTGGTCGCATTTTTGACCATGTCAGAGAAGGCCAGCCTTCGCATTTGCGATGGTTTTGTCACATTTGAGAACAAGATGTCACAAATGCGACATTTTCGACTGTTGTAGGAGTTTTTTATTACGGGACTTAGCTTTGTTTCCCTCATTTCCCACTTGGTCTTAGGCGATTGTGAGTGCATTTTGTGAAGGGATTCCATCAACATCAAGAGGTAAGTGATCCCTATCAATTCTTTAGCTAAGTGCATGAATCATGGGTAGATTTAACATGGAGAGATGGTGAAATTAATGGGATTTTTAGGAAAACCTAGGGTTTTGGTAAAAATGGGATTTCACCACGAAAATGATTATGGAATTAGGTAAAAATTATATATTTGAGTTCGTGAGGTTATGGGTAACATTTATCTTCGAAAATTTCCGAAATTCGGGCACATGGGCCCGAGGGTAAATTTTAGGAATCTTCCAATTTGGGTTGGGTAATTTCTCTAATAGTTAAATTATGAACTTGTGAGTGTATATTGATTAATTTATATAATATTTGGCTAGTTTCAGGTTGTTTGGCACCAAGTTGAGGCTTTAGAGCGGATTTGGGGTCCAGAAGTGAGCTTGAGAACGAGGTAAGTCTCTTGCCTAACCTTCGAAGTGGGGACTCATACCCTTAGGTGAATCTTGTTGTGTACTACTTGTGTGGGGAGCTGCGTACACACTAGGTGACGAGAGTCCGTGCGTAACTATATTCCATGAAATATCCGGGTAGTCTTAGATCCACATCATGCTTTAATTGTATCATTATGTTTTTTATGCATATTAATTGTCTTAAATAGAGCTGAGACTAGGGATTTTAAAATTGAAAATTTCCAATTTAGATTTCTTATTTTTCGGAAGAATTGAGAAATACATAATAACTTTGAGAAATTCATGTCCACTCGCATCGCAAGTACTTTCGCGAGCGAGGTAAACTTCTCTACTCTCATGGGAGCGGGCCATTCGCCTCGACAGTATAATAGATGTATGTATGGTTCGTGTCGTTTGACCCTAGGCAGTGCGCACATTATGATGGGGTCGGTTCGTTCGCCTCGGCATGATTATGTATCACACTCTCATGGGAGCGGGTCGTTCGCCTCGGGAGTATAATAGATGTATCTATTTTCCATGTCGTTCGACCCTCGACAGTGCACACATTATGATGGGATTGGTTCATACGCCTCGGCATTTCTATAAAATACTCTTATGGAATCGTGCGTAATATTTGATAAAAAGCCAGTGTATCTATGAGTTTTCTAGATTTGAACTGTGACGACCTATCTGGTGAGGTCCATTATATATATATATATATATATATATATATATATATATATATATATATATATATATATATATATATATATATATATATATATATACATACATACATACATACATACATACTAAATGAGAGCTTGAGTTTATTGTTGAGAGGAGTATTTTACCACGTATTTATACGTGCTTGTTACGTTTATTTACTCTGCCTCACATCTGATTAATTCCTATTGTATTTGACTTATTGGACCACTAGTAAGTGTCGATGCCGACCCCTCGTCACTACTTCTCTGGGGTTAGGCTAGATATTTGCTGGGTACGCGTTGATTTACGTACTCATTGTCACTGGCTCATTTTCTTACGCTCGTCAGTGGCACCGAATTTCCCGTGCAGTGCTTGCAGTTCCCCTCGCTGCAGGCCAACCTTTCCTTTTCCCAAGTATTCCAATCACGATCCTGTACCTGTTGGTAGAGCTCTCCCATGAGGCTCACCCTAATTGAGCCTCATGTAGGATGTCTAGGCACTTGGCCTCGACATGTTGTGGCGCTTCTCGTCTTAGGATTATAATCCATGCGCACCATGGGGGTTAGCTTAGGACATGTCTTGTCCCTCGCCAAGAACTGAGCATCGCTCTCACGTGCATAGTCCGATCCTCAAGCTTAACAGTCACCTAGTGCATCCGCAACCGGCTTGTGCTTTGCTCGAGTAAGGCAACCTTTAGTCCTTGGCCATTATCATGTGCGTCTTTCGTGCCATGCCCATACATAGCCCTCGCGACACACTTCCACTTGCTGAACTTATTGTGCAGGTATATATATATATATATATATATATATATATATATATGTCTCTGTTGGTCCTCTGGGCGCAGAGGCGCGGCTATTGCAGGGACTTTACGATGAGCTGCATTCCTTGTTACAATCCGCAACATACTGAGTCTTCATCTGAGTAATTTTTATTCTCCTATCTAACTTGTATTCCAGACGGATATTGTATTATTATTGTACTCCTTAGTAGATGCCCATGCACTTGTGACACTGGGTTTTGGGGGTTCCTACTGGTTGTTCATTATTGCACTTCACGTAATTATTATCATTTCACCTTGGAATTTATATTTTTATACAGGAATTGGAAAATAAGATCACGGGTTTTCTACGAGTACCAGTTTTTATACTATGTATTAAATGAAAATTTTGATTTCAAATTAATAAAGAATAAGTAATTAAGTTGATCAATCATTGTTGGCTTGCTTGATGGCGGCGTTAGGTGCCATCACGACCTACAATGTATTTTGGGTCGTGATAGCTTGGTATCAAAGCTCTAGGCTCACTTGGGTCTCACTAGTAATGAGCAAGTCTAGTAGAGTCTTGCAGATCGGTACAGAGACGTCTGTACTTATCTTCCAGAGGCTACAGGGTTATTAGGAGCACTTCCCTCCTTGATTTCTCATTGTGCGATTTGATTCCTTTGAGGCTTATGCCTATATTTCCTTCCTACTCAATCTTACGCGACGTGAAGCACTTGTTATAAATTGGGAATCGAGGAGTTGTAGTGCTAAGGATGTTTTATCGTTTCAGCTTAGTATCTGTATTTTATATGGTTTTGAGGCTATGGCGCAGATTGCTATGATGTTCATGAATTGTTATCACATAGTGTTGGTGTAATGGTAGGGTGATTATCTATGTGTCGAGGCAGTGAATGAATCAAAAGGAGGATCTCTCAGTGCGTGGTTTAGGGGTTCGACATTTAATTCCAGCGGGGAAAGACAATCGGTCTATGGATGTTCAGGCTTTGGTTGGTGGAGTATCAAGACATGATATTTTGGGTGTGATGGCATTCTCATTTATGATGTGGTGCCGTCGTCCTTCTCTTTAGAACACATTAAGGTTTGCCGGTGTTATGGTCCTCTTTGATTTGCCCTCAGGGTAGCGTGTTGTGAAATGGTGCCTGAGAAGCAGCTATCAGATATGGAGGTGTGTAGCAGTTTCAGAATCGAATCGGTGTTTTTAATGTTGATGGCTCGAGAAAGATGATCTTCAAAGAGGCTTAGAGTTGGTAGAAATTTATTAGTTCAGGTGCTACAGAGATGGATTTTAATTTGAGGCAACATTTGGGTAGTGAAGGATAAGGAAGGACATGGTGGGAGGTGTTTCGTGGCGGTTGAATTGCTAGTAGGTCAAGTATGAAAAACAGAGGTCGAGAAGTTGCTTAAAGGTTATGTGTAAATCGATCCCGAAAGAGTTATGACGGTTTAGACCACGACTCGAGGTTTGTATTCTCTGTGGTTATGGGAATTCAGTTACATGTTGCAATGGTTCTTCCGAAATGAGTTGAGTGAAAGGGATTCTAGACAATGAAGTGTTTATTCTACTAGTAGTTCCGGGGTTATGAGGAATTCTTGTACTCTCGCATAGTGGTGCAATAGGTGCAGTGAGCGGCATAGGAATTTGGAAGTTGAGGATCAAGGTTGCGGTTCGGTGTTGACAAGAATGTCATGAGCTCAGATGAGCAAGGAAGAATTCAGATATTCAGAGTAAGTTGGCATTTTCTTTAGTGTCACCAGATAATAGTGTCCTATGTAAGAGGTTTAGTGTATTGATTTGCGGATTCTTGATTTTCCTTACAGAATTAGTACGGTTGGTGGTATGGAGGAGCAGACTTTGCTACCTGGTATGGAAGGTCGTAGGAGCGTATCCCACGGGGAATTTGTATAAATGTGACACGTTAGTCACTTTATTGTTAAGGATTGAAACCAAGTATGGAGATTTTGATGTTGTCGCTAATGTGAGAGATTATTCCTGAAGGGCACTCTATTCATTTGGTTGTGGACTGTGGAAGTTAGTTCTATATTGGACGGTTGCTCGTGTATGTCAAGAATAGGGCCATTGTGGACTTTTGAAAGGGTGTTGGCCCAGTGTGGTATGATTAGAATCGATTTAAGGTCCGTTAGTGAGCCTAATGTGAATGTGTGCTATACGTCAGGTCGGATGTGTTCATTTATCATAGCATTGTTTACGGAGGAGTCTTCAGGTGCTGGATGTTAATACCATCATCAGTTATTTCATGTAATACTCTATTGTGCCATGTGGGTTGTGAGACGGCTTGATTATTTGCACAAATGTTGTGGTCCCGTGTAGCTTGTGGTATTATATGAGCAGGATGGCTCTCGAGATGCAGGTCATTTATTGCACCTTAGTCATGCTTGGGTTTTGTAGCGTATGGCGCTATCTGTCTCCTCAAGGTTATATTTTCGCACTTGGCGTGCTTGTGGTCGATATTCGGGTATTTGGTAGGTATAAGCATTATACCTTGATGGGTATTTCCTTATTTATTATTATGTGTGGATCGGGTGGCACGCCTCCACAGGTATGTTGTTTGGATCGGGTTACACGCCGTAACAGTATCATGTTTGGATCGGGTTGCACGCGGTAACGGTACCATGTGTGGATCGGGTTGCACGCCGCAATAGTGAGATGTTGAGTACGGTTCCCTATATCTATTCGTGTGTATTTTGTTTCTCATTCTCTGAGAAGGGTTCATAGCATCTGTTCGATCATTTTATTCGTTACCCGGGCAGGGTAGTTCTTTTCCAGAGTTCGTGTTTCCTTATGTATCACATTCGAGTTTGTAGCTTGTTGGCTCATTGATGGCGTCATATGAGGTTTTTTTCAGTATTTGAGATGGCTTATTTCTTGAGCAGCTTGTACTGGGTGAGACGAGGTTATTGGACCTGAAATCAGTGTGATCGGAGTAATGTAGGGTATATTAAAGAGAAAATATTGTTATTTAGTTAAAATTGAAGTAATGTTCTTGTTCGGAGAAAGACTCCTTGATTTATTGATTTGGTTAGGTGGTTATGAGTTTCTACACATCTCTTTAGTCGTAGCAGTATTGCGAGAGTTGGAACATGGCTTACATGTGTTATACGGCGCATTGTGGGTATCAGATTAGTGGAATTGCAGCTATTGTTGTCAGAGGATATTATTATGGTCAAGCGACTTATGTGCTGCAAGGTGTGGTTTCAGCGGAGGATCATGGTCATGTTGGGTACAGTGTGTGGTGATTGATGCGGTGTTCGTATGATAGAATCGGGTCTCGTGGAAAATTCTGGATGTTGGAATTTAGTTCTAAAGCTTGTTAGCTAAGGTTATAGGGAGGATCTTAGGTCTGGCTCGAGCTAATGTTCTCAACTTGTTTGTCGTGGTACGGGTAGGTGCACGAGGTGTTAAACAGTGATTTTGGACAACTTCGGAACAGTTCTTGGCATGTTCGAGGATGAACGTATGTTTAAGTGGGGGAGCATGTAACGACCCAATTGATTATCTTGAGCTCTAGCACGTTGTTCTGCGGTTTAAGGCCTCGAGTAGCTTCACTTCATGTATTACGACTTGTACGTGTGGCCGAAATTGAATTTCAGGAAGTTCGGAGTTGATACAGATGGAAAATGCTAATTTCGAAAGCTTTAAGTTAGAAGAATTGACTAAGGTTTGACTTTGACTAAACGATCTCGGAATCGGGATTTGAAGGTTCCAGTAGGTACGTATGATGATTTCGGACTTGGGCGTATGTTCGGGTTGAGTATCGGGTGGTCCGGAAGCATTTCAGCGCTTATTATGGAAGGTTAGCATTTTGAAGGTTTTAGAATTTCCTAAGTTTGGTTTGAGGTGGAATTTGATCATATCGATGTCTGTTTGGATTTTTGAGCCTTGGAATAGGTTCATATCGTGATTTGTGACTTATACGTAAAGTTGGACGTCATTCCGGAATGTTTTTATAAGATTCGAACGCGATCATCGAAATTTGGAAGTTTAAAAGTTTAAAGAAAAGTTTCGATCGTTGATACATAGTTTTGATGTTTTTTGGTGTGATTTGCGACCTCGAGCATGTTCGTTTTATGTTTTAGGACTGGTTGGTATGATTGGACAGGGTTCCGGGGGCCTTGGGTGTGGTTCGGAGAGGTTTCGGACCATTTTCCCCTGTTTTGCAACTGATGGTGCTGGTGTCTTGTGTTGTTCTTTGCGAACGCGAAGGGTCTCACGCATTTGCGAATAAGAATTTTGGGCCGATGGATTTTGTTTTCTACACGAAGGCGACAGAGGGGTCGCGAACGCAGAAGGGGACTAGAGCACCTTACACGATCGCGATACGAAGGTCGCGAACGCGATACGAAGGTCCCGAACGCCAAGAAGGAAGGGCCTGGGGCCTGGAAGCATTACGCCTTCGCGAATGCGGCTGTGTGATGGCTTGATAATTTGCACAAGTGTTCTGGTCCCGTGTAGCTTGTGGTATTATATGATCAGGATTGCTCTCGAGATGCAGGTCATTTATTGCACCTTAGTCGTGCTTGGGTTTTGTAGCGTATGGCGCTATCCGTCTCCCCAGGATTGTATTTTCGCACTTGGCATGCTTGTGGTCAATATTCGGGTATTTCGTAGTTATAAGCATTATGGCTTGATGGGTATTTCCTTATTTATTGTTATGTGTGGATCGGGTGGCACGCCGCCACTGGTATGTTGTTTGGATTGGGTTGGACGCCATAACGGTATCATGTTTGGATCGGGTTTCACGCCGCAATGGTACCATGTGTGGATCGCGTTGCACGCCGCAATAGTGACATGTTGAGTACGGTTCCCTATATATATTCGTGTATATTTTGTTTCTCATTCTCTGAGAAGGGTTCATAGCATCTGTTTGATCATTTTATCCGTTACGCGGGCTGGGTAGTTCTTTTCCAGAGTTCGTGCTTTCTTATGTATTACATTCGAGTTTGTATCTTGTTGGCGCATTGATGGCGTCATATGAGGTTTTTGGCAGTGTTTGAGATGGCTTATTGCTTGAACAGCTTGTACCGGGTGAGAGGAGGTTATTGGACCTGGGTAAGTGCGATCAGAGTTAGGTAGGGTATATTAAAGAGAAAATATCGTTATTCTGTTCAAAATAAAGTAATGTTCTTGTTAGGAGGAGAGACTCCATGATTTATTGATTTGGTTAGGTTGTTATGTGTTTCTACACATCTCTTTCATCGTGGTAGTATTGCGAGAGTTGGAACAGGTCTTACATGTGTTATGAGGTGTATTGTGGGCATTGCATTAGTGGAATTGCAGCTATTGTTGTCAGATGATGTTATTAAGGTCAAGCAACTTATGTGGTGCAAGGACAGTGTCTGGTGATTGATGCGGTGTTCGTATGTTAGAATCGGGTCTCGTGGAAAATTCTAGATGTTGGAATTTGGTTCTAAAGCTTGTTAGCTAAGGTTATCGAGAGGATCTTCAGTCTTGCTCGAGCTAATGTGGTCAACTAGGTTGTGGTGGTATGGGTAGGTGCACGAGGTGTTAAACAGTTATTTTGGACAACTCTGGAACAGTTCTTGGCACGTTCGATGAATAATGTTTGTTTAAGTGAGGGAGAATGTAAAGGACCCGAGTAGCATCACTTCATGTATTACGACTTGTATGTATGGTCGGAATTGAATTTCGGGATGTTCGGAGTTGATTCGAATGGAAAATTCTAATTTTGGAAGCTTTAAGTTGGAAGAATTGACTAAGGTTTGATTTTGAGTAAACGATATCGGAATCAGAATTTGAAGGTTCCAGTAGGTTCGTATGATGATTTCGGACTTGGGCGTATGTTCGGGCTGAGTATCGGGTGGTGTAGAAGCATTTCGACGCTTATTATGGAAGGTTAGCATTTTGAAAGTTTTAGAATTTCCTAAGTCTGGTTTGAGGTGGACTTTGGTGATATCGATGTCTGTTTGGGGTTCCGAGCCTTGGAGAAGTTTTGTATCGTGATTTGTGACTTGTATGTAAAGTTTGGCGTCATTCCAGAATATTTTGATATGAGTCGGACACGTTCGTCGAAGTTTGGAAGTTAGAAAGTTTAAAGAAAGGTTTCGATCGTCGATTTGTAGTTTGATGTTGTTTGGTGTGATTTGAGGCCTCGACCAGGTTCGTTGCGTATTTTGGGACTGGTTGGTGTGATTAGATGGGGTCCCAGGGGCCTCGGGTGTGATTCAGAGTGGTTTCAGACCATTTTTCTCTGTTTTACAGCTGCTGGTGTCTGGTGTTATTCTTCGCGAACGCGAAGGGTCTCACGCGTTTGTGAAGAAGAATTTTGGGCTGATGGATTTTTTTTCTACGCGAATGCAACACAGGGGTCGCGAACGCGGAAGAGGACTGGTGCAGCTTACGCGAACGTGATACAGAGGTAGCGAACGTGGAAGAGGACTGGAGCAGCTTATGCGAACGCGATACGGAGGTCGTGAATGCGAAGAAGGAAGGGAGCTAGGGGCATGGAAGCGTTAAGCCTTTGCGAACACGGCTGTGTGACTGTGAACGCGAAGCATCAGAACCTGGAGGCATCGTTCACGTAGGTGACGCGAACGCGAAGATGCGTTTTTGGGGCAGTGGCATTTGGCCTTCACGATTGCGAGGGCTTTTACGCGATCACAAAGAAGGAAGTTGCTGGGCAGACTTGTTTTATTGCTGGTTTTGGTTCATTTCTTCCACTTCTCAATAATATTGTCTTAATTTTAATGAATAAATAGACTTTTTATTTATAAAAAAATAAAAATAATTTAAACAAAAGAAACAAAGAAATTAACTAACCTAAACCAACACTTACCCATGTTAGAGTAGTTAATTTTTTCTAGTTAATTTCTTTATGTATTTTTTTCATTTTATTTTTTATTTTTTTTAAATAATTGTTGAATCTCCAAATTTGTAGGAGGTTTTTCCTAAAATTGACACTTATTACATATTTATTGTTCCACTTATCATCACATTGATTTGCTTCTCATATTCTATATTTATATTTTTTTATTTTAAATTTTATTCTATTATTTTCAATAACATTGTCTGAATTTTAATGAATAAATATACTTTTTATTTATAAAAAACGAGAATGATTTAAACAAAAGAAATAAAGAAATTCACTAACCTAAACCAACACTCACCCATGTTTGAGTAGCTAATTTTAGGTAGTTAATTTATTTATGTCTTTTTTTTCTTTTTTAAATAATTTTTGAATTTCCAAATTTGTAGGAGGTTTGTCCTAAAAATGTGATAGTTATTAAATTTTTGTTGTTACACTTGGCATCATCACATGGATTTGCTAGTCCTATTCAAGATAGATAGATAGATACTATCATATTAGGAAGAAACTACTCCCAAATTTGAATTGAAAGTTCTAAATTTTTTCATTTCAAAACTCCAACTTGAAACTATTCCCCAATTTGAATAGGTAATATTTTATTTTTTCTTATTTAAAAGTATTGTAAAGCCTCGTAGAAATGCAATAGTTATACTACGAATTAATTAATGCATATGCAAAAAAATAATTTAGCAATAAGTTTGGTAAAGGTGGGCCGAAAGCCCAAGGAAATGAAAAAGGGTAAACCTTCTACTTAATAAGGGTTAGGGAATTTTCCTATCAAAAGAAAAGAAGGAAAAATGGAACTTTTAAAAGCAACGCAGATTGCTATCAAAGTGAAGGCTCTATACTTTGACATTCTCTAAATCAAGGTAAGTAACTCATCTAGTCCCCATGATTATTATCTCCATGTGAAATAGAGTTCAAATTCAGAAGTTTTTATTTCATTGATATATTTATTTAGACTTATACTACTGATATAACTTATAAATTAGAGGGGAAACTCAAGTTCTTTAATTTTTCTTTTTACTCAGTGCAATATAGATCTTTTTGGTCTATTAAGGAAGAATGTGAATTTTTCTAGTAAGGTTAAAGTTTGTATATAGGATCTGCCTCTGGAATCCTATTTCTACTTACATAAACAAGTCAAATTATAGCACTTTACGGTTAAAACCTAACTAGCTAGTTACTATTATGAACTAAACTATTGTCTCGTGGTATGACAAATAATCATTATATTTCCTATACATCTTCTTGGCGTTTAAGATAGATTTATATTTATTTTTTAATTTATAAACAAAATAATTCATCTTTTTGGGTCTAGGACTAAATAATTATAGGTTGGTGACTCATATATATTTATAAAACTAGTGTCCTTGACTTCATATTTTTTTTGTTAATTAAATAAGTCTATAGAAACTACTTCTAGATTGAGAAAATTTCTAAGCTAGGAATTCACTTGAACTACTGAAAGGAGAATGTTTGGACTTATAATTTAGTTTGAATCCATGCTGAAGATTTAGTAGCTTATGAATTAACATAGTCAAGCTCATTATTGTAGACCTTGAGTTGTCGAATATTCGGAAAACCTGAAGAGACGAACTGGAGCCAAAGCTTTAAAGGTGAGTTGAGGCTTATTTTCCTAGTAGGGAATTCCACAATAAACCCTTGTGCTTCATGTGTTTGATAAATCTAAGACATGTCTTCTTATACTCCAACACTCAGTTCACTCTACCTTGTTCAATACTACTCTATATTTGACCAGAATTACCGGCCTACGGGGTATTACTACTTCTTTTGTGCCTTTAGTTGTGATATTTACATTTAGTTTAATATTTAGTTTCAGCATTCATTCATGCATTAATGTGATCACATTCAGAAGGGAGAGCTAGCCGACCTCCCCTTGCATGAGTGCCACCAGGGCCAAGGTTAACTACCTCACGCTCATAGGGGCTATTGTTTGTTGGGGAGAGAGGCTGCCACTCCCTCGTTCGTGTTTCCAGATCCCACGTACGCAAGGCTACTATGTTTAACTTAAATTCTATTTTTGTTACTTGTTATTTGTTTACATGTTCAGCTTACAGTTTTAGTTTTAGTCTTATCAGTTTTTCAGACCTTAAATTGCGTACATGCTTTATATGGATATCTTTTCTTATTATTATGTTTATCCCAGAAGGTCTCCTCCGCCTTCTTAGGAGATAGCCTATGAGACTTGTTGGGTATCCTGTCGTGATACTTAGCCCCCGAGGGAATGTTTTCATTTTTCATGGTTGCAGATAATACCGATCACGTTCCCGGCACTACTGGATAGGACTAGCTTCTAGCTCAGCTTTTCCCCGCTTCTTCTCTCGGTTGGGACTCAAAGTTAGTATTGATTTATATTGTTTTAGTATTTGGAGTATGTCCCGAGGGCATAGAAATTCAGTATTCTTAGAGGCTCATGACTAAGTATAGTGGGTAATACAAAATTTTTATTCTCAGTTGGGTATTTTGGTGAGACTTATGACTTAACTCTCAGTTTGAATTTAATCTTCTTTTTTTATAATAAATATGACATGGCATCATTTTGGGTTACTTCAGTTATCATGATTCGTAGTACAACTTAGTTAAGGGTTCACTCGACAGGTTGTTTGGGTCGAGTGCCAATCACATCCCGCCTTAGTTTTTGGGGCGTGATAAGTTGGTATCGGAGCCCCAGGTTTTGGCAGTCCTTGAAAGTCATAAGTCGTGTCTAGTAGAATTTTAGTTATGAGTATGTTGTGCACCATACTTATATCTGGGAGGCTGTAGGGCGTGTTAAGAAAATTTCTTTTTTCTTTGATTCGTACATCGTGCGTTAGAGCTACATGTTTTACAATTCTGACAATCTTTTATCTTTCGTTTCAGAACAAGATGGTTAGAAAAATATCAACTTCATCCTCTTCTACTAATGATCTGGGGATACTAGCTGCTAATCATCAAGAAGCAGCACCGGAGGTGCAGACGACACCAGTGGCACCAGTGGCACCAACTGCAGTTAGAGGACGTGGCAAAGGTAGAGGTGAAGGTCAGAATGTCAGGGGTAGAGGTGGAAATGCCAGAGGTAATCAGGCTCGTGGTAGGGCCGCTGGACAGACACATGCTCTACCTCAACATGTTGATAATGATCAGGTGGAAGTCACACCCCCTCCTAACCTACCCAGGGTGAATCAACCACAGCAGCATGATGATCGAATTAATAGAATTTTGGATTTTCTGGAATCCCTAGCCCCCTCCGGGTGGTGGTCGTGCACCTGTTCATGCTCCTCACCAGGACCCTCATGATTCAGATGAAGAGTAAATAGAAGATGGTTTTCAGGCCCCACTGGGGTACCACCACCAGCTGTCCCTGCAAATATTGCCCAGCCAATGCAGTTACCAAAAAGAAAAATTGATCCACATTCCTTTATGAGAATAAAACCTCCTATTTATACTGGTACAGACAAGCCGAATAAGCCAATTTTATTTTTAGAAGAGATAGAGTAAATGTTTATTTCTTTGGGTTGCCTCGAAACACAAGCCACAGAGTTAATTGGGTTCCAATAGGTTCGTTTCGGACCTGGGCGTATGTTCGGGTTGAGTATCGGATCAGCCGAGAGCATTTCGGCGCTTATTATGGAAAGTTAACATTTTGAAAGTTTAAGAATTTCTTAAGTTTAATTTGAAGTAGACTTTGGCGTTATCGATGTCTGTTTGAGGTTCCGAGCCTTGGAATAGGTTCGTATTGTAATTTTTGACCGGTACGCAAAGTTTGGCGTCATTCTGGAATATTTTGGTATTATTTGGATGCGTTCGTCAAAGTTTGGAATGTTTGAAAGTCTGAAGAAAGGTTTCGATCATAAATTCATAATTTTGATATTTTTTGGCGTGGTTTGAGGCTTCGACTAAGTCCGCATCGTGTTTTGGGGTCCCGAGGGCCTCGGGTGCGACTCAGATTTGAAACGGATCGAGTTTGGACTTGGAAGAATTGCTGAGGCAGTTGAGATATGGTGCAATCACACCTGCGTAGAAAGGGTCGCAGGTGCAAGTTCGCAGAAGCAGCCAAAATGGTCGCAGAAGTGGAGGGGGTGAGGTAGGTTGGATTCGTAAGTGCGAGGAATTTACTGCACATGCGAGCTCGCAGGTGCGGGCAGTGGAGCACAGAAGAGGAATGGGTCCTGGGATGAAGACGCGCAGAAGTAGAGAAAATTCTGCAAAAGCGGACTCGCAGAAGCTGAACCTTGTCCGCAAAAGTGAAGCGCTGGAGGCATAGGGTGTTCGTAGATGAGATGGTTGGACCGCACCTTGGGACCGCAGGTGCGATGATCGTTGGGCAGTGGTGCTTTTTAATCGAGACATAACTCTCATTTCTCTCATTTTCGTTTGGGTTAGCCGAAGTTGAGGAGCTATTTTGAGGGGGGTTTCATCGAGCAACATGAGGTAAGTGATTCCCACATATTACAAGTTAAATACTTGGATTATATACAGAGTTTTACATGGAAATTTATGGAAATTCATGAAAATTGTGGGATTTTAAGAGGAAAAAACTAGAATTGAAAATTTTGGATTTTGACCATGATTTTGGAAATGAATAAGGAATAAATTATATATTTGAGTTCGTAATGTTATGGGTAATATTTATCTTCGAAAATTATCGAAAATCGGGAACGTGGGCCTGATGGTTAATTTTATTGACTTTTCAAGCGGAGTTGAGAATTGTTATAAATTGTTAAATTGTAAGCATTGGGGTATATTTTGATTGAAGTGCACGTTGTTTGACTAGTTTCGGAATGTTTCGCTTGGAGTTGAGAGTTAGAGTGGCGTTGGAGCCGGTTATGGAACTTCGGAGCGAGGTAAGTCTCCTGTCTAATCTTGTGAGGAGGAAACTACCCCTAGGTGATAATTATTGTTATGTGCTACTAGTTGTGGGTTCTACATACGCATGAGGTGACGAGAGTCCGTATGTAGCTAAAGCATGTTTATGTTCGGGTAGACTTAGGACTTTATCATGTAATAGTTGAATTGTTTGGACTCATTTTGCTGGCCTAATTAATTGAATTTATAATCGAAATTGACTTAGAAATAAATATATGTATACTAGGCCGAGCCTTATCACCTTGAGTTGTTAGCTAGTTATTTGAGAAACGGTAAAGATTATATTCACTTTGTGCTCATGTACTGTATTGTAAGCACGTATTTTGTAATTTGATAACTTCCTTCCTTTCTTGTGGAGCGGGCCGAACGCCTCGACAGTATAATAGATGCATCTAGGGTTCCTGTAGCTCGACCCTCAGCAGTGTACACATTATTCTGGATCAGGTCAAACGACCTCGGCATAATCGTACGTTATATCGCTGGTAGTTCGAACATTCACGAGATTATCTTTCCACTGATGTCCGACATTTTATATGGTATTCCTTATTCATTTGATATTGGCACTTGACATTTTCTGAGCTGTTAAGGTAGAATACAAGATTGAGAAATTCATACTTTAAAAGAAATATTTGGAAGATTATGTAACTTACAGATTTACCCCATTATTCTTGTGTGCTTCATATCTGCTTATGATTTATTATATTGCCTTATTGGACCTCTAGTAAGTGTCGATGTCGACCTCTTGGCACTACTTCTACGGGGTTAGGCTAGATACTTAATGGGTACGCATTTTTTTTACGTACTCATGCTGCACTTCTGCACTAAATGTGCAGGATCTGACAGGTTCGTTTGTTGATCATCTTGGCACGTAGGCGCACCTGTTGAGAGGACTTTATGTGAGCTGCATTTCAGGCTACGCATCGCAATCCACTGAGTCTCCATCGTACTATTTATTTTATCCTATCTTATTTACATTTTGGACAGATGTTGTATTATTATTGTACTCCTTAAAAAATGCTCATGCACTTGTGACATCGGGTTTTGGGGTTATACTAGTTGATGCTTACGGTTTCGTATATTATTAATGCATTTCAATTCCTTTATAAACTACAAATGTTGTACGTTCTCATGGATTTAAAAGTGTAAATCTCCTTCCTTATTGAAATCTATAATTTTGAAAGTAATGAAATGAGTAATTAAATTGATAAATCACCGTTGGCTTGTCTGACGGTGGCGTTAGGCGCCATCACGACTTATAGCGGATTTTGGGTTGTGACAATAAATATTTTACTTCTCTTTATATATAAATATTGACTACTATATTAGGAAGAAACTACTCCCCAATTTGAATTGGTAGTTTTTATGTTTCCTTATTTAAAGGTACTTATATAATCATCGAATAACTTTTTTGTTCTATATTTTTTAAATTATATTTCTAATGTTTAATATTATTACATTGTTAATAGAAATCTTTATTAGCATATTACTTTGTTTATATTTTGTCGTACATTTATTACGTTTGAATATTTTTTATTTTGAAGTTTATTCTATTGTTCTCAATAATATTGTTTGAATTTTAATGAATACAATCTCTATTAAATTAAAGGGACTTATATAGTCATCGAATAACTTTTTTGTTATATATATTTCTTTATTACATTATCCAATTTTTAGTATTATTACGTTATTAATAGAAATCTTTTTAACATATTACTTTGTTTAATATTTTTGTCTGCTCTTTCTTTTTGCAATATAATAGAAGATATATATTTTATTACACTTAAAATAATTATTTTATTACTCTTAAAATAATTGTTTTATTTTAAATTTTATTCTACTGTTCTCAATAATATTGTCTTAATTTTAATGAATAAATACACTTTTTATTTATAAAAAAATAAAAATAATTTAAACAAAAGAAACAAAGAAATTAACTAACCTAAACTAACACTCACCCATGTTCGAGTGGTTAATTTTATCTAGTTAATTTCTTTATGTATTTTTTCATTTTATTTATTATTTTTTTTAAATAATTTTTGAATCTCCAAATTTGTAGGAGGTTTGTCCTAAAATGTGACACTTATTAAATATTTGTTGTTACACTTGGCATCATCACATTGATTTGCTTCTCCTATTTTATATAGGTATTTTTTTATTTTAAAATTTATTCTATTGTTCTCAATAATATTGCCTGAAATTTAATGAATAAATACACTTTGTATTTAAAAGAAAGAAAGAAACTGATTTAATCAAAAGAAACAAAGAAATTAACTAACCTAAACCAACACTCACCCATGTTTGAGTAGTTAATTTTAGGTAGTTAATTTCTTTATGTATTTTGTTTTATCTTTTTAAAATAATTTTTGAATCTCCAAATTTATAGGAGGTTTGTCCTAAAATGTGATAATTATTAAATTTTTGTTGTTACACTTGGCATCATCACATTGTTTTGCTTCTCCTATTCAATATAGATAGATAGATATTGTCACGACCCCATTTTTTCCTCCGTAGGATGTCGTGATGGCACCTAGACTAGGTAAGCCTAATAATTTACGGAATAACTAAATAACAATATGAACTAAAATCTAAACACATGATATATAAATAGAAATTGCGTTTTAAATAATTACAACTCCCTAAATCCGGTTGAAATAAGTCACAAGCTTTTAAGAGAAAAATAAATATTGAGTGTCTTTATACATCAAAGTCTAAAGAAAATAAGGGAAACAACATAATAAGGATAGAGGGGGACTCCGAGGTCTGCGGACGCTGGCAGATATACCTTGAAGTCTCCACGTGCGGTCCGGCTCCCTGTTATCTAGTCTGGTAGGAAGAACTTGGATCTGCACAAAAAGATGTGCAGAATGTAGTATGAGTACATCACAATGGTACCCAGTAAGTGCCAAGCCTAACCTCGGTAGAGAAGTGACGAGGTCAGGTCAGGGCCCTACTGGTTTAAAAGAAAAGTAAGGCAGAAGATAGAACAATATTTGCAATGACTGAGAATTTAGGCAATGAGAAACTTCATAGAATAACAACAAAGCAATTAGAGGTAAACAACAGGGGCGCTCCCAAGGTACCGCCTCGTAGTTCCAAATATAAATATGCACGACAGGGGGATCTCCAGAGGAACCGCCTCGTAATCCCAAAGTAATTATGCAACACAAGGGGATCTCTCGAGTAAATGCCTCGTAGTCCCAAAGTAAATATGCAAGACAGGGGGATCTGCCGAGTAAACTCCTCGTAGTCCCAAAGTAAATATGCAATGCAGGAGGATCCCCTAAGGAACCGCCTCATAGTCCCAAAGTAAATATGCAGCAGATAATTGAAGGGACGACGAGTTTACAACAAGAAATCTTACAGTTAAAGATTTAATTCAAATCAAGGGAAGCAGGTAATTAAACTAAGCATATTGCACAAATTTCAAGTAAGAGTTAAGGCACGTAGACATGCGATACTAGGCTAAACATGATCACTACATATGCTAAGACAACTCAGTTAAGGAATTTAAAAGAAGACAACTCAGCAAGAACCGGAATTTCCACAATTACCCTGTACGCACTCGTCATCTCGCGTACACGACGCTCATATATTATAAATTGTCACAGCAGTACCAAATCCTAAGGGGATTTCCCCCACATAAGGTTAGACAAGTCACTTACCTCAAATCTCGCTCAATCAATCGGTAAGAATGCCTTTCCCTCGACTATCCAACTTCGAATGACCCAAATCTAGCCAAAAGCAATAACATAACATGAATACCACTACATGAAACTAATTTAAATCATAAATCTATGACTTTAGTAAAGAATCGAAAAATTGCCTTAAAAGGTCGACCCAGGCCCATGTCACGGAATCAGGTAAATATCACAAATTACGAACACACATTCGACCACGAGTCCAACCATACCATTTTTACAAAAATCTGACACCAAATCGCCACTCAAATCCCCAATTTAAACTCTCCAAATCCCTAGCCTTAAACTCCCAAATTTCACCTTAAATAAACACTAACTAGGTGGCAAAATCAATGGGGGAAACAAAATTATTGATAAAAAATGAGTACAAGAGACTTACCTCAAGAAATCTCTAAAGAATGCTCTCAAAAATCACCAAGACCCGAGCTCAAAATGTCCAAAATGATAAAAAAAAAAAACCCGAACCCTTGAATTAATAGAGTCTGCCCAGTGTTTTCGCTTCTACGGATCACTTGAACGTATTTGCGGTTCCTATTTTTTTGGAAAATGCACCGCTTCTGCGGTTTTGCCTAAGCTGCCTTACCTCCGCTTCTGCGATCTCCTATCCGCTTCTGCGGCTCCAGCGCACCTGCGACCTCCTTGTCCGCATCTGTCGTCTCGGAGATGAGGAATTTTCCTCGCATCTACGACCTCTGCCCACATTGCTCCATCCCGCTTCTGCAATCAACATGCCACTTCTGCGGGCTCGCACCTATGATAAATCTTGCGCAAGTGCGAATACACCAGAACTGGTGCCTTCATCCATTCTCACAAGTCCAAATTTGATCTGTTAACCATTCGGAATCCACCCGAGGCCCCCGGGACCTCATACCAACAAGTCCTAAAATAGCATACAGACTTAGTCGAGCCTTTAGATCACATCAAACAATGCTAAATATATGAATTGCACATTGATTCAAGCCTAGTGAACTTTAAAACGTCAAATTTCTACATCTGACGCCGAAAGCTATCAAATCAAGTTCGATTGACCTCAAATTTTGTACACAAGTCATAATCAACATTACAGACCTACTCCAACTTCTGGAATCGGAATCCGACCCTGATATCAAAAAGTTCACTCCTGGTCAAACTTTCTAAAATTAAACTAATTTTCCAACTTTCGCCAATTAGCGCTAAAATGACCTACGGGCCTCCAATTCAACATCCGAACACGCTCGTAAGACTAAAATCACCCTACGGAGATATTTGAATCTTCACACAAATTAAACTACGGTCAAATCCTGCGATTCAAGCTTCCATTTTAGGAACTATGTGTCCCATTTCACTTCGAAACCAAAAACAAATCCTCCCGGCAAGTTACGTAACTACAAAATGAAATAGAGGGAGCAATAAATAGGGATTCAAGGATAATACTCTCAAAACGACCGTCCGGGTCATTACATCTTCCCCCTCTTAAAACATACGTTCGTTCTCGAATGAGTATAGAGGCATACCTGAAGTGGTGAAAAGATGAGGATAACAGTTGCGCATATCATGCTCGGTCTCCCATGTTGCCTCCTCGACCGGATGACCCCTCCACCGAACTTTTACTGAAGCAATGTTCTTTGACCTCAACTTTCGAGCCTGCATGTCCAAAATAGCCACTGGCTCCTCGTCAAAGGATAGATCCTTGTCCAACTGGACTGGGCTGAAATCTAACACATGAGACGGATCATTGTGATACTTCCGGAGCATGGAAACATAGAACACTGGATGAACTGCAGAGAGACTAGGTGGTAGTGAAAGTATGTAAGCCACCTCTCCAACCATTTCAAGAATCTCAAAAGGTCTGATATACCTAGGGCTCAACTTGCCCTTCTTTCTGTTTCTCATAACACCCTTCATGGGCGAAACTCGGAGAAAAACCCGCTCCCCAACCATGAATGCAACGTTGCGAACCCTCCGATCCATATAACTCTTCTTCCTGGACTGGACTGGAGGAAGTTGATCCTGAATTAATTTAACCTTTTTCAATGCATCCTGAACCAAGTCTGTACCCAAAATCCTAGCCTCTCCCAAATCAAACCAACCCACTGGAGATAGCACCGTCTACCATACAAAGCCTCATACGGGGCCATCTGAATGCTCACCTGATAACTGTTGTTGTAGGCAAACTCCGCAAGTGGCAAGAACTGATCCCAAGCACCCCCAAAATCAATCACACATACACAAAGCATAACCTCTAATATCTAAATAGTGCGCTCGGACTGTCCGTCCGTCTGAGGGTGAAATGTTGTACTCAACTCCACACGAGTATTTAACTCACGTTGTACGGCTCTCCAAAACTGTGATGTAAACTACGTACCCCGGTCAGAGATGATAAATATCGGTACGCCATGAAGCCTGACAATCTCGCGGATGTAAACATGAGGCAGCTGCTCTGAAGAGTAAGTAGACATGAATGAAATGAGCTGACTTGGTCAATCTATAGACAATCACCCAAACTGCATTGAACTTCTTCTGAGTTCGTGGGAGCCCAACAACAAAATCCATAGTGATTCGCTCCCATTTCCACTCTGGAATCTCTAACTTCTGAAGCAATCCACCCGATCGCTGATGCTCATACTTCACCTACTGACAATTTAAGCACTGAGCCACATATTCCACTATGTCCTTCTTCATCCTCCTCTACCAATAGTGCTGCCTCAGTTCCTGATACATCTTCGCGGTACCTGGATGAATGGAGTGTCGCGAACTGTGAGCCTCCTGGAGAATCAACTCACGCAGAAAATCTACATTAGGCACACATAGCCTGCCCTGTATCCGTAATACACCATCATCTCCAATAGTGACCTCCTTGGCATCACCGTGCTGAACTGTATCCATAAGGACACCGTCATCCCTGATGCGATCACAAAGAGAAGACTGAGAAACCACACAAGCAAAACTTTGCTCGGCTCGGAAACATCCAATCTGACAAACTGGTTGGCCAAGGCCTGAACATCCAAGGCTAAAGGCCTATCTGCTACCGGTAGATATGCTAAACTGCCCAAACTCTCCACCTTGCGACTCAGGGCATCGCCCACCACACTGGCCTTCTCGGGATGATATAGAATGATGATGTCATAATCCTTAAGCAGCTCCAACCATCTCCGCTTCCGCAAGTTAAGATCCTTCTGTTTAAACAGATGTTGTAGACTCCGGTGATAGGTGAAAACCTCATAAGGGACACCGTACAAATAGTGCCGCCAGATATTCAAGGCATGAACAATAGCTACTAACTCGAGGTAGTGGGCATGATAGTTCTTCTCATGCACCTTCGGATGTCTAGACGCGTAGGCAATCACCCTACCGTTATGTATCAACACCACGCCAAGACCAATGCACGACGCATCACAATATACCATATAAGACCCCAAACCAGTAGACAACACCAATACTGGGGATGTAGTTAAAGAAATCTTGAGATTTTGAAAGCTCTCCTCACACTCAATGGTCCACCTGAACGGAGCACCCTTCTGGGTCAATCTGGTCATAGGTGCTGCAACAGACGAGAAATCCTCTACAAATCGACGATAATACCCTGCCAAGCCAAGAAAACACCAGATCTCTATAGCTGAGGATGGTCTGGGCCAACTCTACACTACTTCAATCTTATTCGGGTCTACCTTGATCCCCTCACTCGATACTACATGACCCAAAAATTCCACTGAATCTAGCCAGAATTCATACTTCAAATATTTTGCATATAACTTCTTCTCCCGCAAGGTTTGAAGCGTAGTACTCAGGTACTGCTCATGATCCTCCCGACTCCTAGAGTACACTAGAATGTCGTCAATAAACATAATGACGAAAGAGTCAAGATAGGGTTGAAATACACTATTCATCACGTGCATGAATGCTGCTGGGGCATTAGTCAACCCAAAAGACATCACAAGGAAATCATAATGACCATACTGACTCCTGAACGCAGTCTTTGGGATATCCGGCTCTCGAATCTTCAACTGATGATAGCCTGAACATAAGTCGATCTTAGAGAACACTCTAGCACCCTGAAGCTGATCAAATAGGTCATCAATATGTGGAAATGGGTACCTGTTCTTCACTGTAACCTTGCTCAACTGGCAATACTCAATAAACATTCACATAGAACCATCATTCTTCTTTACAAACAGGATAGGAGCACCCCAAGGTGACACACTAGGCCGAATGAGGCCCTTATCGAGCAAATCTTGCAACTGTTCCTTTAATTCTTTCAACTCTGATGGGGCCATCCGATAAGGTGGAATAGAAATGGGCCCAGTGCCCAGTAACAAATCAATCCCAAAGTCAATATCTTTGTCGGGCGACATGCTCGGATGATCTGCCAGAAAAACGTCTACAAAATTCCTCATTACTGGAACTGACTTGGCGGTAGGAGTATCAACACTAACATCTCTCACATAGGCCAGATACGCATCAAACCCCTTCTCAACTATTCGCTGAGCCTTAAGAAATGAGACAACCCTGCTAGGAATATAATCTAAGGTACCTCTCCACTCTAGCCGCGGTAGACCTGGCATAGCCAACGTCACCGTCTTGGCGTAATAATAAAGGATAGCGTGATAGGGCGACAGCCAGTCCATGCCCAAAATAATATTGAAATCCACCAACTGAGTAATAATAAATCAGCTCTGGTCTCAAAACCACTATGAACAATCAAACACGACCGATATATACGGCCGACAATAATAGAATCACCCACGGGTGTGGACACATAGACAGGTGAACTCAGAGAATCACGGGATACACCCAAATATGAAACAAAATAAGATGACACAGAGGAATAAGTGGAGCCTGGATAAAATAAGACTGATGCATCTCTATGACAGATCGGAACAGTACCTGTGATAATAGAATCTGATGCAACTGCCTCCGTCCTAGCAGGAAGGGCATAATATATGGCCTGACATCCCCCTCTATGGAGACCTCTACTTGTCCGAGCTCCAACCCTAGTTGGCAGTGCAGGTGGAGTAGTAGCTGGTGTTGTAATCATAGCCTGTGGACCCGGGGGAGCGTGCAGTACCTGAGATATCTGTGAAGGTGCACCCATCCTGAATTTGGGGCAATCCCTCACCAAATGACGAGTGTCGCCACTCTCAAAACAAGCTCTCAGAGGACGTGGTTGTTGCGTGTGGCTCTGGCCTGATCGACTGGACTGACCATTAAAAGCACCCCGTACAGGAGGCACACTAGAGATTAACGGTACATAATAAGGATCATGGGGCCTAGTAGTGGTCGGAACACCGCTGGCGGCTGGAAGTGCTGAATGAACAGGGCGACCCATATAACCCCTGCCTTAACGAGCTATCGCTAGGGCACGAGTACCACTGTAAGTGCCAGAATCTCGAGACCTCTTGGCCTCTCTCTCTCTCTCTCTCTCCTCTCTATCCCGAGTCAGCATACCCTCTAACCTCCTAGCAATACCCATTACCTGCTGGTACGAAATATCCATCTCTAACTCTCTGTCCATGTTCAATCTGATAATGTGGTTGAGCCCATCAATAAACCGACGAACGCTCTTTCGAACAGTAGTAACCTAGGCCGGTGCATGCTTGGCCAAATTACTGAATCAGACCGCATACTCTGACACGGTCATAGAACCCTGGTGCAACTGCTCTAACTCTGCGCGTCATGCATCTCTGAGGTTATGGGGAACATACTCCCTTAAAAACATATCTGAGAACTAAGTCCAAGTAAGTGAAGCTGCCTCAGTTAGACTGTTCAACTCGTATGCGTGCCACCACTGATAGCCCACTCCTTTAAGTTGGAACGCAGTGAAAGAAACCCTACTAGTCTCCGCAACACCCATAGTACGGAGGATACGGTGGCACTCCTAAGAAAACCCTAGAATCATCTGACTCCAAGCCACTAAAAGTAAGAGGTTGGTACTTCTTGTACTTCTCGAGCCTGAGCTGCTCCACCTCGAAAACTGCTACCCTAACCTCGGGCTAAACTGGAGCTACCGATTGCATCGGTATAATCTCTGGATCCTGGTCTACCTGAACCCGCTGCTCTGGGGTACCGGCGACGGGAGTTTGTGCTCCTCCCTCGGCCTAAGATATGGCAGGAACAAGAGGTATCAATCCTGCCTGAGCCAAGGTATTGAACATTTTCAGAAACTAGGTTAGAGTCTCCTGAAGACTGGTGCAATAACAGGCGTCTCAGGTGCTTGTCTTCCAACTGGTGCTACTAGCTGCTCCTCTGTAGCACCTCGTGCGGGGGCTCTGGCTATACCACGTGGATGTCCTCGGCCTCTACCCCGCTCCGGCCTCTCACGGCTCTGGTAGGGGCGCGGGTGTTTGGTCATCTGATCTAGTTGTACATGTACTCACCATCTGTGAGAGAGTAGAAATACAGAATTTTTGAATCCAAACCCAAAATCTCACACGATAAGGAATTAAAGAAATGAAGTTTTTCCTAATAGTTCCATAGCCTCCCGAAGATAAGTACAGACGTCTCTGTACCGATCCGCGAGACTCTAATAAACCTGCTTGTGACTCATAACACCTATGAACTTAGAGCTCTGATACCAACTTGTCACGACCCCATTTTACCCTCTGTAGGATGTCGTGATGGCACTTAGTCTCTAAGACTAGGTAACTCTAACAATATGTGGAATAACTGAATAACAATAGGAACTCAAATCGCAACACATGATATATAAACAGAAACTATGTTTTAAATAATTACAACTCTCAAAATCTGGTAGAAATAAGTCACAAGCTTCTAAGAGAAAAATAAATACTGAGTGTCTATATACATCAAAGTCTAAAGAAAATAAGGGAAACAACATAATAAGGATAGAGGGGGGCTCCGAGGTCTGCAGACGCTGGCAGATATATACTTTGAAGTCTCTACGTGCGGTCCAGCTCACTAGTATCTAATCTGGTAAGAAGAACCTAGATCTGCACAAACAAATATGCAGAGTGTAGTATGAGTACATCACAATGGTACCCAGTAAGTGCCAAGCCTAACCTCGGTAGAGAAGTGACGAGGTCCGATCAGGGACCTACTGGTTTAAAAGAAAAGTAAGGCAGAAGATATAACAATATTTGCAATGACTGAGAATTTAAACAATGAGAAACTTCATAGAATAACAACACAGCAATTAGAGGTAAACAACATGGGCGCTCCCATGGTACCGCCTCGTAGTCCCAAATATAAATATGCACGATAGGGGGATCTCCCGAGGTGCCGCCTCGTAATCCCAAAGTAATTATGCAACACAAGGGGATCTCTTGAGTAAATGCCTCGTAGTCCCAAAGTAAATATGCAAGACAGGGGGATCTGCCGAGTAAACTCCTCGTAGTCCCAAAGTAAATATGCAATGCAGGAGGATCCCCCAAGGAACCGCCTCATAGTCCTAAAGTAAATATGCAGCAGATAATTGAAGGGACGACGAGTTTACAATAAGAAATTTTACAGTTAAAGATTTAATTCAAATCAAGGGAAGCATGTAATTAAACTAAGCATGTTGCACAAATTTCAAGTAAGAGTTAAGGTACGTAGACATGTGATACTAGGCTAAACATGATCACTACATATGCTAAGACAACTCTAGTTAAGGAATTTAAAAGAAGACAACTCAGCAAGAATCGGAATTTCCACATTTACCCTGTACGCACTTGTCACCTCGCATACACAACGCTCACATATTATAAATTGTCACAGCATTACCATACCAAATCCTAAGAGGATTTCCCCCACATAAGGTTATACAAGTCACTTACCTCAAATCTCTCTCAATCAATCGGTAAGAATGCCTTTCCCTCAACTGTCCAACTTCGAATGACCCAAATCTAGCCAAAAGCAATAACATAACATGAATACCACTACACGAAACTAATTTAAATCATAAATCTACGACTTTAGTAAAGAATCAAAAAATCACCTTAAAAGGTCGACCCAGGCCCACGTCATGGAATCGGGTAAAAATTACAAATTACGAACATACATTCGACCACGAGTTCAACCATACCATTTTTACAAAAATCCGACACCAAATCGCCACTCAAATCCCCAATTTAAACTCTCCAAATCCCTAGCCTCAAACTCCCAAATTTCACCTTAAATGCACACTAACTAGATGGAAAAATTAATGAGGAAATAAGATTATTGATAAAAAATGAGTACAAGAGACTTACCTCAAGAAATCTCTCAAACATTCTCTCAATAATCGCCAAGACCCGATATCAAAATGTCCAAAATGATAAAAATTCCGAATTCTTGAATTAATAGTATGCCCGGTGTTTTCGCTTCTGCGGACACTTGACCGCATTTGCGATCCCACTTTTGCAGAAAATGCACCGCTTTTGCGGTTTTTCCTAGGCTGCTTTACCTCCGTTTCTGCGATCTCTTATCCGTTTCTGCGGACACGCTTCTGCGAGAAGCAGTCCGCTTCTGTGGCTCCAGCACACCTGCGACCTCCTTTTCTGCATCTGCGATCTCATAGATGCGGAATTTTCCTCGCATCTGCGAGACAAGATAACCAATAACTAATTTTTAACTAAATAACTAATTATGCCATGTGGCCTTTTTCTAGACTGCCACTTGGCTTAATGTGGTACCTTTTTCTTTGGGTTTTAATAATATATAGATTATTATTATTATTATTATTATTATTATTATTATTATGCACTATTTTTTTAAACATTATTTACTATGTATGAATGATGAAATACCTTAGCCATGTGCCTTTCTGATGTCTTGCAATCTACTCAGCTCTTTCATTATCGGGGAACCATTTGTTACTGTTATATTGTGTAGGAGGATTGATTCAAGCTAGTTGTACCATATACAGCACTGTGGCGACCTAGCAATTACACGCGTAGAAATTCATAACTTTTGGAATAGATTGGAAGAACGTCGATAAATTTAAAGAGATGGGTGAATGGACAGGTTATGACCTGAAAATTTGGTGGAAAGAGTATTGCAGCTAATTAAGAAATATTCAACATGGGTTGGAACTTGGAACTAGCTCAATCAATTGCATCGAAGGTGGTCAATAAAGTGAGTAGAAAATCACGAGATGTATCTAAACTTTGGTTGATAGAGTTATCGAGTACCAATTGTGCTGATGAGAAGTAGCAAGCACGCATGAAACTACTTGAGGTCTAGCCGGAATACCATGGTTATAAAATAATTGCATCTAAAAATAACTTCCACTCTTTGCTCAATTCTCCACTAAGTACCATGCCATACAGACAATCTAGGGGTGATATATTATGACTTATGACTTATGATTTATGACAAGAGGCTTTTTGCATTCATGCATGCATCTTTGCATGTGCAACCACTCTTAACTCTATATATGCCTTTCTTACCTAAATTAAACTCTCGATCTGCACCACTTTGAATATAATGTTATAGGAACTAAGGGATTAAATATACAAATTAAGTATCGGGACAAAGAGATTTTCCTTTTCTTATTTAATCCCACCCTTTAGAGATTGGGTGCACTTTTATTCCATCGCAAAAGATAACAAAAGGAGTGGGACTAGGCCTCACCTCTATTACATCAAAGATTGAATGGGTTCAACCTTTTGAAAAATTGGACTAAGAAGTTCTTTAGCCTTCCATTCCATATCTATGAACAATTAACTAACATAAATATTTGCCTTTATTATATCTAATTCTGAAACTGGGCAATTGCCACTCGTCTAGATAAAAGGGGCCCTTTGCCTCTCTAGGAATGTTCTGAAAGGCAAATGTTATAGAAAATTCTCCTTTAGCAGATGCATGTTTGGCCAATGGATCGGCTACTTGATTAGCTTCTATGTGGCAATGATTAGTCTTAGCATTTGCTTGGCTTAAAATCAATATCGTTTCCTCAATTATGTCCTTCAATCTGGCATTGCTCATGTTGTGATTAGTGAGCATATTCTTGATTATTAGCTTCATCTTCGCAATCGTATATATGTGTAACCATTTTGCCAACATCATTCAGCCCCATATTTAGCTGCCATGGCTTCAACTTTATTGTTGCTGTTGCAAATGACAAGTAGGAAAAATGCCATGATGAACTCTCCATCTTTATCCCTGACTATGCCTCATATTCCTTCTTTCCCAGTTTCTTGAATGTAGCTTCCATCAGTATTTATTTTTACCAAGCCATGAGGAGGCTTCTCCCAAACAACTTTCTTTCAGGTTGAGATTGACTTTTGATTATCTACAATTTCACAGAGTTTGAGCCAAGGCATTGCCAAGTCACATCTTGGAAAGGCTAATCGTAGAGCTGCATTCAAATTCTAAAAGATTTGATGAATCATTCTACTATACAAAAACTTCTTTTGATCACCATATTTACATGCACAACTCCTCCTCCATAATTCCAATAGTTTAAAAAGAGGGATAATTTGAATCATCATTTTCTGCACATTGTTCTTGACATTTGTTTTCTACCAGTTCTGGAGTAAAATTTTCACTGGAAGTCGTTGGTGTATGATTCCCATAGGGCCACCAAAGTAGTTCCATAGATATTGAGAAGCTTCGCTTTCTACAAAAACATGATGCATTGTCTCTGTATGAGTAGTGGTACAACAGGAAGATCTGCGATATCATATGTTTACCAATCATAACAAGAAATTCATCAAAAGATGATCTTCTTTTTATGAGTCTCCACGTGAGGAAGAAAACTTTGAAAGGAATATAACTGTTCCATATATTCTTCATCAAATTATTCTTGTTTCTAGTAGCTTTAACACCCATCCAAGCCGAGTTATTTGAAAAATATCCATTATTGGTAGGAGTCCATATTGTTGTGCCATCACTTCTCTATTCCCAATTCTAATATTTTTAATATGTTGGACTATATTATCAGGAATAAGTGTACCAAGCTTTTTAGTATTCCATTTATCATTAGTGATAAGTTCTGCAACCTTCAACTTACTAGATTTGGTAATATTAGTCATTAAACTGGCCAAAGGTCCTTTGTCAGTCCAATTATCCCACCAAAAGCTGCTATTGCTTTGGTGAATGGACCACACAATATTTTTCTGCTTTTTGATTTACTTCCAGCATTTTTTTCAATCATGTGATTGTCCTGACCTCCATAGCTTTGTCACAGGGTGACCCCTAATATAATACTTAGCTTTTAGAAAGTCAGGCCATAATGATTAGTGAGTCTTGAAGTTTCACCACCTTTTGATGGCTAGAGTATTACAGATATCTTTCATCTTCCTGATTCCTACTCCACCATCATCAGTTGGAAAGCACGGATTATCAAAGGAACTTCAATAAAATTTTGTCCTCTCACTTGAAGCACACCAAAAGAATCTAGAGAAGTATTTCTCCATATGTTTGAAAGTACCCTTAGGAGGGCACATAGCAGCAAAGGTGTATACTGGTTGTGATTGTAAAACATGCTTAATAAGGACTGCCCTGCCTCCGACTGATAACAATTTCCCATGCCACCTTTCTGTTTTCCTCACTATCTTAGATACAGAGTCACTGAAAGTCGAAATCAACCTCCTGCCAACATAAAGAGGACAACCAATATATATGAGAGGAAATTTTATCCAAGAATCCAGTAATACTCCTTATTCTATTGATTCTGTAGGTAGAAGTCGTAGGAGAAGTCAGGAAAAAACTTTTCTGCCCATTGACAAGTTGCCGTGAACAATTTTCATATTTCTTGATTTGGCTCATAATAAGCTTAATAGAATCACGTTTACCACTGCTAAAAATGATGATATCATCTACATAAGCAAGATGGTTGATCTTAGGACCTCTGCAGTTCACGATGAAAGGAAAAAACTTGTCTTCATTAAAAGCTTGTTTAATAATCTATAAAGGACTTCAGCTCCGATGAGAAAAAAGAAGGGAGATAAAGGATCTCCCTGCTTAAGACCCTGTGAAGATGTGAAGAAACCTCTCCTCATACCATTGATAATAATAGAGTACCAAACCTCTGAAATAAGTCTCTGTATGGTATTCACAAAATTCTCAGAGAAACCAAACTTCCTAAGTACTGCTAGTATGAATTCCCAGGACATTCTATCATAGGCCTTGGCCAAATCTAGTTCTATCACAATATTGCCTCCAATATTAGGCTGTGAAATACCTTGAATGATCTCCTGAGCTAAAAGCACATTATCAGTAATCAGCCTCCCTTTGACGAAGCCACTCTGGTTTTCAGAAATAAACTTAGGCAGTAGTAAATTGATCCTTCTAGAAATCACCTTAAAGATAATCTTACTAGAGAAATTGTTAAGACTAATAGGCCTTAGCTCAGAAAAATTTGCAGGGGATTCTATCTTAGGAATAAAAGCCAAACAAGTGTGAGAATAGTATCTTGTCAGTTGTCTTCCATGAAAGAATTTTTGCACAAAGTTAGTCACACCTTGATTGATTATGTGCCAGTATTTTTGAAAAAAAAAGCTTCATTGAACCCATCAGGTCCAGCAAAACTTGTAGGACTCATACTAAATATAGCATTTTTTATCTCCTGTTCATCTGGAATTATAGAGAGCATATCATTGTCTTCCTTAATTATCAGAGTAGGAATGACATCTAACACTTTTTCATTAAGCTTTGGCTTCTTTAAGTTGAACAACTTCTTAAAGTGACTTATGGCAGAGTTACCAATCTTCTCATCTCCTTGAATCCATATACCTTTGCTACTTTTAATTCTATAAATCTGAAGTCTTTTCCTCTTATCTTTAATTATGCTATGGAAATATTGTTGTTGTCTCCTTCGGCAAATAACTTAACCTGAGATTTCCGTTTTAATAAAGAATCCTGCATAGCTTGCCATCTGATATACTCTACATGAGCCTTATTGATTTCTTCTCTGACTTGCTCACTATTATCAATGAGCTCCAAGTTTTATAGCATTTGAACTTTTGCCTCCCAATCAGCTACTTGATCATCGATATTATCAATGTCATTTCTAGACCATTCACTCAGCTTCTTGGTGAGCATTTTCAATTTCTGATGAAGGATCCACATGGAATTCCCACTAATTTATGTATCCCAAACTTCCTGTACTAATTCCATAAAACTAGGTTGAGTTACCCAAAAATTGAGGAATTTAAAATACCTGATGAAGGTTTGTTGCTCTAATTGACATTTAACCAGAAGAGGCCGATGGTCGGACCCTGTCCTCACTAGGTGTCTGACCACTGTGTTTTGAAAATTTTGTTCCTACATATCATTAAACAAGAACCCGTCTAATCTTTTTCAGATTCGGTATTTAGATCTTCTATTATTGCACCATGTGTATTTGGACCCAACAAAGCCAGCATCTGAAATACCACATTGGTCCATGCAACTAATAAAGTCGAGACTCTTGTAGATCCTATGAAGTTTGTCTCTTATCTTTGCTTCATGCTCCATGATTACATTAAAGTCCCATCCAATACACTATGGTCTATCTACAATAGATTTTAAATTTGTCAAACTGTCCCATAGTTCCTTTCTATATAGAACAACACTTAGCATAAACTACAGTAATGTAGATACTACAACCATCTGATCCATGCTTAAAGTTGAGAGTAATCTGTTGATCATCATTGCTAATAATATTTGCAAGTAGATTTGATCTCCAGAAATACCACAGTTTCTCATTGTCAGTTGTAACACTATTATGGAATCCCAAGAATCTCATGTAGCCTTCAATCTTACTTTTGTTGACTAATGGCTCCATAATGGCCACAAAGTCAACTTTGTTGATGTTGATTAGATTTTTCAATCTATGAATTGCTTTATAAGATCTAACCCCTCTTATATTCCAAAATATTATATTGATCATGGAAAACAATTGGGGTAGGATCCTAATTTAAACTCTGTCCCCCGCTAGAGGGGATAAGTTTATCTTTGTCTTTATTCCTTTTTCCTGTCTTTCTTTGTCTACTTCTTTCCCTATTTATAGAGGATAATCCTTCTTTTTTCATCACATCTTTCAGTTGTATTTCTGCAGATTTATTTGGCCCATCTGTTTCTGAACCTCCCTCTGCAGTATGCTTATCATAAGGTGTGTCCCCTATAATAAAAGTTTCTGCAACTTTCTCTTCTGTACTACAGTCCTCTATAGCAAATCGCTTGTTGACTTTTTCATTTAGTTCGACCACCAATTTAATTTCCGGATGATTTTTAATCCTGGAGCTAGTGCATGCCATATCAGTTGAATTCTTGCTACAAGTATGGTTACTCTCTTGGTCTTCATGTAAATACTCGCTGCTTTTTTCACAATTACCACTATTCACAATGTGATCCTTATTCTTCTCTGCTTTCGATTTTTCCTGATTCAGAATGTCCTGTGTTGTCTTCCATCACCTTATTAATATGAGTTTTCCCCGTATTACCAGTAGTAATCAAGTTTGTAACTTTTTCAGTTTGATCAAAATATTCTTCAACAATCAGTTGCTTAGTTTTGTCATTCATTCTCTGTGGTTGTTGTGGTTGCCCAAATGCATTCTTAAATTTCACTTTGTTCTTCTTCTTTGGAGGCTTATTCTTGGTGTTCTTTTTCTTCTTTTTTGCATTGCTCCTTATTGTAGTAGTTTGGCCTTCCTCTTGATCCACTGTTTGTAGGTCTTTTCGAGCTAGTTTTGAATTAGAAGCAGTCTTGTCGCCTCCACCCCATTTTCCTTTGTATTTTAATTGCTACTTTCAATTATGTCTTGTTCTGTTGTGACTAACATGGTCTTCCCAACATTATTTGCTCCAATACTCAACTTTTGCATCCCCACCTTATTTGTCTTTGAGCATGTTGCATTCTTTATTGCATTTTGATTTTCAACCTTAGCTTCTGCCTCATTTTCCCTTGTATCCTCAAAATCATCATTATTTTTATTTTCAGCAAATCTACATTGGATTATTGAATGTCCCAACATCTTACAATGTCTGCAATATTTGGGAACATTCTCATATTTTAATTTTTGAGTGTACCCTTTCCTTGGAATTGAGTCGTCCTCTGATCCCACAAAAACAGAGTTTAATTTTGGCTTTGTAAGATCAACTTCTACTCTTACTTTTGCCATACTAGGCTTGGTTCTATAGCTGGTGGCTACATCCATAGATAGAGGAGTACCAACAGGACCAAGTATTTGTTTCACATAGTTCAAAGTATGACAATGAAAAGATAGACCTAGGAGAAGCACCCACACTCGAACTATGGGAGAATCCTCGTCGGGTTTAAAATTTGGAGACCATTTTCTAGCCACATAATTTGGCCTTCAATTTCTATTGATCGTCTCCACCAGACACTCTTAAAGTCATCTTCATTAGAGAAATCTATAAATACGGTGCAAAAATCATATACACCTATTTTAACATTACCTTTAATAGAGATTTTTTCAGCAAAGGAAGATCGAATCTTTTCAATTTGAGGTCGAGTTCTCAAGAATTTGCCAACAATTGTTAACTTGCATTCTTCTGCCATTAGTCCATAATAGTCACTGGCTTTGAATATTACTGTTGGCATCCCATTATGAGTAGTGTATCGAGCTTTGACATCGGAATTTTCATGGCGATTTGGGCTAGGGCCTGGAGTCGTTGGGGCTTTCAAAGCAACAACATAACTTGAATTCGATAATGTTTCTACTCCAGAAGTAGTATTCCTAGCTAGAGGGACTGGGATTTCATCTGGACGCGCCGGTATGTTGTCGGCCGGCGTCCCCATCGCTGGGTGTGTGAACACCACACTACTAAAAAAATAGGAAAAACCAACTGCGAAAACCGACCAATGTTGGTCGGTAATTGGCAAAAATTGACCGAAAACCGTCCAATTCATGACGGTCGGTAGAGCTAACCGACCGACTTTGGTTTGTATTTTCCGACCGATTTCGGTCAATTAAATTCAAAAAATAAAATGCCGAAAAAACAGACCGAAGTTGGTCGGTTTTTTTCGACCAAAGTCGGTCGGTATTTTAATTATGTAATTAAAAAATGCACGATCTTGGAATCGAACCGGGGTCTATACTGTGGCAAGATACTATTCTACCTCTAGACCATTGGTGCATTTTATTTTAAGATTGTCATTTATTTTATTTATACTCTTTAATTGTATTTTCGCACGAAAATAACCAACTGATGTCGGTCGATTTTAACAAAAAATAAAATTACCGACCGAATTCGGTCGATTTTTTAAAATGACTGGCCGAATTAACCGACCGATTTCGGTCGATTTTTTTAATATTACTTTTAATTTATCTTAAATAAAAAATCGATCAAAGTTGATCGGTTTCTTGAAAAATAAATTTTGCGGGACTAAAAAATAGTTTTTCGCATTTTGTGCCAAAGAAAACTGACCAAAGTTGGTCGGTTTCATAACAAAAAATTAAAAAATAAAATATTTTAAAAAAACCGACCGACTTCGATCCGTTTTTTGGTAGGTTTCTTGACTGACCAAAATCGTTCGGTCGACCGCGATCGATTTTTGCTACCGGTCGGCGTCCCCATCGCTCGCTTGAAGAGGGCTTTTTTGTTACCGTTGGAATATAGCGTCTATTTTGTACAACCATGGAATCCATTTAAGCATGTTTGATGATTAGCCATAGCTGCACTAAGGGGCGGATTTAGGGGGCGGAAGGGTGTTCACCCGAACCCCCTTCGCCGAAAAATTATACTGTAAGTTATAATAGAAAAAAGTAGCAAGTTATTTTTTTGGGTCTTAGAGGTAAATCATCCGTGAGGGTTTATTTTAATATTTAACTTGACATAATTGTCAAAACGAAAAGAAATGATGATAGGTATTTTCTTGGAGAATGTGCCTGAATCACGAGTTGTTCTTTTACTTTCTTTAATTTATTTTTCTTGAGTTGTGACATAGACAAAACATAGTGTAGTTTTGAGTTACAAAAGCTAGAAATTATTGAGATAAACTAATACAGGTTAGGTTGCATTTAGTCCAAAATCTTGAAAACGAGTTTTCATAAATAAAAAGTTCAGTATTTTAGGGGAATGGGTGAAATATCCAAATACCATGATGGGAGAGGACTTCCTATGTATGATTAAGTCAAAAAAAAATATATATATATTCTACCAGTAACATTCTCTCCAGTAATATTCAAAGCAGCCTTTGATACTAACCACATGGACCACAGAAAATATAATTAGCGTCCTCGACCAATTAAGGGACTAGATAGACTGGAACTGGGACTGAAATGCCATCCAACGCCCGAAAAATATGTAAATTTCTCCAAGTGTATGAACAAAGCACGAATGCATGAAGTTTATTTCTATTTCCTCCAAATGTACAACCAAAGCAACGACGCCTTAAAATCATACCGTCGACAAGTGTAACACCTAATCGGCCCTCAGTCATAATCAAGCATAGGTGATATTCGACCTTATTCGAATCAACACCTAATCGGCCCTCGGTCATAATCAAGCATATGTAACATTCGACCTCGTTCGCATCAACACCTAATCGGCCCTTGGCCATAATCAGGCTCAGGTTATACTCGACCTCGCTCAAATCAACAGCTAATCGGCCCTTGGCCATAATCAGGCACAGGTTATACTCGACCTCATTCGAATCAATACCTAATCGGCCTCCGGCCATAAATAGAAACGATATGTTTGTTCTCGCTCGAATTAACATCTACTGGTCCTCGGCCATGATCAAACTTAGGTTTTACTTCAACCTCATTCGACCCTACTCGAACTAAATTATTACGACTAAGGAAACCAAGGCAACCAAGCAACAAAATCAAAAAACATACAAACTGGAACAGAATAAAAAAAATAATCAGGTACAAATAACCATACTGGTATTTCATACTTAGAATATTTTCTTTACAAAGGCTCGGAAAAATGCCCACAAAAGAAAAAACACGCAGACGTTTGCAACAAAACAAAAAGGAAGAAAAGAAAAGCTACTAACTGTCCTGATCGCCTGGGCCATCCCCAGCTACCCATTCACCATTACCATCTCCATCAGGATACGTGTCTTCATACCAGGCGTCCTAATCGATCCGATCCACGCCTACATCCTCCTCATCATCACCGGCCTCCGGTGTAGAAGGATCATAGCCGCAAGCGAACCAAGCTCTACGCGCCTTAACATGAGCATCCTCGAAGGCGGCCTCTGGAATGGTTCCCGTCCTCATCAGATCTCTGAATATATCCAGCTGAGCCTCAGCATGAATCCACTCCTCGTATAAGTCTCGAGGAACATTAGGAAAATCAGAAACACGGGAAGAGGATGGTCGAGCCAATAATTGTGCCTTCTCGGCCTCCAGAGCGGCGACTCGATCACAAAGGCTAGAAGCCTCTTTCTCTAGTTCTCCAATCCGTTAATCGAGCCGCTCTTCTTTGAGTCTGGCCGTCTCCAAAGTATTCTCTCGCTCAGAACCAAGGACATGGATTACGATCTCCAAGGCCTCCGCCTTCCTCGTAGCCCCTGACCAAGCTGACTCCACCTTCTCGAGATTCGCTGCCTTCTCGGCGACCTCACCCCTTAAAGCTTCCGCTTTGAATTCACACTCCTCGAGATCGGCGCGCAGCGAGACTACCTAGGCTTGGAGATCGTTGCACTGGGCTTCGACCCTTATACTAACCTCCAACCCCTCCTCTTTGTCCCTTAGCGCCTCCTCAAGGACGCTGTATTTTTCAATGACCTTCACCAGCTCGTCATTGTTTTCTTTCAGCTCGTCTCGGAGAGTTCAGAAATTGCCGCCCTCTCCAAACCGCCTGCAAATCTCACGATACTTACCGCGGTACTTGCGGTATTTTCTCTCCATCTTCAGAAAAATAGCCTTACGCCTCTCCTCTCTGCGGGCGCTTTCGATTTCCAAAATCCCACTCTGAAATAAAGAGAAAAAGAAAACAAAGAGTAAGAACGAAAATAACTTTGAACTTGACAAACAAAAACGAGAGAGATAAAAAATCTTACCCTAAGAGCGAGGCCAGATATGCTCCTAGACAAGATAGCATGCTTCAGCTTTTCGAGGAATTTACCCGCCATATCAGAACAGAGGGGACCAAGGGAAGGGACCACGTCCTCCGTGTCGACCAACAGATTTTGATTCATGGGGATCGCAATAGTCCACGTGGACCCTTCCAACCTTACTTCGAGAGGGGTAAACCCCTCCCCGATCATCCTTACCTCATCGGCATCCATATCGGAGCCCATCTCATAACCATCCTCGACTACGCACTTTCCTTTTATATCGGCCATCGAAGAAGGACCCTCGGCCGGTCACGATGCCGATGGTTCATCCCACCGCGATTTATCAGAAACTCTCGCCAATGGCCTTTTAGCTTCCATCGTGGTTCCAGGAAGAGATATACCCTTTGTGGCTTCAGTCGATGGAGGAACCACGGGCGATACCTCGGCGTCATCTTTAAGCTCTATGGTCGCTGTTTCTCGGATAATAAAATAGCACATCACTGAATCCATTGCCCGGGCAGTCCAGTCACAGATATCCACCGATCTCCTCTAGTGGGGAACCAAATTCCCATCACTCGGCTATGATTCCTCTTCCTTGTCCACTAGATGAAGTAAAGGAGAAGCCAGAAGCTCCTATGACGATGTACCCACGGGCGCAGAAGAAGTCGGTACGGAAGCAGCAATAGGTATGGCCAACGAACTGTTAGACCTGGCCGCAGTGGAAGAATGAACAGAAGCAGATGACTAAGCAGGTCTAGCTGCGGCCATAGCAGGGACGGACTCCGAAGAAGAAGCAGCCTTCCTTTTACGAAACGCAGAAGGAGGAGCCTTCGGTCTCCTTGAAGACCCTCGAACTGAAAAGGAAAGATCGAAGGATGTCACTACGAACGGTAAACCATAGCGAGCATGCGACCATGAGGTCAAAGCAGTAAAAATGACAAAAAATATAGATGGACTCACTGGCCAAGGAAGAGGCAGGCCCGGACTTCTTGAGAAAGCCCAACCATTCATGAATCCCCACAGTGTGAGGCAGAATCCGGCCAACCGAGTCAGAAATATTCCCGACCAAAGGACGAGGCGCAACCTTGGCTGTACGAAGAAGAAAATATGTTAGAGCCTATAACTAGAAATAGACAAATCAAATACCTTTCACAGAAAACGAATACTTACGAGCACGATTCCAAGTCTCAGGAAAGCCGTCCGCGTTGGCCACCATGTCTTTGGTTCTAACAAAGAAGTAGTTGAGCCAAAATTGACGATTTGATTTATTGTCCATCTTCACCACCAGGCATTTTCTTCCTCGATGGTAGAGATGCAACATCGTCCCCTTATAAAATCTAGGGGCAAAGAGATGTATTAGATGGCGGAGCGTGACCTCGACCCCGGCCAACTCGGCAAATTTTTAGAGAATCCTAATAAGCTTGTTGATGTATGGAGAGAGTTGGGCCGGGCAGACATCGTAATAGCAAAAAATTTCCTCTTCCAATGGGAGAAGGGGAAGAGTATAGCCGACTTGGTAAGGATACGCATAGAACGGGCAATATCCAGGGCGGTGGATCTGCACCACGTCGTGTCTTGCTGGGATCAGGTCGATACGGGCAGGAATGTTGAATTTTTCCCTAAGCTCGGCCAGATCGGCCTCTTCCATCACTGATTCTGAGACTTCAGGCTCACCTTCAGGTGTCTTCGAAAAATTGGACCTAACTTTCTCACTGTGAGTGACTATTTCCTCTACCGTAGGGAAATTCTCTTCTTCAGTGGCGACAAAGACCCTATTAGCATAAGGGGGTATAAGCACTGCCAACGGAACAGGGTCAGTTACCATATCGAAAATAGAGGGTATATTAACCATGTTGTTAAGGAAGGGTATTCAAGCAATGAAGTGTTAGAAGCAGCAAAAATCGCTAAAACCGGTAAGAAAATACATGACAATGGAGAGGGAAGAAGAAGATAAAGCTCTTTGATGCAAGCGGGAAATCGCATCATAATGACGTCAATCGCCATGACGCCACCTTATTCATGGGACTTACAACCCCAGAAATTATGGCTCACAAAAGGACACGTTACCAACTCTCCCCAATCATCACAGCCCGTTCAGGTCGTCCAAATGCTTCAACCACATTATACAATATCCGCTTATCGAGCCCGCATGAGGCCGACCTCAATTAGCGGAGGGACTAACTATATGGAATAAAATCTACCCTAGAATATTTAGGGTAATATAGAATTAAGGGAAGAGTCAGTCGAGGTCGGCCAGGGCGCAGCAAGATTCGTGGTCGAGATGCCAATAATGACCGAGGTTGAACATCACTAAAAGAGCAGTAACGACTAACTTTTGAAATATGATATTAAAGAGAATATTCTAGTGAATATTCTCTGCATTTGTACCATTAGGGTTTGGTAGCGATATGTCTCAACGAAATAAAAGAAGAGACAGGAAAAGAAGATGGAGGTTATTCACTGGATAAGAACACTTTTCAGAAGAAGATTCTCTCTCTTGAAAAGATACAAAAATTATCTATTTATCAAGATTTTTGCCCATATTATTTCATACTTTTTCACTAAATCCAAGAATAGTTCGAACAAACCTTGAATTTTATCTGTCATTCATCATTGTCAGGAGGAACATTCTTCCAATCCACCCTTTATTGGGTGAATCATTCCTCTTATTTACTTAAATGTCATTTGTTATTATTTATTACTAGTTACACCTCCATTATTGCTCATTCTTTATGAACGTTTTGTGTCTATCATTGTCAACATTTCACTGGACCTGTCCCATCTCACGCACATTTTTAAGATCTGCATATAGAGTTATTATCTTTAACTAGGTTTAACCCATTATTACATAAATTCAATAGTTTAGCCCAAATATACACTTTTTGGTCAAACAATAGGAATTATGAGTTATGACAAGATGCTCTTTGCATTCATGCATGCATCTATATTAAATTCTGTGCACCACTTCGAATATAATGTTTTAGAAATTAAGGGATATACTAATTAAGTATCGGGACAAGGAAATTCCCCTTTAACCAGTCGCAAATGAGCATAAACTTGACAAGGAACCTCCTAAATCAATGGCTAATTATTGCCTTGTCGCTTCCACCTACTTCTATGGATTTCTCATTTAAGTTATAATAGAAAAAAGTAACAAGTTATTTATTGGGTCTTAGAGGTAAATCATCCGTGAGGGTTTATTTTAATATTTAACTTGACATACACTACTAGAAATTCGGTAAAAACCGATCAAAAAAACCGACCAACGTTGATCGGTAATGGCCAAAAACCGACCAAAACGCGACCATTTACGTGTGGACGGTATTTTTATGGTCGGAAAGGAACACCGACCAAAGTTGGTCGGAAATTACCGACCAACTTTGGTCGGTCAATTAAATTCAAAAAAAAAATATTGCAAAAAAAACCGACCAAAGTTGGTCGGTTTTTTCCGACCAAAGTTGGTCGGTATTTTAATTATGTAATAAAAAGATTCACCATCTGGGAATCGAACCGGGGTTTGTACTGTGGCAGGATACTATTCTACCACTAGACCATTGTCACATTTTGTTTTAAGATTGTCTTTTATTTGATTTATACTCTTTAATTATATTTTCGCACGAAAATAACCGACCAAAGTTGGTCGGTTTTATTAAAAAGTAAAATTACCGACCAAAGTTGGTCGGTTTTTTTAAATGACCCGCCGAATTAACCGACCAATTTTGGTCGGTTTTTTTTAATATTAATTTTTATTTATTTTAATTGAAAAACCGACCAAAGTTAGGTCGGTTTCTTGAAACATAAATTTCGCGGGACTCAAAAATAGTTTCCCGCATTTTTGCGCCAAAGAAAACCGACCAAAGTTGGTCGGTTTCGAAAAAAAAAAATTAAAAAAAAATATTTTGAAAAACCGACCAACTTTGGTCGATTTTTTGGTCCGTTTTTTGACCGACCAAAGTTGGTCGGTCGACCTTGATCGGTTTTTGTCGAATTTTTAGTAGTGATAATTGTCAAAACGAAAAAAAATGATGATAGTTATTTTCTTTGCCTGAATCACGAGTTGTTCTTTTACTTTCTTTAAATTTTGTTTTCTTGAGATGTGACATAGACAAAACATAGTGTAGTTTTGAGTTACAAAAGCGACAAATTATTGAGACAAACTAATACAGGTTAGGTTGCATTTAGTCCAAAATCTTGAAAACGAGTTTTCATAAATAAAAAGTTCAGTATTTTAGGGGAATGGGTGAAATATCCAAATACCATGATGGGAGAGGACTTCCTATGTATGATTAAGTCAAAAATATATATATATATATATATATATATATATATATATATATATATATATATATATATATATATTCTACCAGTAACATTCTCTCCAGTAATATTCAAAGCAGCCTTTGATACTAACCACATGGACCACAGAAAATATAATTAGCGTCCTGGATTCATGTATGTACTATTACTTTTTGATAAATTTTATATTTATCTTTTATTATTATTCAACTATCTTATATCGATTCGATTTTTTTTTCTGATTTACAAGCTTTCTCATTTTTGAAGATTTTAGAGTTTTTCTTTATCGCATTTCCTATATTTGTGCTTTTTTAAGTTTCAAGTAGCCACTTATATTCCTGCAACTTATGATCCACCAAAACTTTGACTCTTTCATCAATTACGACCTTCCATAAAGTAATTCCAAAATATAATGTTTTTTCTCAAACGCTATTACTTTAATTTTGAAATTACATAATGAATTCAACTATTCGATCACAATTCCTTAACCTGAATAAATCCAAATATATTATACAACTGCTTGTATTATTCTTGGAAATAACCATGCTTTTCAATCACGGAGTACAAGTTTTACTATCAATCATCTCTGTTTCCGGAGATTGATTTTCTTTCTTCTTGCTTTTTTTCATATCACCGTAAAAGTATGAAAGAAATCCCCATAGAGAGAGGGCAAGTGAAACTCCTTTTTCTGCACTGAACTTTTCCCCATAGAAAAAAACAGCTAAAACTTCCGTGATAGGTAGTAGAACGGAAATCAAAATCCCAGACACCAAAGAAGAAGCCGAATAGATGACTCCAATGGTGCCTAAGAAGTAGAATTGCAAAATTATTGCGCCCCATATTATCAAATTATAATATCTGCCTTCTCCAAGTTCAAATTCTTTTGCCTCCGTTGAAATTGCCTGCAACATATTTTTAACCATCAATATTTTTACATTTTCTTGTGTCTTTATGGAGCGGATTTAACTTGCAAATGTGCATCTAATTTTTACACAATTAGTAGATAACATACCTTATTTTCTAGGTAAATGATTCCACTTATTAGTTATGAGTGATTACCTATAGTTATCTATACGATGGCTTTATAGTGAATTCTTTTATACTGTCAAGAAATAGAAGTTAAGAGTTGTGTATCATAAGAGAATTTAAGTGATATGCATTGGCAATATAATTTTGTTTTTACACTACAATATCAATGTAGTTTAACATATTAATTATGTTGGTTACTATTTTTATCATATTACCAACAAAATGCTTATCATATATATAGGTATAAATGAAAACCTTTAGAATGATCAGGTTTACATGTAATAACTTTAAAATTATCAAATACTTTATATGATTAATTATTGTATAAAACTTAAACTCATATTAGTAATTTCGTTAAAGCCAAACACATTTATTCTCCCTCCGTCAATTTACATGGCATCATTTCCCTTTTCGTCCATACAATAAAAGAGTTTCAACTTTCTATATTTGAAATAAAAATTCACTTAAACTTCTCGTTTTACCCATATTAATGACAAACAAGTTTTTAATCATAAAAATATTATGATATGTATAACAACATAAGTAATTTCAAATCACACAAATCTTATGAGTACATATTGACAATCACAATTTTCAAAAGTCTAATTATAGTCACACAAATTTATTGCATAAAACTTTAGCGCTTAAATTATAACGGAGGGAGTAATAAATGGACAAAAGGCAAATGGAGAGGATTCAAATCGAGCTAAGAGAAAGAGAGATACCTGAAAGTCCTTGTTAATGATCATTCCAATTGTTGCAACAATAGTGGCAACAAAGCAATACACTGTCTGAAACTCCAACACAAGTGTGTAAGTAATAGCTTGATGTGCCTTTTTGTAAATCAACTCCACCAAAGGAAAAATAAGCCCAGTCAAAGCAGCAGCTGCTAGGATCATGATAAACCCTAAAATATACTCTTTCTTTGGCTCTCCCTCTGGTTGATCACCTCCAGAGTGTAGAGCCAAAAGCACTGCACCAACCGTCAACAAAAAGACGGCGTTGACAGAGTAGGAAGTGAACTTCAGCTTCACTATAAGGAAAGCAAAGCCAGCCGTGAAAGCAAGTTGCGTAGCAAAGAGAAGTCCACTAGTTGAAACAGGCACTTTAGCTGAGCCATAAGAGTAGAAATAGTTCGCAAATCCTTGGAGGACTCCGATTCCTATAGTGGCCGCGAAAATCCGGGGAGTCATCAGAATGACTTTGATATTATCATTATTGTTGTTGATGTCATTATTGATATTAATTTTGCGACGATAGAAGTAGGAGATGGCCAAAGGGATGAAATTTATTGGCCAAGCAACAGTTTGTAGCCAGGTTGATAGCCAAATTCTATTGCCTCCTTTGATGAAATAAAGGCGCAGGAGCAAAGGGGTACCACAGGTTCCCACAGCTAGAATTATACAGTTGATGACAAGAAGAACCTTCTTCATTTTTGAGCTTACTTGAGGTTCCATTTTCTATGGAGGACTATATATATTGAACTACTTTTTCTTCTTATGTTGAGTCATATATATATAGGTATTATGGACGTCAATAAGGTCTTGTCGTATTCTTAGTTTACTGTACTGGTATGAATTTCCTGATAATTAAGGTGAGGAACAAAATGGCCCACAATATGGGAGCTGGGAAAGAAGGATCGTGCTTGATTTGGGTAAATATTAATTTGGAAAATAACTTTAAAGAATATGGAATTATAACAGTTTTGGAACAGGTCAAGATAACAAGGAGGGAAATCATTTAACGAGGAAGCTGAAATAAATATCGAAATTAACGAGGAAGGATTAGCATATATGCTAATCTTAATTTCATCTTTACCCATCTAAGAATCCCCTAATTCTGTAAACGTACTAGGCGATTATGGGAGCTAAAATTTCACGGGGCTGGCACCACATGATGCATCATTAAATTATCTGGTTCATTTGAATCCAATACTTTTAACACGAATCATAAATTTGTGTGAAAATTTACTTAAATTTACAACAAATAGTGGATATACTTCTATAATTTAAAAAGTATGATAAGTTCAATATTGAGAATTTTAAAGGTTTTGAACTCATAAGATTTAAATCTCCTTTGAGCTAACACCTCAGTGAGTGGACTATTCATCTCATGCATTTTTTAAACATTGAGCTATTCTCATATGGTAGATCCTAGAATGCTCGTGCACGCTTTATATCTTCGATTTTTCATCTGTACTAATCTTATTGGATGCTCATTGCCTGTGTAGCCTGTCTTATTGAGTATTTTTTAAAGAAAAAAATCACTTAAATATTATATTAAAATTTAAGTTTGAGTTATATAATAAAAGTGTAAGTTTTTTGAAAATATTAAATGTTAATCTTATATAACTAACTTAATAAAATAAATCGACCCATAAAATTATTCAATCATCGGTTAATGTTTTTTAAGTTTTTGGTATTTATTTTATGCAAAATCCATATTACTAGAATTTTCCATTGTCCATGCAAGTTCATATTGGTTAGAATTTTCAATATTACAATTTTATTTTATTGGACATTATCTTTTTGAGAAATTGAGAAAAATCTTACTAATAGATCGTGTTTCCTTGTAGCCGTGATTTGCATGGGATTTTCTTAGACTTTAAATTTCTTGTCTACCTATTATATTGATTCTTGTCTATTATGTTATAAATTTAGTTTATCCACCGTCAAATTCATATATATATATATATATATATATGTAAAATTCAACAATTTGCGTGTAACCCTGAGTAATTTAAAATTTTTATTTAAACATTATTAAATAATGTGGTTGAATTATAAAATAAGCAATTAATTTAAGAAAAAAATAAGTTCTTGAAAATGATGAATGTTGATCCTGTTTAGATAGTCAATAAATTAAGAAAGAAAATTTTCCTCATATAAGTCCTCAGATAACTTCTCTAATTTAGAGAACTTCTGTGCGAATATCTTATAAAAATTGTTGTGACTCTTAATACTATATAATAATATATTTTGTTCTATTTTATGATTTCTTTCACAGCCAATAATATAATTCTCTTCTTATGAAAATAATATATGTATCCTAAGTGTTTTTGTCAACTTTAATTACTTAAAAGTTTTAAGTATTTGTTCTCAACTTTATAGGGAAATAATTTATTTTTTGTTGATTCAGATGTTCATCCCAAGTTTTAAATATTTAACTGTAATTAAAATTTTATTCATTAAGAATTTTATTATCAACTGTAATGAATGTCAAATGCAAGATTCTTGAGAGATAAAAATATTCTTGAAATATTAACGGGATTTTATTTCCTTCAAAAGATGAATTATTTCTTGGCCTAATATCTAATTCACAGATTGACTCACAATTACCTCCTTTATATGTTGTACCAAAACGTATGCCATGCCTTTTTTTTTAATTCGATTCGTGTAACTTATTTTGACAATATAATTTGTACATTGATACCACAGATATTCATCTTTAAAAAAGTCTGCTTATAAAAGTTAGCTTTAGTGAAATAATTTATGCATCTATTTTCTTTATTGCTTATTCACTTTGACACAACACTATTTATAATATTTGCATATATAAAATTAGGAAAAGCTTCTTACATATTGCCGATATTTCATAACCGTTTCCCTATGAATCTTAGTAAGTGGATATCAATTTAAGATCTTACTAAATTAAAATACCTAATACTACGAGTTCTTATATGGTTGAAATAAGGAAAAACTTTAGTATCTAAAATTAAGTTGATTTTAAAGTTTTAAATATTAGAAAAATAATTAGATGGTCATCTTGTCTAGTATAAATTTTATTTTTAAAGGATAAAAAGTACGAAAGATATTTCGCTAAGAGTTTTCGTGCTTTTAATATAATGTAGATATATGTCCCAAACATCTTTTCAAGTTCCTTTAAATACTTGACTGTAATTATATAAATATGATGTAATTCTCCAAGTAAGAATGAGTGAGCAAGATATATTTATGTACATGCTAAGAAGTTTTTGTGAACATGAAGTGTTTGCCTAGTTAGTCAAGTTTATTTTTGTGCATCTTTTGCTTTGAAGTTTATACAACTACAATGTATTTTCCATAATGTTTTGTTTTTTAATCTATTTTATTTTTATTTGCAAATTCACTAACCATAAAAAGTTGTGGGACTTATGCCTTGTTACTTTGAAGCTAACATCTCACCTATTCGTATACTAGTTGTCTCCCCTGCACCTTTGCTTTCCAAAATGTAGGTGGAAGTCCATATCTATGTATAGGGCTATAAATAATATGCATAGTAGTATTTTGTTTGGAGCTTAGGTATACGTCTCCATCTTGGTTCTTTATGCATCCTTTAAGAAAATGCCAAGCGCTGCATGCTAAGTTAACAACGTAAAAAGTCATGCATATTACAAGAATAATTATTAATAATTAATTAAGAATTAAACAAATTGCAAACATTGATGAATATGGACCATGAACATTTTATATATTAAAATAAGTGTCTAACTAATCAATTACCTGCATAAAATGAGCATGTCGAGTCGTCAAACTTTTTATTAGAATCTTTCATGTTCGTCCTATCATGAGGCATCCCTTTCTTTCTTTCCCCAACTACTTTTCAAACACATGATTCATGCTTGATATGTACAGAATTATAGGATTTGATCATATTGATGGTTTAAAATAACGTCCAGCTTTTATTGCAGAGGCCTTCGACGATGAGCATATAGATGAAAAATGTTTTAATTAGTGCATATATTTATACCAGTCCACATATATTATCACGAATAATGAATAATAGATACAATGATGTTTACAGGGGTAGATCTAGTAAATAAGCTACTGGTTCATCTGGACCCAATAGTTTTGACTTAAAAATCTTGTATGATATTAAAATCTCACTAAATAAATACAAATAATAAATTTCGAACCCGTATAAATTTGAATATGGTAGAACTCCGAATTCGAATTTATACGGTTTTAACTTTTGAATCCGTCTCTAGAGGCCTTCAACCTATTAAGAGTAACCCTTTGATCAGTTAGATATTAATCCGTCTATTATCAAGTTATGTATATTTAAATTGAACATAAACAAACCCGATGGTTCTAGGAATGGAGAAACCCCTTGAAGTGGCCACTCTTTTGGCTTCATGCTTAGCTATCCGTTCCGTTCGGCCACAATCTACTAAACAATTACTATCGCCAACTTAGCTTTCTCCAACCAATCAAGCTGGTAGTAGTTTTCTACAACGTGCAACAGAATTATTGAGTCGTTTTAAACCACACTGGTCCTCAGTTTCTTATAACTCGTCTAAGAGTCGGATGTAACATGGGTTCAATAGTTTAATTGTATAGTGAATGGGATACAACATTTTGTACATGGGACATAGATACATTTGTAGATAAAAACATTGAAACTTAAATAAAAAAATAAATTGTGATTGCATTATTTTAAAAGTGCTTCGAGTTTAATTAGTAACAACACCTTCAGAGATTGTTTGATTTAAGGACAAAATTATAATTGAGGGATTAATAATCTCTAGATTATTTAGTATTAGCGTTTTGGATGGGAGCGGCTCTGCTGTATAGGGTAAAATATGCTATGACACGTGGCCATCCAAAAAAGGGACACGTGGAACCCAAGACGGAGGGATGGCCAAAGACAGTCGACAACTTTTTCGCTTATCACCGGAAATAATAACGTTCATAAAGATGTGATAAATGCTCTTCGCCCTGTAGCATTTAATAAAGAATATTCCGTGGCATTAAGAGCGATTACCCACTACAGGGAATTTGGCATTTATGTTCACCGTTACATCTTCATGATCCTCATAATTGACATTAAAGAAGGGCAAGATCCTAGGACCTCCTTCCCTAGACATAGTTATAAGTAGTGAGCTAAGTTATCATTGTAAAGGACACGATTTTTCTAGCAAGCTTATGCTACATTCCATACAAAGCTTAATACAATCTTATCTTCTTAATTTTTTATTTCGTTTTTATTGTGCCCGGAAACTCTGTTCCCGGAACTGTTGTGTGATGACCCAAAATATCATCTTTAAATTTAATGATTAATTATGTGATTTAAGTACTATTTATCATTACTCGACTTGCGTGTGCAGTCCGTAAAAATTTTCCGAAAAGTTTTCAGGTGAAAAATGGATTAAAATGTGAATTAGATGTTTAAAACACAACTGAATTGACTTTGGTCAACATTTTGAGCAAACGGACTCGGATCAGTATTTTGATAGTTCCTGTAGGTCTGTATCGTGAATTGGGACTTGGGCGTATGGCCGGAATCAAATTCTGAGGTCCCTAACCCGAAATATGGAATTTTGATGAAAAATTTAAAGTTTAAGTTCAAATAGTGACCGGATGTCGAATTATGTGCAAATGACCCCGGAATAGAATTTTGATGATTCTAATAGCTCCGTATGGTAATTTTGGATTTAGGAGCGTGATCAGAATTTTTTTGGAAGTCCGTAGTGGAATTAGGCTTGAAATGCCGAATTGAATTTTTGGGAAGTTTGACCGAGTGATTGACTTTTTGATATCGGGGTCAAAATTCGATTCTGAAAATTTTTATAGCTCCGTTATGTCATTTATGACTTGCGTACAAATTTGAGGTCAGTTGGACTGGATTTGATAGGTTCCGATGTTGTTTGTAGAAATTAAAAGTTCAAAGTTCATAGATTTTGATTTGAGGTGCGATTAGTCATTTTGATGTGGTTTGAAGCCTCGAGTAAGTTCGTATTGTATTTTGGGACATGTTGAAATAATTGGTTAAGGTCCCGAAGATTTCGGGTGGAATTCGGAAGGTAAACGGAATGGATTTCGGACAAAAAGGTTGCTGGAAATTTGGGCGAAATTTCTTGTGTGTGGAGCCAAATGTGGAAGCTTATATCTCGTAATTCATAAGGAATCAAAAAATTATCAAAACAGGAAAGTTGTAGTCGTTTGTTTCTGGTTTTCTAAAAATTACACCATTCATTATTTGGATATTTGTACAGAAAGTTATGATGTATTGAATGAAGGCTGGTAGAGCAGTTTCGTCAGAAATTCTGATGCATGGAGCCGACTGTGGAAGCTTATAACTCGCAATGCATAAGGAATCAAAAAAGCTACAAAACATGAAAGTTGTAGTCGGTTGATTCTAGTTTTCAGAAAGTTAAACCATTTATCATTTGGACATTTGTACATAAAGTTATGTTCAATTGAAGGAAGGCTGATAGAGCAGTTTCTGGTGGACTTTTAGTGACGAAAAATGAACTTTTAGTAACGGAAAATGGACTTTTAGTGACGGATTGGCAGAAACTTAAGGACCAAAAATTGTCATTTCATTCATTTCGTTTTGGATTTTTGGAGCACGGTTCTTGGACGATTTTTGGGCGATTTTCACGGGAAAACATTAGGGTAAGTGTTCCTTATCCTATATTGATTATATTTCATGATTCCATACTCATTTACATCATGAATCCGTGAATTTATAGAAAAAAATCAAGCAAAATCTTCCAAAAATAAAAATTTAAGATTTGGAGGTCGAGTTGTTATCGGATTTTGGTAAAATTGGTATGGGTGGACTTGTAATTGAATTGGTTGTCGGATTTTGTAAGTTTCGCCGGATTCCGAGATGTGGGCCCCACTGACAAATTTTGAGCTAATTTCGGATTTTAATGTAAATGTAATATTTTCTTATGAAATTGATTACTATAAGTTTTGTTGACTGTATCGAATTAATTATGACTAGATACGAGTCTATCGGAGTCTGAAAATCGAGGAAAAAACATAATACTTAGTTAAATTGGAGCAAGCTGAGGTAAGTGACTTGTCTAATCTTGTGTGGGAGAAATTTTCCCTAGAATTGATATTAATGTGATTATTGAAATGTGTTAAAAGTCGTGTACACGAGGTGACGAGTGTGTACACGGGCAAAATATGAAAGATTATATTTTTAAATTATGTAGATCATTGTTGCATATTTATTAAATTATTTTATCTTGTTATATTCTTCATCATTGATTTGTGATATATATTTTAAATTTGTTTGCCTTTTTTTTGCTAATTGTTTTACCTGTTTAATTGAAACTTGGTTTCTTTCATATTGTGCATTATTTAAAGGTTGATTTTTTTTAATTAAATATTATTAATATAAAGTGTTTGACATTTTTAATTTTGATATTGAAGCAACGTATTAAAAATTTAGAATAATATTTTCCTGAATTATTTATTCTTGAATATTTTCGTGAGATTTTGTTTCGTGGAAAATTGAAATATTGGGCACTTGAGGTGAAAATTGTGATATATTATGATATTGATACGCATGCGGTGGTATAAGGTCTGGGTGTTGAAACGCATGCGGTGAGATAAGGGTGGCTTGATACGCGTGGCTAATAGGGGTGATTACTAGAAGTCATGCGGTGTGATAAGGGTGGCTAAAACGCGGGATGCTATTTCGGGGAAAAAAAATATTTTCTTTAAATAAATTGTGAAGGCTCCCGCGGTGATATAAGGAAATAAGATATTGTGAAATTATTTATAATTTGGGACTAGGAGGCGGTACCTCGGTAGTGCCCTTGTTAATATTAATTTATGGCCATAGTTGCCTTTGATTAATTATTGTGATTTTTATAAAGTTGAAGGAAATTCTGTTTTGATTCCATGAGATATTATTTGCAATTATTTGGTATCATTAAATGTGACATACTATTTAATTCATTTTTTAGTGTCATTTTATTTTACTATATTGTTAAACATTTTACCATTCCATTATTATATTCCAGTAGGGCCTCACCTGACCTCGTCACTACTCTACCGAGGTTAGGCTTGACACTTACTGGGTACCGCTGTGGTGTACTCATACTACGCTTCTGCACATCTTTTTGTGCAGATCCAGGTATATCTTACCAGCTTAGACATCAGTGAGTTACCTGCGTATGGAGACTTCGAGGTATATCTGCCAGCGTCCGCAGACTCCGGAGTCCCCTTCTATCATTTCATGTTGCTTCCTTATATTTTATTTAGACCTTGATATATAGAGACATTGAGAATAAATTCTTAGAAGCTTGTGATTTATTTCTACCGGATTTTGAGAGTTGAAATCGTTTGAATTATAGTTTATTTATTTCAGATATTTATTATTATTCCGCATTGTTAGGCTTACCTAGTTTTAGAGACTAGGTGCCATCACGACATCCTACGGAGGGAATTTGGGGTCGTGACATGTTGCTCCTACTGTTTCGTCTACATCATAAGGCTAAGTATTGCATAATTCTTCGATTATATTATTATTTCAGGATCAAATTAATTCACTTGTCTAGAAACCACATATAAATTCAACTGTACAATTTTACGGGTAAATAGTTTGGCGCCCATCGTGGGCCTAGACAGCCATGCAATTAAATTGATCCTTGCCTTTTTTACTAACATGTTTTGATTATTTTGTCTTAGAAAAAATCCTAAGAAATGACAGATAACATTGTTAACAACACGCACAACCCCGAGATTCGAGGGAATCGACCTCATTTCGAGGACTCAATCAGTGACATCCACAATGAGGGGAATGGCGCTACACCGGTGCATGACAGGCAATATCCTCTACATGTTCAGGAGACAACTCCCGATGATGTTGATGAGGAATATGTCGTTGACGCGGTAAGGGTCTTGCAAGGGCAACAAGGTATCATTCTTGGCCACCTCACGCGACAGGATAAGGTTATGACGGAGTTGAAGAAGGCGCTGTCGGGAGCCTCGAATAATGCAAACAGATGAGATCTGATTCCTCCCGGTGCTCCCGCAAATCAAACAATACAGAAGGTCGCTAACAACACTCCCAGGGGTGAAATTGGCTCTGATGGGGCAGGGGGAGCGGATTCGGCGTCAATAATGAGAATGATCCTATCAAGAATGAACTTTTACGGTTTATGAGGGAAGTGAATGCCAACATGGAGCAGATCCCTGGCGCGCCACCAGTGCTGAAAGGTCTGAACTCAAAAAAGTATACTCAATTGCCATACAAACCAAGTGCGACACAATAGTTAATCTCGAAGTGGTTCAAAATGCCTGGAGTGCCAAAGTATGACGGGACTTCAGACCCCCAGGAGCATATTACCACCTACACAATGAATGTGAAGGGAAATAATTTAGCTCCTCACGAAATTGAATCTTTGTTGCTAAAGAAATTTGGAGAAACCCTCACGAGGGGAGCCTTGATGTGGTATTAGTTGTTGCTCGTGCATTCCATAGACTCCTTTGAAATGCTCTCGGACTCTTTCATCAAGGCTCATGCTGGGGCCAAAAAAGTACCCGGCCGGCATATTTAGGATTGCGCAAGCAGAGTTCGAGCTGCTACGAGAGTTTGTTACCCGATTCCAAAAGGAGAGAATGTTGCTCCCGGCTATCCCGGATGAATGGGCGGCTGAAGCATTCACCAAGGGATTGAATCCAAGGAGTTTAGACGCTTCCCGGAAATTGAAGGAAAGCCTGCTCGAGTTTCAAGTAACGACTTGGGCGTATATACACAATTGGTACGAATCAAAAATAAGGATCTAAGATGATCAAGTTGGTTTTCTATCGTCGACCAAAGGATGAGAAAAGAACAGGAAAAAATTCAAAGAATGATTATGACACAGACAAACGGACTTCGAGGGGCTGGTTTTTGCCCTATGAACGGACCGAAGGCCGTAGCAGAGGTTTTCGGACAACAGACAGGTTCGTCGTTGATAGGAGGACTAATCACGTTTGGAAAAATCGATTACTGCAGGATAAAGAAGCGTCAGGATCATGGGATCCTTCTTACCCCAAGTTATCGGAATACAACTTCAACATCAGTATAGTGGAATTGTAGTCGGCCATGAGAAACATCAAAGAAGCACGGTTTCCAAAATTGATGAGATATGATCTTATCAAGAGGGATCCCAACTTGTGGTGTGAATACCACGGGATAAATGGCTACCGGACAGGGGACTACCGAAACCTCCAGGAAGAAGTGGTAACATTATTGAAGAATGGTCACCTCAGAGAATTCTTGAGTGACTAAGCTAAGAACAATTATGGTTGCAACTGGGACAACGCTGAACCCTCGAAGGCAGGAGAAGATCCCCAGCGCCAAATAATCAACATGATCTTCGGAGGGAACGAGGTTAACGGGATCACCTTTTCAGCAGCACAGAAGATGAAAGCATCAATAACCCAGAGCAAAAGGCTTCGGGAAGACGATATCACTTTTACAGAGGAAGACGCAGATAGATTACTGCTACCAAACAACGATGCACTATTAATTTCTTTAAATGTGCTAGATTTTAAGATTAAACGTGTTCTAGTGGATCCAGGAAGTTCGGCTAATATCATACAGAGGAGAGTATTGAAGCAAGATAAACTCACCGAAAGCATTATTCCGGCCACAAAACTCCTCGCCGGATTCAACCTCGCAAGCGTGACAACCCGGGGAGAAATTTTATTACTCACGAACGCCGAAGGAGAAATGAAAACAACTCTTTTCGAAGTGGTAGATGGTGATATGGGATACAACATCATTCTGGGAAGGCCATGGTTGCACGATATAAAAGTTGTACCATCAATATATCATCAATTACTGAAGTTTCCAATGCCCGAAAGAATTAAGCAGATAAGGGGTGATCAACTGGCAGCAAGGAAGATGAATGCAATTTCGTTCTCCAGTAGAAAAGGAAAGGAACACGTGGCATAGCAATTATAGGGACCGACACCTATTCTCGAACTAAATAAAGTTAGCCTAGGGGTAGAGGCATCGGAATATTATCAAGTACCGAGATATTTCCATGTTCCAGAAGAGACGGATGCAACTAAGTCCACAACGGAAGAGCTGGAGCAAGTGGCATTGTTCGAAGAATCCTTAGAAAGGAAATTCCACTTGGGGACAGGACTGCACCTGGAGCTCAGGTCTAACTTTATTAAATTCCTTAAATCTAACGCCGATTGTTTGGCATGGTTGCGTGAGGATATGACAGGTATCCCAACAGAAGTAGTCATACACAAGTTAAGCTTGGATCCCAACATACCTCCGGTAAGATAAAAGAAATGCCTGATTGCCAAAGCCAGGAATAAATTCTTCAAAGAAGAGGTAACCCGCTTACTTAATATCGGTTCAATCCGAGATGTAAGATATACAGACTGGTTAACCAATGTAGTAGTAGTTCCTAAGAAGAACAATAAGTTTTGCATGTGCGTAGATTATAAAGATCTTAATAAGGCGCTCTAGAAAGACTCGTTCCCACTGCCAAACATCGATCTAATGATTGATGCCACGACCGGGCAAAAGTTAATGAGTTTCCTCAATGCTTATTATGGGTACAACCAAATTAAGATGAACCCGGAGGATTAGGAAAAGACTTCTTTTATAACGAATTTCGGCACATATTGCTACAATGATATGCCCTACGGGTTGAAAAACGCCGGAGCCACTTATCAACGGCTCGTGAACAGGATGTTTGAAAAATAAATAGGAAAACTATGGAAGTTTATATAGACGATATGCTCGTTAAACTTTAAATACAGGTGATAATCTTAAACATCTACAAGAAACCTTTGACATCCTAAGGAAGCATAATATGAAACTTAATCCTCATAAATGCGCGTTCGGGGTTAGCTCTGGTATGTTTCTGGGATTTTTAGTATTGCAAAGGGAATTGAGGTAAACCCCGATAAGATCAAGGCCGTAGAAGACATCTCGGACCAACAATAAAATATGAAGGAAGTCCAAAGGCTTACGGGTAGATTGGCAGCTTTGAGCAGGTTCATTTCCCGGTCATCAGAAAAGTGTCATCGTTTCTTCGCACTGCTCAAAAAGAAAAATAATTTTGAATGGACCCCGGAGTGCCAAAAGGATTTGAGGGATTTAAAGAAGTACTTGTCAAGCCCTCCATTGCTTTCAAAATCATAAGAAGGTGAAATGTTGCTAGTTTATCTCACGGTCTCAGAAGTTGCGGTAAGTGTGGTTTTAGTCCGAGAGGACGAAGGTACGCAATCTCCCATTTATTATGTTAGTAAAAGTTTAACGGGAGCATAAAATCGCTATCCAAATTTGGAGAAACTGGCCTTGGCTATTGTAGTTGCCGCTCGAAATCTGAGGCCCTACTTCTAATGCCACCTGATCGCCTTGGTGACTACTTTCCCTTTGAGGAACATCTTCCATAAACCAAATCTCTCAGGTAGATTGGCCAATGGGCTGTCAAAATGAGTGAATGCAACATAGAATATAAACCAAGGACTGCAATTAAGTTGTAAGTCTTGGCTGACTTCGTTGCCGATTTTAGTTCGGGATTATTGCCTCTGGCAAACAAGGAGGCAGTAATGGTGTCGGAATCGACATCAGGGGTTTGGATCTTATTTACGGATGGAGCTTCCAATATAAAAGAGTCCGGGCTAGGTATAGTCTTAATCACGCCTTCGGGGAAAACCCTAAGGCAAACTAGCAGAACGGTCCCTTTAACTAATAATAAAGCAGAGTATGAATCTTTGATTGCAAGGCTCGAATTGGCCCAAGAATTTGATTCCGAGGTCATCGAAATCAAATGCAACTCACAAATGGTGGTAAATCAGGTCGGGATCTTCGACACTAAAGAGGAGCACATGCAACAATACGTGGTAAAGGTTCAGGTTCTGCTGGCATAATTCCGGGAGTGGTCAATTACTCATATCCTAAGGGAGGATAACGCAGAAGCAGACGCATTGGAAAACCTAGGATCATCGACGGAAATAAAGGGATCGGAGTCCGGGATGGTAGTACAACTGTGAACTCAGTCCTGGATACAAATGGTTACTATAAGGTAAATTCGACTAATTTGGTCTCAGACTGGAGAAATTAAGTCATCGATTATCTCGAGCACGAGAAGCTACCCGAAGACCCCAAAGAATCCCGGGTGCTTCGTGCCAAAGCAACGCGATATAGCTTCAAGAGAGGCCAATTTTATAGAAAATCTTTTCAAGGCCCGCTGGCCCGATGCTTAGGGAATCCGAAGCTAACTATGTCATGAGAGAGGTTCACGAAGGGACATGCAATAACCACTCGGGCTAAAATTCCTCAGTGCTGAAGTTGGTAAAGGCAGCATAGTATTGGCCCCACATAGAACAAGATGGTAAAGACTTCGTACGAAAATGTGATAAGTGTCAACGCTACGCACCACTGGTGCATCAACCGGCAGAACCCTTATATTCGGTTTTGTCTCGGTGGCCAATCATGAAATGAGGGATGGACATCGTCAGACCACTTCCACAGGCTCCCGGTAAGGTAAGATTTCTTTTAATTTTTACTGACTAATTTTCTATGTGGGTGGAAGTAGGTCTTTATCAGAAGATTGGAGAAAGCGAAGTGGTGGATTTCTTGTGGGAAAATATAATTTGCAGGTTCGGAATACCAAAAGAGGTAGCATGCGATAATAGGCCACAGTTTATCGGCGCAAAAGTTACAAAGTTCCTCGAAGATTTAAAAATAAAGAGGAGCGCATCTTCACCCTATCATCCGAGCGCAAATGGTTAAGCGAAGTCAACGAACAAAGTGATTATTCAAAATCTCAAGAAAAGGTTGGAAGCGGCTAAGGGTAATTGGCCCGAGGAATTACCTGGAGTTCTCTGGGCATACCGAACTATGGCCAAGTCAAGCACAAGGAAAACCCCTTTTCCCCTCATATACGGTGCAAAAGCTTTAATCCCGGTGGAAGTAGGGGAACCCACCTTGAGATATTTCCAAGAAGATGAAGAATCGAATAAATGGCCGCTCAAAAGCAGATAATGGATCGGTATTATAATCGAAGAGCCAACCTCCATTATTTCAAAGTAGGAGAGTTGGTCATAAGGAAAGTAACTCACAATACCCGGGATCTCAACGCGGGGAAGCTAGGTCCAATGTGGGAAGGCCCCTACCGGGTTTCAGCTATTACTGGAAAAGTTTCATACGAGTTGGAGAACCAAAATGGAGAAAAGTTGCCCAGCAATTGGAATGTGGCGCACCTCAAAAGATATTATTGCTGATGAGCATTATCTGGCCAGAAAGTATGTGGTGCACTCTTTTTTCGTTTGTTCAGTTTTTGTCCTAATTGAGTTTTTCTGGCAAGGTTTTTAATGAGGCAGCAACAGAAAGCATACTACGAGGACAACAACAATAAGACCTTGAATAGCAAGACACACAAGCAAAGATCCACTCGGAGGCGATTAGATAATCTTTTGCTCTATAGAAAATTCACACCGGGAAGTTAAGTTTGCTATTGAGAAAAGATTACCCAACCGTTCACGAGCACAAACCACTAGAGGGTTGTTAGATAGTCCTTCGCTCGATAGCATAAATTCATAAGGGGAAGTAAAGCGTGTTACCAAATTAAGGATTGTCTAGCAATTCATTAGTGGAATCTTTGAAGATACAAGACATTTAGTGTTCCAATTCGCACTTTTCGCATTCGGACACTAGGGGAAATGATATGAGGATACAACAACAATGACTGCCACGTCGACCGGGAAACGAAAAACTGAAAACATAATTACATCATCTGGACCAGGGAATGCGCGGCTAGGCCCGTAAAAATAAGTTGTACAAGTTAGCCACAAATAATAAAAATTTATTTTCAGCTTAGTAAATGATTATGTACTTTTTGAAAATAGAAGGAATAAAATGAAATGAAATCCTTTTGTTTTTATCTTATTTCTTGTCTGAACGAGGAATTAACTGTCATTTGAAAGTTAAACAAGTACTTGAAATTCTAGTGCCGTAATGAACAGAGACGTCTTCTTCAAGAGCACCGTAAACATAAGAGGGCCCTCTCTTATAAAAATCCTCACGTTAAAGGATTGGTTTCGAACGAATTTATACCCGAAATAAAAATGCCTTTGGGGAAAGATACACCTGAAGCCGTATACGAAAGGACGCTAAAACTAAACTTGCGCAAATACTTATCAAAGCCCTCACGAAAAAGGGTTGATGCCCGAGCCAAAAATGCTTTCGAGGAGAATACACCCAAGGCTTCACATAATAAGACGCAAAACAGAAAAGCTTTCACAAAATTCTTAAGCAAAAGGAAGAAAATACAAAGAGTAAAGACTTGCATGAATATTCGAACGAAAGGAAGACTCAAACAATACTTGAGAAAAATATATTTTTACTTACAAAAAACATGCGGCACTGGTACAAGAATTGGAAAAAGAAAAGAGAAGCTAAGGCTACATCCTAAGGCTAAGTATTGCATAAATTTTCGATTATTTTATTATTTCAGGATCAAATTAATTCACTTATCAAGAAACCACGTATAAATTGAACTGTAACGTTTTACGGGTAAACGTCTGATCCATTACAACTTGCTCTAGTAGATCATATATAGCATATAGGTTTGGGTTACTAACACATGTCCATGTGATTTTTAAAGGATAAGATTTATTTTTGTTAGTTCTATATAATTATGTTAAAATTTTGGCTGATGAAAATATTTTATTATGAAAAAGAAAAAACTAAATTCCGTGTAAAATCTAGCTACAATGTATATTACATCCTAGTCTCAAATAAATTGGGGTCAATATATATTAAATAAATTTTTTACTTTGCGTGTAATCGAATGAATATATATATATATATGATAAAAAGTGATATATATATATATATATATATATATATATATATATATATATATATATATATATATATATATATATATTATGTCTGTATAATTGATTATTTCTTGAAAAAGTGCCTACACCGTATAGTATTCTTGAATTAAGTAACCTTAGTTGATTTTGTTGGAAAATTTCTATATCTCTATCTACATCTATTACTTCGCCTAATTGTCGAGGTTCTCTTTTTCCGTGTCTACTTAAAAGTCTCTGGAGAAAATTATTTCCTACACTGTTTTATGAGGTGCTCGGTCGTAATAAAAGTATTCATTTAAAAACAAATTATATGAAACCGACTACCTATGCTTAGTTATTCTAATTTTATTAGAGCATTCTTTTGTAATACTATGAGTGCACTATTGGGGTTTGCGCGTGTACCCTTTGGCGCTGAGTAAAATCTTTTTACTACCCACATAAATAATATTAAAAATTATGTTTTGAGTTATAAAATAGAATTTCAAGAAAATAGCGTAAATACCTAAAAATGACGAATGTTAATTCTATTTTGATAACTCAATAACGGAAGAAACATTGTGCAACAATCCGGCCGGTCGTTTTGAATATTATAACCCCGCTCCCCCATTTACTGCTCAATTTATACCTTGCAATTGATTTATGACTTATCGGGTTAGTTGATTCGGGTCCGGAAGGAATTCGGAATAAAATGAGACACTTAGTCTCATAATTGAAAATTTAAGTAAGAAAAATTGATCGGATATGGGCCTATGTGTAAACGACCTCGGATTCAAATTATGATAAATTTCAATAGCTCTGTATGGTGATTTTGGACTTAGGAGCATGTCCGGAAAATTATTTGGAGGTCCGTAGTAGAATTAGGCTTGAATTGCCGAAAAGATGAATTTTTGGGAAGTTTGACCGGGGGTTAACTTTTTGATATCGGGGTTGGAATCCGATTATGAAAATTTGAATACCTCCGTTATGTCATTTATGAATTGTGTGCAAAATTTGAGGCCAATCGGACGTGATTTGGCAAGTTCTGGAGTCATTTGTAGAAATTAAAATTTTTAAAGTTCAATAGGCTTGAATTGGGGTGTAATTCATGGTTTTAGCGTTGTTTGAGGTGATTTGAGTATTCGACTAAGTTCGTATGATATTTTTGGACTTGTTGATATATTTGGTTGAGGTCCCGAGGGCCTCGGGTGAGTTTCGGATGGTTAACAGATCTAAAATTGAACTACAACAGTTGCTGCAATTTCCTTCTGCTGGAAATTTCTTCTGCCAGAATCGATCCCGGATTCGAGCCCAGAATCAAAGCCACGATCGAGCCCAGGGTCGAGGGCCACGATCGAAGGCAGGGTCGAAGACATGATCGAAAGCCAGGGTCGAGGGCCATGATCGAGGGCCAGGATCGAGTGTCAGAATCGAGGACCTCGATCGAAGGCCAAGATCGAGGCAGAACCGAGGCTGACTGGGCAGAATTATAAAAATAAGGACTTCGTCCCATTCGCCATTTTTGACAAATTAGAGCTTGACGTGAGGCGGTTTTTGATAGATTTTTAAGGAAAACTTGAGGTAAGCCCTTGTGATCATTTCTACTCCATAATATTGAATTATCATCGAATGATCCAACTAGATTACATGATTTTGAGGTGTAAATCGGAGATTGGAACTTAGAAATTTGGAAATAAGATTTATAGATTTGAGGGTCGAGTTGAGGTCGGATTTTGGTAAAATTGGTATGGGTATACTCGTGGTTGAATGAGCTTTACGATTTTATAACTTTTGTCGGGTTCCGAGACGTGGGCCCCACAGGCGATTATTAAGCTAAATTCGGATTTTTAATGGAAAATTGTATATTTCATATGGAATTAATTCCAATAAATTTTACTGACTGAAACGAATTATTTGTGACTAGATTCGAGGCATTCGGAGGCCGATTTATGAGGCAAAGGCATAGCAGAGTGAAGAATTTCACGCTCTGAGGTAAGTAACAATTATAAATCTGGTTCTGAGGGTATGGAACCCTAGATTTTGTGCCATGTGATTATTTTGGAGGTGACGCATATGCTAGGTGACGGGCGTAGGGGCGTGCACCGAGGGAATTTTGACTTGGTCTGTCCCGTGAAACTATAAAGTTGAATAACTTGTTGTTAGCTATATGCTCTCTATGTGTTGAAGAAAATTGACTGTAAATCATGTTAGAAATCATGCTTAGGCTATGTGATAGTACTGTTGGGACCCACAGAGGTCACACACTTATTGAATTGTTTGCTAATTTCTATCTTGTGCTCAGTCATGATTTTACTTGCGTATCATACCTTAGTCTTTCTTGATATTTGTTGATGCATTATGTTATCTTTGTTTGGGCTGATCTTTGTGAATTCTGAGAGCCCGAGAGACTAGAGAGGTTGAGAACTGAGTAAGGCTGAGGGCCTGCCGGTGAGGTAAGGATATTATGGCACGTGAGTTATCTATGCAGGATATTATAACACGTGAGTTGTCCGTGCAGATTATGACGCTTGGGATGTAGGAGCCCCTCCGGAGTCTGTACATCCCCAGTAAGCGCGGGTACCCATTGAGTGTGAGTGTTGAGGGCTGCGAGCTGAGTGCTTGAGCTGTTGTGATGAGTTGAGTGATTGTCGCCTGAGAGGCTGTACTTGCTTTGTATTTGTTATTGCACTTGATTGCTATCTGTCATTGTTGTGAAGTCTCTGAAAGATTTTATATCCGGATTACATGAAATTGAACTGTATAAAATTGATTTAACTTAAACTGCCGAATTTGAAAGCATGTATGTTTTTCGCTGGAATTACTGAAAGTGAACTATAACTGTGTAGCTCGTCATTATCTTCAGTTCCTTAGTTATTATTGTTACTTGTTGAGTTGGTTGTACTCATACTATACCCTGCACTTCGTGTGCAGATCCAGGTGTTCCTGGACATAGCGGGTGTTGATCATTTCGCATAGTTGATTTTCAGGAGATTCTGAGGTAGTTGTCGTGTTCCGCAGACCTTGTCTCTCCTTCTCTATATCCTTGTTTACTGTATTTGGTCTCAGACTATTATAGACCGTATTTTCTAGACTTGTATTCATATTAGATGCTCATGTACTCAGTGACAACAGGTTTTAAGGAGTGTTTGTGTCAGTATTTGCGGGATTTTGTATTGTATTAGATTATTATATTTTCAAACTTAAGAGAAATTGTGGTTTATTGAGATTTTCTGCTTGCCTAGTATCGAGATAGGCGTCATCACGACAGGTTGGGATTTTGGGTCGTGACACATTGTTCCACATAAGTCCTCATAGCCTTAACTCAAATTATTTACTCATTTATTATTTGAAGGAATATTTTATTTATTCCAATAGAATCACTTGAAATTAAAATTCAGCCATGCAGTATTATTATTCAAATGGGATTTATATTTAAAATTTCTATTTGCGTTAGTTAATTTTAAACCCCAAAACAATTCAGACTAGTTTGGACTTTGATGCTTGTCTTTTCAGTTTATTAATTATTTTCAATAGTAGTAAATTCAACTTCAAATGATATTGTCACACTTAATTTAGGAATGATGTTGATATATGACCTCTTATCATTTGAATGGCTTTATCACAAGAACAATCTTACTATTACTATTCATACTTGTCACTAATTTTATATTTATATCATAATTAAAGGAAATAATTAAATAAGGTAAGATTTACAGTGATTTTAAAGTTTTAAATAGTAGGATTATAGATAGTTCAAGTAAGGAAAGCTCTATTAAATAAAATGTTGTTAATTTTAAATTTTTAATATATATAATTTTAAAATCAATTAACTTTTCACTTTATATAATGTTTTTCCTTATTTAAACCATATAACATAACTATAATTCATTTCATGTTTAATTTTTCTAATATTTAGGAAGAAGCTTAAAATAATTAAGAATTTGATTACTTTCAGTTAAACAGTTCAAGAGAAATTAGTCATTTGAAGGAGAAAATATAATTGATTTGAGAAGTTTTGATAGATGAAAATGTCTATTTCGGCAACTATACTCACTGGCATACATGCATACTATTGTTTAGAGATGAACAATTTAAACACGTGCTCAATCCAAGTTGATTCTAATCTTTCTTGTGCCATTGGAATGTTTTCCAATGTTATCTATATTTTTAATTTTGATTTGTTATTCACATTAATACCCAAAAGACTAATAAATATTTTCTTATGCTGGGGAGAAAAATCATAAACATAAGGGTGATAGAAAATATGAAAGATGGAAGTATGATGTTCGTCTGATATATAATTTGATTATGGTTCGTCAAAGTATTGTCAACACAATGGAAATAATTTTACAAGAAATATATTTATGCTGCATAGTTCAAATAAGAACTTATTCTATATTAATTAAATTTAAAATCCTATATATTATTATTTGATACGTAATTCATATAAGAAAAATTTAATAAATAAAATTTAGTTGATTACAAATCATAAGTAAGTATTCAAACGAAGAGAATTATCTAACATTGTTCAATAATAATCTCAAATAATACTTTTTGAGACTTTAAAATCAATTAAAAGTTGCTTGCTTGAATACTCAATAGAACTCTTGATACTTGCCACGTACCTAAATAAGATTTAAAATCCAGAGTATTTCGCTCAAACTTTCAGTTAATGTTTTTCTCAACTATGTTTCTGGGTTTTTCTCAATCACAATATTGATTATAAATATTTTAATAATTAGATTTGCTTGTTCAAAATGCATAAGATATATAAAAATCAGAAAACTATAATTTAAAGGCGTAAGGAGTAAAACCTATTTATACTATATGTAAGTTTCTATGATATTCTATTGTAAAATAATTCTCTAAAAGATTTGTGTGGTTTTATTACATTACAGAAAGCAGAAAAAGGTTAAATTTGTTCCATAATCGAGAAACGCAGGATTGTCATACCCTTTTTCTTACGGTTATGCTACATATTTAAGGAAAGAATTTATAGATTTTAAAATCCTAATTTGTCACGACCCGAAATTTCCACCTTCGGGACCGTGATGACACCTAACATTTCACTTGCTAGGCAAGCCAATGTTAGAATAATATTAGCCATTTTTAAATAATTTTAAATTAATTAATAACAAAGATACGAATGCGGAAATAAAGTTTGAAATAAAGTGAATAATCTATAATAATAGTGATGCCTAAATACCATCCCAGAACTGGTGTCACAAGTGCACGATCTACTAGAATAATACAAATAAAGGTTTGAATGAAAATGAAGTTGTCTGAAAGAAATACACATCTACGATAAAGTGGAGGGAGACTTCAGAACTGCGAACGCCATACAGTTATACCTCAAGTCTCCTACGAATAGCTGAATCCGAGCAAATCTATTGTACGCCACTGAGACCAACTCCGGTATCTGCACAAGAAGTGCAGAGTGTAGTATGAGTACAACCGACTCAATGTACCCAGTAAGTGCTGAGCCTAACCTCGACGAAGTAGTGACGAGGCTAAGGCAGGTCACTTACATTAACATGTACGCGATAATAATAATAATAATAATAACAACAATAATAGAAATAAAACAGGTAACTTATTTCAACAGTTGAAGCCAATTCGGTAGTCATAACCAATTATTATTTCAATCAGTTTTCGTGGCGGCATGCAACCCGATCCCACAATATATTCATATTCAATTTCGTTGCGGCGTGCAACCCAATTCCACAATATATTCATTTTCATTTACCCATTGCGGCGTGCAACACGATCCTAAATATATCTTTTCAATCAATTCTATTGCGGCGCGCAACCCGCTCATCCAATATATTTATTTCAATCAATTCTGTTGCGGCCTGCAACCCATTCCTCTAATATATTCACTTTCATCTCTGTTGCGGCGTGCAACCCGCTCCTCAAATAATATAATTTACCAATACTTATAAAAAAAATACTCCAATAAATACAATAATTAATATAAAATTATAATATAACAAGCATACAATAATTATAATTTATTTAGAAATAAGTGATGACAAGTAGCAATTAATTATGGAAATTAAGGAGGAAATATGTAATTTAATAATTAGTATGCTAAATGTCAAGTTGAAATTAAGTCACATAAATCAAATAAGCATGTAGCAATTATAGCATGGATTCAAGACATAATATTGAGCAAGGAATATGAGAGAAATAATTAATATAATAATTAATTCATGATTTAAAATAATTTATGATTTTTAAATAATTATGCAAATAATTAAATTGACGACATATAGACACTCGTTACCTCGCCTATACGTCGTTCACATGAATTTTACATAATAAATAATTCAAGGGTTCTATTCCCTCAAGTCAAGGTTAACCACGACACTTACCTCGCTTCGCAACCAATTTCAAGATTCCAATAAACCTTTGCCTCGAGAATTCGTGTCTGAAAGTTTTAAATCTAGTCACAAACAATTCAATATACTCAACACGAATCGTAGGAATTAATTCCATATGAATTTACATATTTTCCGAATTAAAATCCAAAATTCATTTTAAAAATTGACAGTGGGACCCAAGTCTCAAATCCCGAAAACATTCACGAAATCCGAACACCCGTTCCGATACGAGTTCGACCATAGATCGAATTTTGACATCTGATTGACCTTTAAATCTTCATTTTACATTTTTGGAAGATTTTATAAAAATCTAATTTTTCTTCCCTAAATTCACGGTTTTATGATGTAAATGAGTATGAAATAATGCAATATAATCAATATAGGATAAGGAATACTTACCCCAATGTTTTTCCATGAAAATCACCAAACAATCGCCTTACCCGAGCTCCCCAACTCTATTTTTGTCAAAAATGGCGCTTCCTATGGCGCAGTTTCCAGAACCCTAACAATTTTCAGCTCCCCACACTACCCTGGGCGCTGGCGGCGACGGAAAATCTTTTCTGACACGGAAATGGGCATAACTCTCTCATACGATGTCCGAATTCAACGATTCTTTTTGCTATGTGTCACGACCCAAAATCTCACCAGTCGTGATGAAGCCTATCTCAATACTAGGAAAGCCCAAAATCTTAATAAACCACCATATCGTTTAAATTTGAAAACAAAATAATCATATTCAGCGGAAGAAATCTCACAAATACAAATATACCACTCCCAAAACCCGGCGTCACTGAATACATGAGCATCTAATATGAATACAATATATGACTAATAAAAATCACTGTCTGAAAGTATAGAACAGTACAATAACTAAAGGAAAGAGAGACAAGGTCAGCGGACGCCAGGCAGCTACCCTGATAGTCTCCAACTGGTAACACATTGAGGTCTAACAGTTGCCGTATCCGGAAGCACCTGGATCTGCACACAAGGTGCAGAGTATAGTATGAGTATAACTAACTCAATAAGTAACAAGACTAACCTCTGGGCTGAAAGCAATGACGAACTCCGCAGTTACAGTCCAGTATAAATAATGGTACGAAATATAGGCATGCTTTCAAATTTAACAGTTAAACTCATTACAATTGAAATAGATCAATACTGCATGATATGAGGAATATGACATCTCAGTAAAAAGACCTCATATAAATACTGGTCATAAATTATTCGGTCACTCGGTACAGTTTATGGCCAATCCCGCCTAGAGGTGTTCCAACCCGTATATATATACATATCGACTGACAGTCAGTCACTCAGTACCATATAAGGCCAATCCAGCCCTGGGGTAATTTATCCCCAAATGCAAATGATACGGACAAGATCCATGTCCAGGTAAATTCATTACAATATAAATAAGTAAGGCAAGTCCATGCCCTAGGAAAATCCATCCCAAACATATATATAAGCAGTAAGTAAGGCAAGTCCATGCCCTGGGAAATCCATCCCGAATATATATAATCATCTACGCTCACTGGGGGTGTACAGACTCCGGAGGGGCTCTTTCAGCCCAAGCGCTATAAGTCGACCGCGCTCACTGGGGTGTGTGCAGACTATCGAAGGGGCTCCTTCAGCCCAAGCGCGATATAAAGCCAATATGGCCTACTCCAGGCGGGCAATCTCGATCCGTATAATAATAAAGCAAATGAGGCCTGCTGCAGGCAGGCAGCCTCGATCCATTTAATAATTAAGCTAATAAGGCCTGTTGCAGGCGGGCTACCCCGATCCAGAACAATAATAATGTATAAAGCCATTCTGGCCTGCTGCACGCGGGCAACCCCAATCCATTTAATAATAACATATATAAAGCTAAATGGCCTGCTGCGTTGCGCAGCTCAATCCCATAAATATCCTCGCAATGGACAATTATTACTGAGTGTGAAATGTATATTTTAGAACAATTAATTCAACAGCATCACGACCCCATGGGTCCTAAAATATCGGCACATAGCCTAAACATGATCTTTATTACTAGCCTCGGCTTAATTCCTCTAACACGTGCCACATGTTCAGATAATAACATGATTCTTGAATTTTACTACTTCACATGATTTATTCAAGACACACTTTCTGTGGTGCACGTCTATATGTTCGCCACCTATCGTGTGAGTCATCTCCAAACAATTCATATCATACCAAATTCGGGGATTCATACCCTCAGAACCAATTTTAAAAGTGTTACTTACCTCCATCTGAGCAATTCTTTATTCCAATAAGCCTTTTCCTCGCGATTCGGCCTCCAAACGCCTCGAATCTTAGTCAAAATAATTCGATACAATCAACACGAGGTGTTGGAATCAATTCCATATGAAAGTGCTAAATTTCACAAATAAATCCGAAATTAACTCAAAAATTAACAGTGGGGCCCACGTCTTGAAACTTGACAAAATTTACAAAATATGAATGTTCATTCAACCACGCGTCCAACCATACAAAATTTACTAAATTTCGACTCCGATTCGGACTTCAAACCCTAAAATCAATTTTTGGAAAATTTCTATTCTAATCCCCCAAATCATGAAATAAGTGCTGGAAATAATGTTAGATTCATGAATAATGGACCAAATCAAGTTAAGATCACTTACCCCGGTCCAATTTGTGAAGTTTGCCTCTGAAAATCGTCCAAACCGAGCTCCCCAACTATTTTTATGTCAAATATGGCCAAAAACATAGAGCCTCTGACTTTTTCGAGCGCTACAAGTATTGTGGGGCGCTGCCTGTGGGGCCATTTCCAGTATCCCAAAATTTCCCAGTGCCAGGGCTAGCGCCCCACGCTACCCTAGGCGCTGGCGGCGACGGAAAATCGGTCCCGACACGGAAATGGACATAACTCTCTCATATGATATCCGAATTCGAAGATTCTTTTTGCTATGGCTCCGAAATTTCAATACGGATCTAATGATTCAATCCAAACTGAATTTGGAGCTCATTTGTTTTAATGTTAGACCATAATACTTAAAGAAGTGACATCGAAACATCATAGGTTCGATGCCGAAACATAGCAAATCAAGTTCGATTGACCTCAAATTTTCCACAGAAGTCATAATACATCATATGAAGCTATTCAAGACTTCAAATAGTAGAGAGGAGAGTAATTACTCAAAACGACAAGTCGGGTCATTACATTCTCCCCCACTTAAACATACGTTCGTCCTCGAACATGTCAAGAGTTGTTTTCCAAGCTATCAAATCACTATTCCATCTTACCACGCACATACCCGGGGGTGATCCCCCGTCACTCTATATTGTATAGGCCTGACAACACCACATAACTGAAAATCACTAATTTAGCCTTAGCTCATTAACCTTGGAATCTAATTTCCAACATCCAAACATTTTGTTTCAAGGCCCGAATCTCACATCTACACACTGTATGAGTCTTAATAAGTTGTATTAGGCCTTAGCCATAATCTCATATACAATCAAATAACACACTACACAACTTGCATACTCGTAACACCACTTCTGATCACAGTAACTACTCAAAATCAACCATGTACTAGGATAAAATCCTGTATTCAACAGAACCGCATTCCAAAACCTTCGTACACTGCCTATGATGAAATAATAATCAAAAACTCATAACCACTCATCAGATCAACTAGCCATGGAGCTCTCTCGCCCCAACCAGAACCACAATCCTCTCCTAAGCCGACTTTTAATATTATCCTCCCAATATACCAGAATCAAACCTAATAGTATCCATTCTAGGTCCAATGACCTTATATTATTAAACACAACTATCCTATTGACATGCCACACCAATACAACTCAATCCACAACTGTGCAACCTTGTACCCAAAATGGAAGATGTCTCAAAGTAGAGACCCGTATTGTAAGTTCAACAAGCACCACCACAACTGTAATGCTATAAGCTCATTATATATAGTAGAACCAAGACACACAAATTTAATAACAGTAACCAGCTCTTCTAGAGCTCACATTAACATCACTTGCACGGACAACTCACGTGCTATAATATCAATATCTGGACCCGAACGGACAACTCACGTGCCAATAATATCAGTATTTGGATCCGCACTGACAACTCACGTGCCAATAACATAATCTGCCTGACATGGTCACATGCCTCCAGTCCAAGCACATCATAGAGGAGCAATCAAATAAGTACACATGTATATGATAAATGAAATAAGATTCACATGTTCCTGGACTGGTATAAATAGCACGCCATAGTGTAAGCATGTGCAAAGTCTTCTATCACACTTCAAATCGGTAATATTTTTTTAACGCAGAATTAGTAACTGCCCCGTTTATTTAGGGAATCATCTTCTTTGTAACCTCAAGTATAGCCCAGATAGTTCTCAACAAAGGTACGAATACGAGAAACATTATAACTTTACGCTTAACAGTCAACTCTAGGCATATAATAGCCTAAGCATTCTTCTGAGTATGAACACTTGCTCTAATGCCCGCACATGGGCTTAAACCTCACATATATGCACACTCATAGCGCATAGCTATCACAAATAATTAACACAACTAGTGCCTCCACTGAGTTTTAAATAAAATAGACACCTCAAATAGGACGCAACCCCGAAACAATATACTTCTGAGAACTCCCAGTCTCCAAATTCATCGAACACATAAATCACTGTAACTAATCCCAACTCTAGCACTCGAATGACTAACACATTTTTCATGCACGATAATCCCATGAGGAATACTTTCATAATTCTTCCGTGCCACATAACAATAATTTGAATATCAGCAGTCTATCAACCAGGTGAGTACTGCAATACCGATGAACATCCGTAAGTCAAAACACAACGCGCCTTCTGAAATACGCACCCTTCTCAGGAATTACCGAGCAGTTATAACATTCATCGAAATATCTGAAACTAACCATGATGTCCAACATTCGTTACCTTCTCTTCAAGACTGAACTGTCACATTGTACATGTAAATCCTAATCCCGCACAACATACCACATCTATTATGCCATCATGTGACAAGCACCAGAATCTCATTATCAACTCTGAGTCACTAGCAAATTACATACCCGGTTAGTTAGAAACCTTCCTCTTGCTTCCATCCAGGAGGAAATCACAATACACAACACGTTTCCCACACTAGTAGGCAATATCCATTTCAAACCATGCTAGAAACCATCAAGAACACTTTGAAATCCATCTACACATAACCAAGCTATTAGAACTAAATTCCTCTAACTCGACCAAACCACGTAGGTCACCAAAATCCAAGAATATTGCCACCAAAATATCTGTAGAGTCTCACCACATCATAATTACTCCTATAAATACCACAACCGAAACACCCACTCTGAAAATACCTTATTTGAGTCTAAGGCCATTTTATTCACCTTCCTGATACCGAAATATAAAATCCATAATGATATACAAAAATTCCACAAGTCTCGATACCATCCAACTTAAATCTCAGATTTTAGCCATAAATAAATCCGCCAAATATTCTCAATTGTTACATATTAATCTAGAAACCATTAGAACTTTTCCGAGAGTCACCCCTTTTGTTAAAATACACTTTACACCGCCCAAATGGGCCAAAATACACGTGCTCCATTATCACAAAAACACTCAAAAAAGTAACTCTACTTAAAAATATCACCTATCAAATTCATATCCCGTACGCACTACATCATTCACAAATAATAACTCACTTATCCCACGATTTTCATATACTCATAAAGCGCAATATAACCCGTATCCAGAAATTTCCTTACTCGAGTCATTCTCGAACTCCACCTCTGCAAGTCATCTTTGATTCCCAAGTATACTTCAGACCAAAACAAAAAAAATTGATACATAACCATGAATTGAATTGTCAATAGTAGGCTCCCCCACTTGGCTCAAAGCTATAGATTAAAATATTTTATATCTCACAATAACCATACTTTATTACTTCCTTAATACTGCAGTCAGTTATTTATGAACACACACAAGTATTTTTCATAATTTTTAAAGGCTTTAAATCAATTTATTTCTGTATTTATTATATAAATATCATATAATTACCATCCAAATTATTTTTATGATGTTTTAATCATCTAAACTTATCATTTTTACCAATGTGATGTTTTAAATATTTTTAGTGCATTTTTTAATTACATTTGCATTTCTAGGGCTAATTGCACATTTTTTGCAATAATAACCCATATTCATGTATAATTACATTATTTATGAAAAAATACTCTTTATATTTTTATAATGTTAAGTAATTATTTTTAATCATTTTAGTGCACAAATAATATTTTTTTATTTATTAATTACTTTTATAAATTATTATTTTTATTAAATATTGGGTATTTAAAAACTAGCCTAAAATCCCACCCATTTACGGACCAATTGCTGGCCCAAACCTAACATCCTACCCTAATAAACCTCAAGCCCAAACCAAACACCACTTTACAAAACCTGGTCGGTACCCATTTTATATGACCCGCCCCATTTATCTTTAATCCCAGCCGTTGATCTCTCACGATCAACGGCCCCCGTTCATCCCCTCTCTTTAACTATCCAAACCCGCCCAAACCATAACTATTATCACTACCTGCCGCCCCTAAATCCTCTCTACTCTCTCTTCTTCTCTGAGAAACCCTAGCCGTCGCCTCTCAAAACCCTCCCCTAATCCCTCTTCTAATGGGATTTCCCTCTCATCTCCTTACCATATTAGTATGTTTCCAATATTGGTTGATTCTCCATAGTATTACCTAATACTTGCCTAAACATGGCAAGTATTACCACTCTGATTCTGTCCGATTGACTCCCATTTCTTGAATCTGGACGATATTTTGTCTACACACGTTTATTCTACACCGTGTGAGTCCGATTTTGTTTATATTCTGTTGATTATTTACTTATCCTAAAACTAGACTTTTCAGATTTCCTTAAATCAGACCAAAATTGGTTCGATTTCTGATTTTTAGTGCTATTTGTGTCTATATTCATCCTATGTTACTGTTTTTGTATATATTCCGTTGATATTTGTTTTCCCTAAAAACTAGGGTTTGGCCTAATTTTTCTACTAAATTGGTTCTAATTGGTTCTGCATGCTCTTCTTTCCTTATTTTTATATATGAGTGATTATATTTCCTTGTTTGTTTGTTCGATTCCTACTACTATAAAAACCCATTCCCCTTCCCCTTTTTGGAGAGAACTTCAATCACTATTTTCCCACTAAAACTGAAGCTTTACTCTGTGCTTGTTGAGTATCTTGTTCTGTTTTGGGCTCTTAGCTGGCTGATAGCCAAGGCCACCAGATTTCTATTTTTTCGACCTCTCTTGGGTGTGAGCACTGCCATAGGTTCTTGAAACGCTCGGCAACTTGACACATTTGAGACTTTGGGTCCTATTTGATGTTCTTTCTTGTTTATTGAACAATCACCGGTTAGTTTCTAAACCTTCGCAATATTTATTCCATTATGTTAGAATGTTTTTTGAAACTGCATGACTTCATGTATTCCCTTGACTCTTTTCTATCTAATTCTGTCTATAATTACTAGCCTAAAAATGTCTTTGCACCTAACTTAGTCAATTTGGACAGATTGAAGCATGGTTTAGCTTGGTGATTGCTGATAATCTGAATGTTATGCCTTGATTATATGGCTTAATCCATGTGTTCTGCCTAATTCTGAATCTCTAGTGATCCGTTTTTGTCGTTAATATGCCTTAGTTTGTTTAAGACCTTCATTCTTAATGTATAGTGTGCCCCTACGAATATGATTGTCACTCTTTGTGTTCTTGCCATATCCAATTCTGTACCTCTAATAACCTGTTATCCTTTCTTCCTTGACTAATTCCCTCTATGGTACCTGATCCTGTTTGTGTTATACTGTTTAATTCTGAGTTTGGTAAAATCTGATCCTCTATGTTCTAAACTGGTTGTATTAATTTGTTTTACTAGTCTAATCCCCTTACCTGCTAACTTTGCAATCCCCCGGGCTCCTTGTTTCTTTTCATATGTAACTCTGCCCCAATGTATTAGTTTGCTTCTCGAGTTCATGTTCATTATGTGATTATCTTAAAGTGTGTGCAAATGCTTTTCCAAACCTATTACTTTATTACTATTTCTTTGATTGTTTCTTGTTATGAGTCTAATTCTGGGTCGGGTGGAAGCCATGACCCCCTAAATCTTCTCTATTAACCTCCCTAGTGTGAGAACTGCCCTCGATTCTTGAAACCCTTGGGAACTCTGATACACTAGGGTCTAAGGTTTTGTGGCCACTTTGTCTCAATTGCTCAATTTTGCCTCCCTTTTCACCTACTGAATTAATCAATTGGTTTGTGTAAATGGTTGTTAATCAGATGTAGTTACTGCGTTTTGGTTATTTTGTGTAAATAAAGATTTTTTTCTGGGTTTGATTGGCTATGATTTATGGGTTGTTGTGAAACCTATATGGATACGAAATTTGAAGGTTAGGCCAGGCTGAGTGTACTTTGGGCCTGTCTTAGGCCCACTATAGTGATTTTGTAACTTTGTAATTTGATTCATTCATTGGGCATTTAATAATGTTGTAATAGCAATTGGGGTGTTAGTAAAATTGGAAAAATGGGTTTATTCTAATATTTGCATGAACGGGTAGAAATCTTGCCTATAGGTTTTTAATTTACTCAACAAGTTCTCCTCCTGTGTGTTGTTAGATAACCTGCCCATAGGACCTGAGCGTTTAATTCGTTTAACATATTCTGCTCCTATGTATTTTATTAGATACCATGCCTATAGGAAATAAAGTGTCAATGACCAATCTTTCAATTTACATAACTGCAACATATTCATTAGATACTATGACTATAGGGCTATGTTAGCTTATGTTCTACAAAATCTGCATTTAGAAATCATGCCTATAGGGTTTTACTTGGTTAATTCGCTGTTATACTTCCCACCTAGGAGACACGCCTATAGGAGCTAAGTATAAAAAAAATCAATTTCAATTGTTAATCGTTAGAAATCCTGCCTATAGGGTAATACCACTCGCTTTTAAGTATTAATATTGAACTTTCAACACTGTTTCATTGCCACTATTAGAAAGCATGCCTATAGGATCAAACTGAGTAATTCTGAGTATCTTCAATAGTTATCACTGCCAACTACCGCATAAATCACCTAGATATCATGTCTATAGGTTTAATTGGTTATAATCTATAATCAGCAGGCCGTTTGTGCAGTCTCTTAGAAATTATACCTAAGATGGCATCTTGCTCTGAAACAGCCTGCACGTTTGAATCCCAAGGTCACATAGAAACCATTTCTATATGGTTTAGTGGCTTTAACTTCTCTCAATTCCGAAACTGTCAAACACCTAATTTGTTTGCGTGCATTTGTTGTCTAAGTGTGGAGGCTAACTTGAGCCCTTAATTGCCTTCATATGAAGTCCAACTTGTTTTGTATGTCGCCTAGTTTTATCATTTCTGAGCAGCTTAAGCTAAGTCTAGAAACCATCCAAAATAGAGGTCCAAACGCCTCCTAGGCCATGCATAGGGCCCGATTTAAAATCAACTAGTGCGCTTTAGATAAAAACTTAAAGATAGTAATCGGGTAGAAGGAGATGATAGTCTATGGCCGCTGAATAATACGAGTAACACCCCACCTCGAGGGAGTTACGAAGTATTATTTATGTTGCATGGGGTGATCCTTTAGGCTAAAAAACTTAGGACCCCCCCATCTTGTCTTTAAACCAATTATCTGTGTATACTCAAGGACTTTCTAATTATGATTTTTTTTTTCAAACTTCTTGTTTTTCTCTCTGACTATTTGGCTAATTCATATAATTCAAGTTTGGCCGGGACTCACAGTTGTGGAACTCGAAGAGTGCCTAACACCTTCTCTTCGAGGTAATTTGATCCCTTACCCGATCTTTGGTAACGCAAACTGGTTAAACCAGAGTTATTTGCAAATAGGTGCCCTAACACACCTCAAACTCGGTAGGTGGCGACTCTATCTTTTAACACATTCCTTTAAAAGAGTTTTCACGTGTAGAAACCCAATTTTGCGAGAAAGAAGGGCGCGATAGCAAGGCGACTCTGCTGGGGATATTTTTAGGATCTTACCGTAGCGAACTTGGTCTATATGAATTAGTCTTCTTTGATGAATGTGGTTCCTTGTTCTTTATCGTTACATGAACATCCCGCTTCCATTTTCCCTTTTTTATGGCTACATGCACACCCTTTCCCCTATTTCCTTATATTTTGAATTTGTATTAATATGCAAATCTTTGCTTAATTTGGTTACAATGTGCATTTTCCTTTATTTTCTAGTCATGTTCACTTGCTCTGATTCATTTTTAAATTTGCTACATCATGTCTCTCCCTACCTCTACCCCCTTGCTTGCATTATTGCAAATATTTCACATTGCGCGAACTGACTTCTTCCTTGTTTTACTTTCTTTTTTATGTCTTTACGCTCCATTTAATACTGTATTTATTGTCTTCATCATGCAAAATACTTGACAACATGTTGTTTTATCTTTACATAAAGCATGCTCCACATCATATTCCACTCGTGCATAATTAATACCATAGCGGCGCTTGATGAGTGTTCGCGCTCTTCCTAAATCACCCGTTTAAATTTGTAAAGGCTTATTTGCAGTAAAACTAGTCAATCAGTGGTGCAATCGACGGTTCCATGCCTTCAACTCTCAAGTTGTCCACTTGAGGGTACCGGTCTAGACTCTTCTAGAAACCCCCACTCTAATATTAACTGTGCATGCATCAAGTCTAAACCTAGTATGGGTTAGAACGCTGTCCGCGTAAAAACTCTCTAAGGCAAGCCTTGTCCAAAGCCCGCCGGGATTTCCTTAAATCCCAATGGGTACAATCATGATATGTGCATTATTTGGAGAAAACGTGTCGATATGCTAATCATTAATGTGTAATTAGTCGAATCCGGAGGGGGAAAGGGCTAACTTTATTTGTTTTGCAGAAATGAGGCATGAAGTTCCCAGGTTTGGTATGGTTTGAAGTATCTCACCTTTGTTGCTAGATTGGTGGGAAAATCTCCAAGTGACAAAAACCATGTGAAAAGAGTTCTCGGTAATTTACCATCTTTGTTGGATATTTAGTCGAACAATGTGTTAATTGAGGCTTCCACCATGTTCTAGGATGAGAAGAGGGTCGTCTTCCGTTTTGGTGATATAGAAATGACTCCCCTTCTAGAGGAAATAGAAGGCTTCGCTGGGCTCCCGTGGGATAGCCCTGGTTTGTTGGTACTAGAAAATCGTACTTCTCGAGGTTTCCTAAAAATGATGGGTTTCAAGAAAAATGATGAGTTAGTCTTCCTGAAGAAATCTTACATACCATTCGACTTCCTTTACGAGCGTTATGATCACAACAAGTCATATCGTCTTTACCATGATGAATTTTCCATCACTTCTTTAGGTTGGACACACCGTCGGGTTTTTGTATTTATTGTCTATTTTCTGGGGATGCTGATATTCCCGATACAAGGAGAAAGGATCCACACTCGCCTAGATATGGTCACTAAGACCTTAATGGAAGGAATTTAGGGGCAAACTTACACTATAGTCCCGACGATCGTGGCTGAGATGTACCGAGCCTTAGACCGTTGCAAAAAGGGATATAGGCATTTCAAGGGTTGCAATTTGTTGCTGCAAATATGGTTGTTGGAACACCTTCAGAGAGGAAAATACCGTCAAGAATTTCCACTACGACCATGGAATGACCACATAACTTATCACCATCCGAAGAGAATGACTTTTATCCCAGACAGGTTTGCACAACCGGGAAACACTGTGAGCTAGGTACATTTCTTTAGCAATTTGACTGATGACAAGGTACATTGGATGTTTGAGTGGTTTCCTAGTAGTGAATTCATTATCAGGTCGAGAGATGTTCCTCATCTAGTTCTAATCGGATTAAGGAGAATCTATCCTTATGTTCCTATCAGAGTCATGAGGCAAACTGGGAGAAAATAGGTTATACCACGAGTTTCCAAAATGGTTCATTACAAAGCAGACTTCCAAGGGAATGCCATTCCTTTCAACTTCGAGGCACAACACATGTGGCATCAAAAGATTATTGTGGAGAGAGATACCATCGAGCTAGACAAGTATCATATCGGCCATGTGTACTTCTACCCATCATGGTTGGTCGATGACATAGCAGGAGAGGTCAATATAGGGGTTGATTTGAGAAATAGGGTCATAGACGACGTTGCTGAAGCACAAGTCAAATACAGGAGGTTGCGCAAAAGGGTCTTTGAATCTGAGGCAAGGCATTTAGAACAACATAAAGTGGATATGGAAACAATCAATGAATGGAGGGGAATCACTACGAAATCAACATAAAGGTTGGAGTATTTGGAGCAGGGTTTGATGGAACTTGAGGGAAAGGTGAGGAAAAGGGTCTCGGATTGTCAGAACATAGAGGGCAATGAATGAGGACATCTAGCAAGGGCGTATTTGCTGTTGGACATGCACGACCTGGGGAATCTGATTGACGGGGCTAAGAAGGCCTAGCTTGGATAAGGTCTCTCTAGGACCGAGTAGAGTAGGAATGATGTTTTCTAGACTCGTTTTAGAATTTGATTTTAATAAGGCAAATACCACTAGTGACCCTTTATAATTATTGTTGTTTTAGTAGAGATTTGGTCTATTTATCATATTAATGAAATAACGCAGTTAGCGGCATTAAGTTTTCTCTAAAGCCATATGTCGCTAGGCCTACCTCGGGCACGATGAGGTCCCCAAATTAGGACGCAAATTTATAATTCCACAATACATGTTTAAATATCGTAAATATCCTTTTAATTCTCCTAACTGACTTGTTTACCTTTTGTATTTCTTCTTTTCTTTGTTTATTTCCATCCCCTAAGGTTGGTTCGTATATACTGGCATCATCAGCATATCATATCAGATCTAGAGGTCCTCCTCCTCCTCCAAGTGATCCTAAGAACAAGGGAAAAGATAAGATGGACGATATGAGTGGTATCAGGAAAGAGAACGCTACGCACGCCGAGAATGTCGAAACTTCGGATGGTCGGAGTACTCCGGCGCAGAATGACTTGGTTTTACGGTTAGAATAGAAGATATTGGAGTTACAAGGGGAACTTGAGCAGGTCCGTAACTTGGCAAACCTTTCCCTTACCCTGAATGTTCCCGACATCAACCAACAAAATGCCCAAAATCCAACACCTCCTCAAAATACACAAAACCAGCACTAGCAAAATTCCCCCCGCACCTCACTAATATGCCACGCCTCCCCAAAATCCTAATCCTCCACCAGTACCAACTCCTCCATAACATCATCATCATCTAACCCAGTACCCACAAACTACCACCTACCACACTCCTCAGAATGCACCACAACCTGCTCCTGACCCGCAAAACTCAACCAATGACCACCATTATGTCCAGATTCCCGGAGTCCACCAAAGCAATCTCATATATGTGGAAACCTTACCCTACACCCCACAACAGACCCTATACATACCCGAATCCACTAAGAAGGACCTGCTCATCAAGAACATGACAGAGGAACTCAAGAAACTTACCGGCAGGATTCAAAGTCTCGAAGGGGGAAAAGGCATTGACGGTTTGAATTATGAAGATTTGTGATGTAGAACTACCAGAGGGTTACAAATCTATTAAGTTCGAAATGTTCGACGGAACTGGTGATATGAAGGTGCACTTGAGAACATATTTTGACAAGCTAGTAGGAGTTGGCAGTGATGAAAGAATCCGCATGAAGTTGTTCATGAGAAGCCTCACTGGAGATGCCCTGTCTTGATATATCAGTCAGAACCCAAAGAAATGGGTTAATTGGGTAAGCATGGCATCATATTTCATGGATCAGTTAAGGTTTAACACAGAAAATGCACCAGACATTTTCTACATTCAAAATCTCAAGAAGAAGCCAACAGAAACTTTCTGCGAGTATGCTACTCGATAGAGGTCTGAAGTTGCAAATGTAAGGCCAGCGCTGGAAGAACAGCAAATGAACAAGTTCTTTGTCTGAGCTTAGGATCCGAAGTATTACGATAGGTTGATGGTTATTGAAAACCATAAGTTTTCCAACATCATCAAATTAGGAGAAAGAATAGATGAGGGAATTAAAAGCAGAATGGTAACCAAATTCGAGCCACTCCATGCTACGAACAAAGCCTTGCAGTCGGGCAGTATATCCAAAAAGAAGGAAGTAGGGGCAGTGATGGTAGCCCAAGGTCCGAAGTCTCATCTCACATACCAAACACCTCCACCCACATATCAGCCTTCACCTCCTAGATATCAACAACCCGCTACCGTCTACCACACTTACAACACTCAGCCAACATATTACCACTCACCACCAGCCTGCCAAAACTACCAAAAACCGAGGCCAAATTTTGACCGTAGGCCGCCCAGATAATACACTCATATTACCGAACCTATTGACCAGTTGTATGAGAGATTTAAAGATGACGGTTATGTCACTCCCATTCCCGCTGTTGCCAAGGAAATTCCTCTCAATGGGTCAATCCGAATAAGACATGTGCCTACCAATCCGGCATGAAGGGTCACACCATTGATGAATGCCGCAATCTGAAGGATAAGATCTAGATACTGATTGATACCAAAGTTAGACAGGAAAAGGAGACTGCACCTAATGTCCGCAACAATCCCCTCCCGGATTACAGGGGCAATGGAGTAAATGTGATAGAAACTGATGAAGAATGGGACCCGGAGGGGGCAATTGGGCTCATTCGAGGAGAGGATGATCCCAAAATGCCTCCAGTCACTCTCACATCTATTGTGGTACAGATACAGTCAACAATTGAAGTTGAGGTAGCCGCACCGACTCCATTCGAGGTTGAAGTAACAACTCCCTCAGCCACGCCAACTCCATTTGAAGTCGAAGTGACCACACCATTGACCGTAACGGTAGCACCCACACCATACTTTAATTCCAATGTTGTGCCCTAAGACTATACTGCAGAACCAAGAAGGAAAGGAAAGTAAATGGAAAACAACTGGTGCAACACAAGGTATGACCAGAACTGGTAGGGTTTACACACCTGAGCATTTTAGGGAAACAAGTAAAGAAGCCGCTTCCAGGCAGCCTATCATTGAAACCGGTCCGGATGATCTTTGGATAAAGGTACAAGCAAGGGAGTATTATGTGGTTGATCATTTGAACAAAACCCCTGCTCAGATATCCATTCTATCACTACTGCAGGATTCAGAGGCACATAGGAAGGCATTGATGAAAGTGTTGAATGAGGCTTATGTACCCAACGACATTACCAGTGGAGAAATGGCCAACATGGTAGGACAAGTATTGGAAAGCCATAAGATCACTTTCCACGAAGATGAACTGCCACCGGAAGGGTTGAGTCACAACATGGCATTGCATAACACATTGCAGTGTGAAGACAAATTCATTGCCAGGGTCTTGATAGATGGGGGTTCAAGTCTCAACATCTGCCCATTGACTACTTTGAAGAGGTTAGGTAAAGGTTTGCATGAGATACGAGCAGGAACTATGAACGTAAAAGCGTTTGATGGGTCTCAAAGGGCCACAATCAAAGAAACCAACCTCTGCTTACAAATGGGTCCAACTTGGTTTGATGTTGAATTCCAAGTGCTCGACATATTCGCCTCATACAATCTGCTATTGGAAAGACCTTGGATACACGCCGCTGGGGTTGTAGCGTCTACTCTACATCATGCTGTGAAGTGTGAATGGAATCATCAGGAGGTGGTCATTCATGGAGACAGGAGTAACCCTATTTACACCAACCAGACTGTCCCGGTTGTGAAGAATAGAAGGAAGTTAGGAGGAGAGACTTACCATCGCATTGAGCGTGTTAACACGATCTAGAAGGACACATGGTGGAGTAGCAAAATAGAAAGCATATTAGCATGGATAGGGTATGAACCCAACAGAGGTCTTGGCAAGAATCTCCAAGGGATCACCAAGCCAATACAATTAAAATGTCACGGCACGACCTTTGGACTGGAATATAAATACACCTGGCACTTGTATCAGAATTAGTGGCCGCCATGACATGGTGCTTATTACCCTCTCGAGCTGCCGATACCACATTTGAGCCAATCCTTCCATCAGGCTAATATGATGTGGAGATCTAAAGAAGATGAAATTCTAGCTGGTTTAAGAAATCTGTTCTTGGAAGATGAAGACATGGACTGCAGTGTAATAGTTGAGGAGGAGGAGGGTGAAGGCCTCGTCATCCAGACAGTGAAGAAGGGAGTTGTTCTCAGGAACTGGACTGCCACACCATCAAGGGCCCGTCGAGTTCAGGGGTAGCCTCACTGCTAGTGTCATTTATTTTGAAAACAATTCTTATGAGCATTTTTAAAACATTTTCAGTATTGTGTTTTGAAACATTTGTTTGAATCATTAAAAATCGCTTTTGTTTGACATCTTGATAATTATCAATGGTTTGCTATTTTATTATTTATTACTATTCTCTACATTTTTCTCTCTACAACATTACTATTTCTTATCGTGATGAACCAACAACTGTGACATGAAATGAGACAACGCAACATAAGGATAGTGACTCAGAGGAAATAGAAGAAGAGGATATAATACCCGAGGAAATTGTCAAAGAAGTGGAAAATTTAAAAACAAGCCTAATTCCAATTTGGATGAGAGTGAAACAGTTAATCTAGGAGACTCAGAAACAATCAAAGAAACTCGCATAAGCATTCACCTGTCACAATCAGAGAAAGAAGAATACACCCGTTTCCTGAAAGAATATGAAGACATTTTCGCATGGTCTTATGATGATATGACTGGTTTGAGCACGTCCATAATGGCTCATAAACTACCCACCAACCCAATGTTTCCGCCAGTAAAGCAGAAGCTTAGAAAGTTCAAGCCAGATATGAGTCTAAAAATCAAAGAAGAAGTCATCAAGAAGATCAAAGCTAAGGTTCTCAGAGTGGTTGAATATCCAACTTGGTTGGCTAACATCGTGCCAGTTCCGAAGAAGGATGGGAAAGTCAGAGTATGCGTCGATTATCGGGACCTAAACAGAGCAAGTCCCAAAGATGATTTCCCGTTACCCAACATACACATACTGATCGACAACTGCGCCAAGCATGAACTCCAATCCTTTGTGGATTCCTTCGCGGGATATCATCATATCTGGATGGATGAAGAGGATGCCAAAAAGACAGATTTTATTACACCGTGGGGGATGGGGATGTACTGCTATAAAATGATGTCATTTTGTTTAAAGAATGTTGGAGCCACTTATATAAGGGCCATGCCAACTATTTTCCATGACATGATACACAAGGAGATAGAGGTATATGTTGATAACGACATCATCAAATCCAAGAAGAGTATAGATCATATAACAGACTTGAGGAAATTCATTGATCGACTTTGGAGGTACAATTTGAAATTGAATCCCACAAAATGTACCTTCGGCGTCCCCACAGGAAAGTTATTAGGATTCATCGTCAGCCACCGAGGAATTGAGCTAGACCCATAAAAGGTCAAGGTTATCCAGGATTTGCCACCTCCAAAGAACAAGAACGATGTGATGAGCTTCTTAGGACATCTTAATTATATCAGCCGCTTCATAGCACAATCAACCGTGATCTGTGAGCCGATTTTCAAAATGCTAAAGAATGATGCCACAACCAGTTGGACTGAAGACTGCCAGAAAGCTTTTGACAGAATCAAAGAATATTTGTCCACACTGCCAGTCCTGGTCCCGCCAAAACTTGGTAGGCCACTGCTACTTTATCTCTCTGTATTAGATGGGGCTTTCGGTTGTGTCTTGGGACAACACGAAGAGACGGAAAAGAAAGAACATGCTATATACTATCTGAGTAAGAAGTTCACACCCTACGAAGCACGGTATTCTTTGCTGGAACGCACCTGCTGTGCTTTGACTTGGATAGCCCAGAAACTAAGTCACTACTTCTGTTCCTATACCACATATCTCATATCAAGGATGGATCCTCTGAAGTACATCTTCCAGAAACCCATGCTTACAGGGAAGCTGGCAAAAATGGCAGATATTGTTGAGTGAATTCGACATCATCTGTGTGACTCAGAAGGCGGTTAAGAGACAAGCATTAGCGGATCATATTGCAGAAAATCTTGTAGGAGGAGAATACACACTACTAAAAATGTATTTTCTTGATGAAGAAGTATCATTCATAGGAGAGGATATTGCCGAAGCCTACGACGGATAGAGAATATTTTTTGATGGAGCTGCAAACTTCAAATGAGTGGGTATTGGAGTCATTTTGGTGTCAGAAATAGGTCAACATTATCCGGTATTCGTGAAACTTAGATTTCCGTGCACCAATAATATGACAGAATATGAGGCTTGCATATTGGGGCTCAATTTGGCCGTTGACATGAATATGAGGCTTGCATATGCAGAATCAATTATAACCAATTTAGGAGAAAAATCAGGCCAAACCCTAGTTTTTAGGGAAAACAAATATCAATGGAATATACACAAAAAATTAACATAGGATGAATGTAGACACAAATAGCACTAAAAACTAGGGTTTCGCCTAAATTTTCTCCTAAATTGGTTCTAATTGATTCTGCATGCTCTTCTTTCCTTATTTTTATGTCTGATTGATTATATTTCCTTGTTTGTTTGTTCGATTCCTACTACTATAAAAACCCATTCCCCTTCTCCTTTTTGGAGAGAACTTCAATCACTATTTTTCCACTAAAACTGAAGCTTTACTTTGTGCTCGTTGAGTATCTTGTTCTGTTTTGGGCTCTTAGCTGGCTGAAAGCCAAGGCCACCATATTTCTATTTTTTCTATTTGTTGTTCTTTCTTGTTTATTGAACAATCACTGGTTAGTTTTTATGTTAGCATGTTTTTTGAAACTGCATGACTTCATGTATTCCCTTGACTCTTTTTTTTTCTAATCCTGCCTATAATTACTAGCCTAATAATGTCTTTGCACCTAGCTTAGTCAATTTGGACAGATTGAAACATGGTTTAGCTTGGTGATTGCTGATAATCTGAATGTTCTGCCTTGATTATATGGCTTAATCCATGTGTTTTGCATAATTCTGAATCTCTAGTGATAAGTTTTTGTCATTAATATGCCTTAGTTTGTTTAATCCATTCATTCTAAATGTATAGTGTGCCCCTACGAATATAATTGTCACTCTATGTGTTCTTGCCATATCCAATTCTGTACCTCTAATAACCTGTTATCCTTTCTTCCTTGACTAATTTCCTATATGGTACCTGATCCTGTTTGTGTTATACTATTTAATCCTGAGTTTGGTATAATCTGATCCTTTAAGTTCTAAACTGGTTGTATTAATTGGTTTTACTAGTCTAATGCCCTTGCCTGCTAACTTTGCAATCCCTAGGCTCCTTGTTTCTTGTCATATGTAACTCTGCCCCAATGTATTAGTTTGCTTCTCGAGTTCATGTTCATTATGTGATTATATTAAAGTGTTTGCAAATGCTTTTCCAAACCTATTACTTTATTACTATTTCTTTGATTGTTTCTTGTTATGAGTCTAATTCTGGGCCGGCTGGAAGCCAAGGCCCCCTAAATCTTCTCTATTAACCTCCCTAGTGTGAGCACTGCCCTGAGTCCTTAAAACCCTTGGGAACTCTGACACACTAGGGTCTAAGGTTCTGTGGCCACTTTGTCCCAATTGCTCAATTCTACCTCCTTTTTCACCTACTGAATGAACCAATTGGTTTGTGTAAATGGTTGTTAATCAGATGTGGTTACTGGGTTTTGGATATTTTGTGTAAATAAAGATTGTTTTCTGGGTTTGAAGGGATATGACTTCTGGATTGTGGTGAAACCTGTATGGATACGAAAATTCAAGGCCTGGCCAGGCTGGGTGTACTTTGGGCCTGTCTTACGCCCACTATAGTGATTTTGTAACTTTGTAATTTGATTCATTCATTGGGCCTGTAATAATGTTGTAATAACAATTAGGGTGTTAGTAAAATTGGGAAAATGAGTTTATTCTAATATTTGCATGAACGGGTAGAAATCCTGCCTATAGGTGTTTAATTTACTCAACAAGTTCTGCTCCTATGTGTTGTTAGATAATTTGCCCATAGGACCTGAGTGTTTAATTCGTTTAACATATTCTTCTCCTATGTGTTTTATTAGATACCATGCCTATAGGAAATAAAGTGTCAATGACCAATCTTTAAATTTACATAACTGCAACATATTCATTAGATACTAAGACTATAGGGCTATGTTAGCTTATGTTCTACAAAATCTACATTTAGAAATCATGCCTATAGGGTTTTACTTGGTTAATTCGCTGTTATACTTCCCACCTAGGAGACACGCCTATAGGAGCTAAGTATAAAAAAAATCAATTTCAATTGTTAATCGTTAGAAATCCTGCCTATAGGGTAACACCACTCGCTTTTAAGTGTTAATATTGAATTTTCAACACTATTTCATTGCCACTATTAGAAAGTATGCCTATAGGATCAAACTGAGTAATTATGCGTATCTTCAATAGTTATCACTGCCAACTACCACATAAATCACCTAGATATCATGTCTATAGGTTTAATTGCTTATAATCTATAATCAGCAGGCCGTTTGTGCAGTCTCTTAGAAATTATATCTAAGATGGCATCTTGCTCTGAAACAGCCTGCACGTTTGAATCCCAAGGTCATATAGAAACCATTTCTATATGGTTTAGTGGATTTAACTTCTCTCAATTCCGAAACTGTCAAACACCTAATTTGTTTGCGTGCATTTGTTGTCTAAGTGTGGAGGCTAACTTGAGCCCTTAATTGCCTTCACATGAAGTCCAACTTATTTTGTATGTCACCTAGTTTTATCATTTCTGAGCAGCTTAAGCTAAGTCTAGAAACCATCCAAAATAGAGGTCCAAATGCCTCCTGGGCCATAGGCATGGGACGGGTAATGCACGCATAGGGCATAGTTTAGAATCAACTAGTGCGCTTTAGGTAAAAACTTAAAGATAGTAATCGGGTTGCAGGAGATGATAGTTTGTGCCCGCTGAATAATACGAGTAACACCCCACCTCGAGGGAGTTATTATTTATGTTGCATGGGGTGATCCTTTAGGATAAAAAACTTAGGACCCCCATCTTTTCTTTGAACCAATTATCTGTGTTTACTCAAGGACTTTCTAATAATGATTTTTTTTCAAACTTCTTGTTTTTCTCTTTGACTATTTGACTAATTCATATAATTCAAGTTCAGTCGGGACCCACAGTTGTAAACCTCGAAGAGTGCCTAAAACCTTCTCTTCGAGGTAATTTGATCCCTTACCCATATTTGGTGACGCAAACCGGTTAAACCAGAGTTTTTTGCATATAGGTGCCCTAACGCACCTCAAACCCGTTAGGTGGCGACTCACTCTTTTAACACCTTCCTTTAAAAGAGTTATCACGTGTCGAAATCCAATTTCGCTTGAAAGAGGGGCGCGACAGCAGGCTCCCCCACTTGGCTCAAAGCCATATATTAAAGTACTTGATAAGTCACAATACCCATACTTTATTACTGCTTTAATACCGTTGTCAGTTCAACAAAAATTCTTCTCAAGCTCAAGACACACTAACCATAAAATACCTCAATCATCCGCTAATCTCGCATTCATTCTCTGAACACTCAAGTCAACTTTCTCAACCAGATTCAAATTCAAGTCTCAACACATACACCCCACTGGCAGAAAAGAAACTCTCTATTCACATCATAAGGAACACACTTACATAAATTACTCCGCAGGAGATAACCCAATTGCTTAGTCTCAAAATGGCATCTTGTTATACCCTTTCGCAGCCACAATTACTATGAAATCCCTTAATCTTTCTGAGTCCAAACACATTAACCACACCCGAGAATTTAATTTGCCTCAAAATTTAACAACGTGAAAGATCTTTCAAAACATTCACACTCGAGATTGTACGCCACATCAAAATGAAAATAAAACACCCAGTGGCCTTCCTTTACATTTCAAGGAAACACTTCTCGTCACATTCATATCGTCTTAACACATCCCGTAGTTTCATCATACTCATCACAAAGCCATTCCACCGCTCATCGAGCCACAAATTCCACTCGTAGGCACATTACCGGACATATGGGTCCAAATGTACATGTTACAACCGAAGCTACCAAGTTTAAGTTGTGGTCTAAACCTGGACTCAAGTCCTCCAGACTGGCCAATCACCAAAAAACAGAATACACAGATGATACCGAGCGCTCACATGCCCACACGAATGTGTGGAAGGAATTCAAAGAGTTATGTTTCAAGCTGAATCAATTCCGCACGATAGGATACAAGAAGGGAAATTTTCCTAAGGGTTTGGCAGCCTCTCGAAGATAAGTACAGACGTCTCTGTACCGATCCACAAGACTCTACTTAACCTGCTCATGAATAGTGAGACCTATGTCACCTAAAGCTCTGATACCAACCTGTCACGACCCAAACTCTCACCAGTCGTGATGGCACCTATCTCAATACTAGGCAAGCCCAAAATCTTAATAAACCACCATATCTTTTAAATTTGAAAACAAAATAATCATATTCAGCGGAAGAAATCTCAAATATAAATACACATCGACTGACAGTCAGTTACCCAGTACTGTATAAGGCCAATCCAGCCCTGGGGTCATTGATCCACAAACGCAAATGATACAGAAAAGATCCATGTCCAGATAAATTCATTACAATATAAATAAGTAAGGCAAGTCCATGCCCTTGGAAAATCCATCCCAAACATATATATAAACAGTACGTAAGGCAAGTCCATGCCATGGGAAATCCATCCCGAATATATATAATCATCTACGCTCACTGAGGTGTACAGACTCCGGAGGGGCTTCTTCATCCCAAGCGCTATAAGTCGACCACGCTCACTGGGGATATGTGCAGACTCTCGGGGGGGGGGGGTCCTTCAGCCCAAGCGTGATATAAAGCCAATATGGCCTACTGCAGTCGGGCAGTCCCGATCCGTATAATAATAAAGCCAATGAGGCCTGCTGCAAGCGGGCAACCCCAGTCCATTAACTAATAAAGCCAATAAGGTCTGCTGCAGGCGGGCAACCCTGATCCAGAACAATAATAATGTATAAAGCAATTCTGGCCTGCGGCAGGCGGGCAACCCCGATCTATTTAATAATAAAATATATTAAGCCAAATGGCCTGCTGCATTGCACAGCTCAATCCCATAAATATCCTCGCAATGGACAATTATTCTTGAGTGTGAAATGTATATTTTAGACAATTAATTCAACAGCATCACGACCCCATGGGTCCTAAATTATCGTCACATAGCCTTAACATTTATTACTAGCCTCAGCTTAATTCCTCTAACACGTGCCACATGTTCAGATAAAAACATGATTCTTTAATTTTACTTCACAGGATTTATTCAAGACACACTTTCTGTGGTGCACGTCTACATATTCATCACCTATCGTGTGTGTCACCTCCAAACAATTCATATCATACCAAATTCGGAGATTCATACCCTCAAAACTAAGTTTAGAAGTGTTACTTACCTCAATCCGAGCAATTCTTTATTCCAATAAGCCTTTTCCTCGCGATTCGGCCTCCAAACGCCTCGAATCTTAGTCAAAATAATTTGATACAATCAACACGAGGTGTAGGAATCAATTCCATATGAAAATGCTAAATTTTACAAATAAATCCGAAATTAACTCAAAAATAAATTGTGGAGCCCAAGTCTCGGAACCCGATAAATTTTTAAAATATGAATACCTATTCAAGCACGAGTCCAACCATACAAAATTTACTAAATTCCGACTCTGATTCGGCCTTCAAACCCTCAAATCAATATTTGGAAAATTTCTATTCTAATCCCCCAAATTATGAAATAAGTTCTGGAAATAATGCTAGATTCATGAATAATGGACCAAATCAAGTTAAGATCACTTACCCCAGTCCAATTTGTGAAGTTTGCCTCTACAAATCGCCCAAACCGAGCTCCCCAACTATTTTATGTCAAAAATGGCCAAAGCACCCGTCTATAGAGCCTCTGACATTTTTGAGCACCATAGGTAGCGTGGGATGCTACATGTGGTGCCATTTCCAGTATTCAAAAAATTTCCAGCGCCAGGGCTAGCGCCCCACACTACCCTCGGCGCTAGCGGCGACGGAAAATCATTCACGACACAAAAATGGGCGTAACTCTCTCATACGATGTCCGAATTCGATGATTCTTTTTGCTATGGTTCCAAAATTTCAATACGTATCTAATGATTCAATCAAAACTGAATTTGGAGCTCATTTGTATAATGTGATACCATAATACTCGAAGAAGTGACATGGAAACATCATGTTCGATGTCGAAACATAGCAAATCAAGTTCGATTGACCTCAAATTTTCCACACAAGTCATAATACATCATATGAAGCTATTCAAGACTTACAATAGTAGAGATGAGAGTAATTACTCAAAACAACAAGTCGAGTCGTTACACTATGGTTCCGAAATTTCAATACATATCAAATGCTTCATTCAAAACTGAATTAGGAGCTCATTTGCTTAATATGATACCACTTATTCTTGAAGAAATGACGTCAAAATATTCTAGAATGTCACATCCCAATTTCACCTATAGGCCGTGATGGCGCCCAACAATACATCTAGGTAAGCCAACTAGTAATTTAAACCCATATTCAATTCTTTTAAAATTAACCGAGTAATTAAACTCTTCTTAATTGCAGAAATTTAAAATAATATGAAAAGATTCTACTAGTATGTGTGCCAAGACCTGGTGTCACAAGTGTATGAGCATCTAGTAGATTATACAAAAATTATAAAGACTGTCTGAAATGAAATAAACAGAATAAAATTTCCAGAAGAGGCACTAGTTGTTGCAGAACGGCTCAAAAAGCAGCTCATCACTAAGCCTCTGGATAACGCGGGTGCGCGCCAATAGGTCCAACGAAAGCACCTGTCTCAGGTGCTGCACAAAAAGTGAAGCAAGTGTAGCATGAGTACGTAAACAGCGTGTACCCAGTAAGTATCAAGCCTAATCTCGAAGAGGTAGAGATGAGATGATCGACTTTGACACTCACTAAGGGTCAATAATAATAATAATTGAAATAAAACTAGAATATTTAAATCAACATGATTGACAGAGTTAACAATAATTTTATTTAACTAGCAGAAGTAATTAAATTCCTTCAAATATAAAAATTTCCAATCTATTAATTAAATTCACAAACTGCAATTAAAATATCAATGTATCGTGTAATTATTATTATTAAGCAGGATTTCTATCGAGGTCGTACGACCCGATGCAGAGTGTTGTGTACACTGCCAAGGGATGTGCGGCGCGATCCATAGATACATCTATACTGCCGAGGCGTTCAGACCGCTCCACAAGAAAGGAGGACATTTTCTTATATACCTCCGGAAGGAGAGTATATTTATTATAAGATTAATTCGAGAGGATGAACAATTTCTTTTAACAATTAATTAATTAAACAGAAATTTAAGTATATGAGATTTCCATCTTTTACTATCTTTCTCTAACAATTCACAATATATTACAAATAATTTAATTAAATAAAGAATACAATTTACATACGTAATTCATGATATATGTCCTAAACTACCCGAAATTTAGCATAAATAGTAGCTACATACGAACTCTCGTCACCTCGTGCGTACGTAGCTCCCACAATTAGCAACAATTATTAATTTAATCACCTATGAGTTAATTTCCCCCTCACAAGTTAGACAAGAGACTTACCTTGTCTCAAAGTCCGCTTTCCGGTCAAAATGTCGCATAGCCTCAATTCGATGCCGAAAAATCCGAAACTATCCGAAAGTTATATAAAATAATTAATACATGTTCAATGATTCAAAATTCATCTATTAAATAAATGACCCTATCCAAAATGGTAAATTTTCTAAAATTCACCCGGGCCCACGTGCCCTGATTCCAGAAATGTTCGGATTAAAATGTTACCCATAATCTCAAGAACTCAAATATATAATTTTTATCCAATTCTATAACCATTTTCGTGGTTAAAATCTCATTTTTATACAAATCTAGGTTTTTCATCTAAACCCTTAATCTTTATGATTTACCGGTTATAATCTTCCCATAATCTATGTATTTAACTCAAGGTGTGTAGAATTAACTTACCTCCAAGTTGTTAGTTGAAATCCCCTCTCAAAAGCTCTGAAATCGCCTGAAAATGGAGGAAAAATGGGCTCAAAATGTCTAATCCCCGATTTCTAACCATTTTGCCAAGCAGTAGTTTCACACATGCGGAGGTGTACCACACCGGCGGCTTCCGCACATGCGGAAAAGCCTCGCAGGTGCGAGTTTAATTTGACTTGCTGAGTCTCGCATCTGCGCGTTTTGTCTCGCAGGTGCGCGTTCGCAGGTGCGTAAAAATTCTGCATCTACGGTCAGTGGCCTTCCCTCCCCTTTTCGCTTTTGCGATCCAAAGTCGCTTCTGCGGCTTTCCAAGCGCAGGCGCGAATATACCAGAAGCAGAAGGCTTAAGCTCTTCTTCAAAATTCAAAAGTTGGTCCGAGCCTCGTCCGGTTAACACTCGGGGCCTCCGGGGCCTCGCCCGAACATACCAGCGGGTTTGAAATCATAAAAAGGACTCACACGAACTCTCGGAACGTATAAAACAACATCAAATCTAAGAATCTTACCCCAAACCAAATTGATTCAACTTAGAAATTTAAAATTCTTCAAACTTACTCCGAAATATACTTATACTACTTGAAATGACCCCAAATTTTGCGTGCAAGTCTTAAATCACTATACGGAGCTATTCCCAGACTCGGAATTCCAAACGGACTTCAATTTCTCCAAAACCTACTCCAAAAAAGAATTAAAGAATTTTAAACCTTCAAATAGTTGACTTTTACTATTAAGCGCTAAAACACTCTCGGGTTATCCAAAACCCGATTCGTACATACGCTCAAGTCCGAAATTATCATATGAATCTATTGGAACCGTCAAATCCCGATTCTGGGGTCGTTTTCTCAAAATGTTGACCGAAGTCAAACTTGTTCTTTTATAGCCAAACTAAGGAACCAATTGTTCTGATTTCAACCTGATCACTTCCAAATTCTGAACCAACCATCCCCGCAAGTCATAAATTATTAAAAGCACATTAGGGAAGTTTTATTTAGGGGAACAGGGTTCAAAAAGTCAAAATGACCGGTTGGGTCCTTACATTCTCCACCTCTTAAATAAATGTTCGTCCTCGAACGAGTTTAGAATTATACCTGGAGTGCTTAATAAGTGTGTATATCTGCTCCGTATATTTTCCTCGGCCTCCCAAGTCACTTCCTCGATTGGTTGGCCCCTTCACTAGACTTTTACTGCAGAAATCCTCTTGGACCTCAATTGGCAAACCTGTTTATCAACAATGGCAACTGGTTCCTCTTCATAACCCAAGTTATTATCTAGATGAATTGTGTTAAAGTCTAACACATGTGACAAGTCGGCATGATACATCCGGAGCATAGATACATGGAAATCGGATGAGCTCCCGATAGAGTGAGAGGCAATGCAAGCTCATAAGCAACCTCCCCAACTCATCTCAATACCTCAAATGGGCATATAAACCTTGGGCTCAATTTCCTCCTTTTACCTAGTCTCATGATTCCCTTCATCGACGAACTTTCAAGAGAACTTTTTCACCCATCATAAATGATAAATCACGAGCTTTCTGATCTGCGTAACTCTTCTGTCTGGACTGCGCTGTACAAAATCGCTCTTGAATCAACTTTACCTTTTCCAAGGCATCCTTCACCAAATCAGTACCATACTACTTAGCCTCGCCGGGCTCAAACCATCTGATGGGCGAATGACATCGCCGACCATATAAAGCCTCAAATAGATCCATCTCGATGCTGGATTGGTAACTGTTATTATAAGAAAATTTGGCCAAAGGCAAGAAACGATCCCACTGACCTCCAAAGTCAATTACACATGCCCTGAGCATATCCTCCAAAATCTAAATTGTCCGCTCTGACTGCCCATCGTTCTGCGGATGAAAGGCTGTGCTGGACTCTACACGGGTCCCCAATTCACTCTATACTACTCTCCAAAAATGTGAAGTAAATTGAGGGCCTCTATCTGATATGATAGAAATTGACACATCGTGCAACCGAACTATCTCCTGAATATAAATTTGGGCCAACCTCTCTGATATATACATAGTCACAATAGGAATAAAGTATGCCGACTTGGTCAACCTGTCGACAATGACCCAAACTGCATCAAACTTCCGCAAGGTCCGCGGCAACCCAACTACAAAGTCCATAGTGATGCGTTCCCATTTCCACTCCGGTATAGTCATCTGCTGAAGTAGGCCACCTGGACTCTGGTGTTCATATTTAACTTGCTGGCAATTTAGACACCTAGCTACATACTCAACTATGTCGTTTTTCATTCGTCACCACCAATAATGCTGCCTCAGGTCATGATACATCTTCGTAGTACCTGGATAAATAGAATACCGAGAACTGTGTGCTTCCTCTAGGATCTTTTTCCTCAGTCCATCCACATTCAGAACACATAGACGATCCTGGAGTCGTAAGACACCATCCGCTCCAATAGTAACTTCCTTGGCACCACCCCGTAGTACCGTTTCTCGAAGAACAATTAGGTGTGGATCATCATACTGGCGAGCCTTGATATGCTAAAATAGAGAAGACTGAGCTACAACACATGCAAGAACTCGGCTAGGCTCTGAAATATCCAGCAGCACAAGTCTGTTGGCCAAGGACTGAATATCCAAAGCTAATGGCATATTCTCTACTGAAATGAAAGCAAAACTACCCATACTCTCCGCCTTTCTACTCAAGGCATCTGCAACCACATTTTCTTTGTCCGGATGATATAGGATAGTAATATCGTAATCTTTCAGTAACTTCAGCCATCTGCGCTGCTTTAAATTTAGCTCCCTCTGTTTGAACAAATGCTGCACACTGCGATGATCAGTGTAAACTTCACAAGACACCCCATAAAGATAATGCCTCCAAATTTTAAGAGCGTGAACAATCGCAGCTAACTCCAAATCATGTACCGGATAATTCTTCTCTTGGGGCTTCAGTTGACGTGAAGCATATGCAATAACTCGCCCTTCCTGCATTAATACATAACCCAAGCCAACGTGTGAAGCATCACAATACACTGTATACATCCCCGAACTAGAGGGAAACACTAACACTGGTGTTGTAGTCAATGCTGTCTTGAGCTTCTGAAAGCTTGCCTCACAATCATCGGACCATTGGAACGGAGCACCCTTCTGGGTTAATTTGGTCAAAGGTGCTGCAATAGATGAAAAACCTTCCCATGAACCGACGATAATAACCTGCTAAACCTAGAAAACTTCTGATCTCAGTCGCTGAAGTGGGACGATGCCAATTCTGAACTGCCTTAATCCTTTTGGGATCGACTTTAATACCCTCTCCCAATACAATATGCCCCCAAAAAGCTACTGACTCTAGCTAGAATTAACATATGGAGAAATTAGCATATAGCTTTTGTTCCTGCAACATCTGAAGCACCACTCTCATATATTGATCGTGCTCTTCCTTACTGCACGAGTAGATCAAGATGTCATCAATAAAGACAATGACAAATGAATCAATATATGGCCTGAATACCCTGTTCATAAAATCTATAAACGCTGGCGGGGCGTTACTTAAACCGAAGGACATCACCAGAAACTCATAATGACCATATCTAGTCCGGAAAGCATTCTTCAGAACATCCGAATCCCGAATCTTCAACTGATGGTACCCTGACCTCAAATCGATCTTAGCGAACACCCTAGCACCCTACAACTGGTCAAATAGATCATTAATACGCGGCAACAAGTACTTGTTCTTAATAGAGATAATCAATACACATTCGCATAGTACCATCTTTTTTCTTCACAAATAATACTACTGCACCCCAAGGAGATACACTCGGTCTGATGAACCTTTTGGATAGTAACTCCTCAAATTGTTCTTTCAATTCTTTCAGAGCCATGCAATATGGTGGAATAGATATAGGATGGGTATCTGGAGCCAAATCAATATCACGATCATGTGGCATGCCTGGAAGATCTGAAGAAAATACATCGGAGAACTCCCGAACTACAGGCACTGAATCAATAGTCGGAGTCTCTGCAGTAGTATCCCGAACATAGGCTAGATAAGCTAAACAACCCTTCTCAACCATGTGTTAAGCCTTCATAAAATAATAATCCGATTAGACGCACTAACAGACGAACCCTTCCACTCCAACCTAGGAAATTTTGGAATAGCCAAGGTAACAGTCTTGGCATGGCAATCTAGTATGGCATGATATGGAGATAACCAATCCATGCCCATGATAATTTCAAAATCAGTCATCTCAAGCAATAGGAGATCTTCTCTAGTTTCATAACCATATAATGTAATAATATAGGACTCGTAGATCTGATTCACAATGACAGAATCACCCACAGGAGTGGACACATAAACGAGAGTACTCAAGGACTCGCGGAAAATACCCAGAAAATGAGCAAATAGAGATGACACATAGGAATATGTAGATCCTGGATAAAATAATGCAGAGTCATCTTTGCCGCAAGCAGAAATAATACCTGTAATCACGGCATCTGAGGCCTCTACATCTGGTCTGGCCGGAAAAGCATAGAACTGAGCTGGAGCGTCAACTGGCTGGCCTCCGCCTGGCTGACCTCCACCTCTAGGACGACCCCTACTCACCTGTCCTCCACCTCTTGGTGGTCGAACGACTGGTGGAGCAACTGGTGCGGTAATCATAGGTTGTTGACCCTGTTGCACAGGTCTACCCTGAAGCCTGGGGCAAAATCTCTGCATGTGACTAGGATCCCCGCACTCGTAACAACTCTTCGGCACAATGGGTTGTTGACTAAGAATCTGGCCTTGGTGACCTGAATACCCACTGGAAGAACCCTGAATAGCTGGTGAGCGATAAGAACTCTCTGGTATAACACTAAAATAAGGTCCCACTGGAGCATCCTGAGAAGGTGGTGGTGCTGGATATGGGGGCCTGCTGGACTACCCTCTCCCGAACTGACCTCTGCCCCCAGACGGAGCAACTATGAACTCTCCAAAATACCTAAACTGCTTATCTCTCATAACCTAATCTCGGCTACACTGACGCACACCCTTAATCCTTTGGGCTATCTCCACGACTAGCTCATAAGAAGTACCCATCTCAACTTCCTGGGCCATAGTGTCCTGAATGCCAGTATGTAAACCTGCAACATAATTGGTCACTGACATCTGACCCTACTAGAGCTACTCAAACTGAAACCGCAACTCTTCCCTTTGAGAGGGTGGAATATACCTGTCCAGGAAGATACGTGTGAACCTGTCCCAAGTCATGGGAGGAAAATCTACTTGTTTGCCAAGAAGATAAGACTTCCACCATCTGCGGGCTCTGCCCTCTAGCTAAGTAGCAAAGTTAACCCCATGAGACTCCAATGAAATCCTGGGGATCCTCATGTCGCTCGCCCTCAAAGATAGAAGGATGTAGTCTAGTCCATCTATCCAATAGTTTCTGCGGATAAGCTATTGCAGCTGGCCTGGGATCAGGTGTAGCTGCTGCCACTAGCTGGGCTCCACCCACGGGTAGTGCACCCTAGGTATGATATACAGTAGCTACCTACCCATGAGCCTGTGCGGTAGGGGTCTGTGCTCCCCCGCCCGCCTGAGATGTGGCTGGGTCTGCCGGAAATAAACCGGCCTGAGTCATAGTGTCCATGAACCGCAACATACGACCCATGACATCCTGAAATCCCAGTGCAGATGTGAAATCCACCGGAGCTAGCTCAACAACAGGCACCTCACCATGTTCCTCAATAATGGAATTCTCTACTGGACCCACTGGCGGCATAATTGGAACAATCCTGGGATGTCCTCGCTCCTACCACGAGATGGAGCCCTCCCTCGGCCTCTAGCAACTAGGGAGTAGCGCTTCCCTATTCTGGAACCTCATTAGAGCGCGTTCTCACCACTTGTGATAGAATAAGAGAAAGATATTTAGTACTACATCAATTTCACAATGGAAGATAAAGAAAGGTAGTTTTCTAACACCCTATAGCCTCTCGAAGATAAGTACAGACGTCTCTGTACCGATCTGCAAAACTCTATTAGGTCTGCTCATAACTTGTAAGACCTATGTGAACCTAGTGCTCTGATACCATGTTGTTACGACCCAATTTCACCTATAGGTTGTGATGGCGCCCAACACTACAACTAGGCAAGCCAACTAGTAATTTAAAACCATATTCAATTCTTTTAAAATTAACCGAGTAATTAAACTCTTCTTAATTGCAGGAATTTATAACAATATGAAAAGATTCTACTAGTGTGTGTGCCAAGACCCGGTGTCACAAGTGTATGAGCATCTAGTAGATTATACAAAAATTATAAAGACTGTCTAAAATGAAATAGACAGAATAAAACTTCCAAAAGAGGCACTAGTTGCTGTAGAACGGCTCAAAAAGCAGCTCACCACTAAGCCTCTGGATAACGTGGGTGCGAGCCGATAGGTCCAACGATAGCACCTGTCTCATATGTTTCACAAAAAGTACAGCATGTGTAGCATGAGTACGTAAACAACGTGTACCCAGTAAGTATCAAGCCTAATCTCAAAGAGGTTGACATGAGATGACCGACTTTGATACTCACTAAGGGTTAATAATAATAATTGAAATAAAACTAGAATATCTAAATCAACATGATTCAGAGAGTTAACAATAACTTTATTTAACCAGCAGAAGTAATTAAATTTCTTCAAATGCAACAATTTCCAATCTATTAATTAAATTCACAAACTGCAATTAAAATATCAAGGTATCGTGTAATTATTATTATTAGGCACAATTTCTGACGAGGTCGTACGACTCGATCCAGAGCGTCATGTACACTGCCGAGGGAAGTGCGACACGATCCATAGATGCATCTATGCTGCCGAGGCGTTCGGCCCGCTCCACAAGAAAGGAGGACATTTTCTTATGTACCTCCGGAAGGATAGTGTATTTATTATAAGATTAATTCGAGAGGTTGAACAATTTGTTTTAACAATTAGTTAATTAAAAAACAAAATAAGTATATGAGATTTTCATCTTTTACTATCTTTCCCTAGGCTTGGCAAGTGGGCCGGGCCAGGCCCAGGACCGGCCCAGGACCGCGGGCCAGACGGGCCAAGGGCTAAACGGGCCAGGACCGTTTGATCCGATTTTAGCGGGCCTGGTCTGATCTCGTGGGCCGGTCCTATGATTGGGCCCGCCAGGCCCGAGACCGTTTGGCCCGCCAGGCTGTAAAAAAAAATGTTGGACTGTCAAAAATAGCCGTTGGGCTGTCAAAAATAGCCGTTGGCTATTTATGAAATAGCCATTTAACCCCTCAACTTTGTTTTAATCCCAAACTTTTTATAATTACACTTTTTCCCTATTTTCAACTATAAATACCCCATCATTATTTTATTTTTTCTTACAAAATCATCAATCTATCACAATCTCTCTCTAATTTACTTCTACTATTGCTTACTTTATTGTTACAATTTGTGAAACAATTGTGAAGTTGGTGAATTGAAGTCTTCAACGATAATAAATTTCCAACAAGTTGTTCGTCAATTCGGTAAACTCGTTCCAACTCTTAAGTTTTAATATTATAATTTTGTTTGTTTTATTTACTTTGCTTGATTAATTAAGATGGCTTATTCGTTAAAAAATATATTTAGTAAAAATAAGGGAAAATCGAAGAGTATGTTCCTCCTCCACTTCCCCCGGCTCCACGACCCAAACATGTTACCCGTCCTACACCTCCTATTCTTGATAGCGATAATAGTTTATTACAATTTACCGAGAGTCAATTTTTCCATAATATAGCACCCGGTGAACAATTAAACCATGAATATATGAATGCTCTTTATGGTAATCCAACTATTGATGAAAATGATGATGAAGAAATAGATTTTGATGAAACGCAATCGGATGATGATACACCCACTAGTCCTGCTCCTGAAGTTAACCCAACTAATAATAATCTAGATGATCCCCCATCTGACCCTCCTATTAGTGCCCCTACTTTTTCTAGACAACCTTCTAAACAGGCAGAAACATCTCTTGTTTGGCAATTTTTTACTCAACTAAGAGAAAAAAATAGGGCTAAGTGTAAAACTTATGGCAAAGAGTTAGTTTTTCAATATGTTGGAAGTCGGGGGGGGGGAGGGGACGGGAAGTTTGACTAGACACATATTGCTACACCCTCAAGATAAAGCTAGATATTTTCGTATGAAAGCTTTGGCTGAGGGGACAAGTGCACCTAGTCAGGCTGACCTTAGTACCGGGTCAAATCAATTTCAACCGGGAATTAACACTGTTACCGGTGGTATTTTATATTATGATCCAAAAAAAGATCGGGAAGAATTGGCAAAAATGGTCACTGTTATGTGCTTACCCTATAGTTTTCCTTCTAACCCCCACTTTGTGCATTATATTAGAAAGTTTTTTAATCCTACTTATAAAGGTTTTCCTCGAACAACCGTAAAGAGTGATATTTATAAATATAAACATGAATATGAACAATATTTGCGCTATTTATTTACTCATATAAATTATCGTCTTGCTATTACAACTGATATTGGTAGAAGTGGTAATGACTGTGATTACCTTACTGTTACCAGTCATTGGATAATGTAAAAGCGCATTATTGCTTATAGAATAATTAATTCACGTCACACAGGGCAGTTTATTTCTAGCACGATTGCGGATATTTGTAGATACTTTTGCATTAGTGATAAAATAATACCAGTTTCAATGGATAATGCTACTAGTAACACAAATGTTGTAGCCTTGCTTACCACGATACTAAGTCCTGTATTTAGTAATATTTTTCATGTTAGATGTATTTGTCATATTTACCATTTAATTGTGGGTGATGGCATGCGAATTTTAAATGTTGAAATTGAAAAAGTTAAAATGGTTCTTAATTGGCTTTTTTATTCAAATCGTAGAAGTAGACTTAGAGAATATTTTAAAAGATGCGATGAATTTGGCCTAAGAGAAAGAAAGGTTCCTAAACCTTGTCCAACTAGATGGAATTACATGTATGAAAGTTTAGTTATTGCATATGAATATAGAAACCCCATAAACTCAACGTTTAATGCTCATGTAAGTGATGATGATGAGCACCTTACAAATGCGGATTGAGTTAATGTTAAAATGCTTGTAGATTTTTTAGAAAAATTCCATATTGCTACAAATGAATTTTCTGGGCAATATTATCCTACTATTTCTAACTGTTTAGTTTATATTGCAGAACTTGCAAATTTGTTTGATCATTTTTCAGATGGTGGGGAAATTTATCAACTTGCTATTGATTCCATGAGAAAAAAGTTTAAAAAATATTTTTTCCCTATTCCCCCTATTTATGGTATTGCTGCATTGTTAAATCCTACTATGAAATTAGGAGGTCCTCAATTTTGGTATGAAACTGTTTATAATGGTTTAGCACTTGAAGATGAGGAGTTGTCTAAACTTTCTAACGCAATAGCCTCAATTAAAAAAAATGTTCAAACTATTTATAATGCTTATCAAGTTGCATTAGATCATGCTAGACCAAATGTTCCAACTCCTTCTTCTTCTAGTTCTCAATCATCTAAAAGAACTGCGGGAGTAAGAGCACTTAGTTCTTGGGCAGGGTTCAGGGGTTCTTAAGGTTCTAGTACTAGTGATTTTTCACAACTAAATGAGCTTGAAGTTTATTTTCCACAGCATTGCAAAAATCAACAATACCAATATTACCACAACACATAGCCCATGACTCAACCACAACATGTACAAGAATCTCAATAACAACAAAATGAATGAGAACTAACTCAACAAGGAATGGTATTCCAATAACCAATAATTTTAACCACAACCGGGTTAATAGCTTTCAACAACTACAACTTCAATAACTCAACAATGAAGGTATTTTCACGAAATGACATCTTCAAATTCAAATGCATAACATAATCTTAACAATAAAAGAGGTAGCATGAAATAGCAATTATGACTAAATTCATGAGAATAACTCGACAATGGAAAGAATAACATATAACAACAACTACTAACAAATGCATATAAGGGAAACCTCGATAATGGAAACTAAAACATGAAATAACAACTTCAATTAAAGCTTGTAAAAATAAACTTGACAACGTAAAATAGAACAATTAATAACAATCTCAATTAAATGCTTATAAGTAACCTAAGAGTCTCTCCAGTTAATTTTTACATATAAGCCTGTGTATACACTCGTCACCCCATGTACTCGTCTTTCACATAATTCAAATAGTGCAATCAAACCTAATCCTAATGGGTAGTTCCTCACACAAAGTTAGGCAAGATATTTACCTAACTAGGTCAAATAAATACTCAAAAATAGCTTTTCTCCTAGAATTTACCTCCACACGGCTCAAATCTAACAAAACCGACTTAATAACATCAAACAATGCAAGAGAAACCAATTTCGATCAATAAAGCTATGATCTTTACACAATTTTCCAAAAGTCAACTAAAGTTAATCCTGGGCCTTCCCGGTCAAGACCCGAGTCCAAGGATAGATCGTGACTACCCATAACCCAACGAGTCCATATATGTGATTTGTTTTCAAATCCGAGTCGAATTCGACTCTCAAATCCCAAATTTTCATTTTTTAAAAATAGACAAAATTTCCCAAAATTCCTCTTAGATTCTCATGAATTTGATGTTAAATCTCATATATAATCATGTAATATAGTTGAAAATTAATCAAAATAACTCACCCAAGGGTTGTATGTGAAAATCCTCTCTCTAATAACTCTTATGTCTGGATTGGGTTGTACGAAGCCAATCATGAATCAACTTGAATTTCTCCAAGGCATCCCGAACCAAATTAGTACCTAACAACATAGCCTCCCCCGACTCAAACCAACCAACTGGAAAACAACACTGACACCCATATAAGGCCTCATAAAGAGCCATCTGAATATTCAATTGGTAGCTGTTGTTGTAGGCAAACTCTGCGAGCGGTAGGAACTAATCCCATGAACCCCCAAATCCATAACACAGGGACGTAAATATCCTCCTAGATCTGAATGGTGCGCTCAGATTGCCCGTCCGTCTGGGGATGGAATGTTGTGCTCAACTCGCGCTGCACAGCTCTCCATAAATGCGATGTGAATGGCGAGCCTCGATCGAAGATAATAGACATCGGCATAACATAAAGACGAACAATCTCATGAATATAGATCTGAGCTAGCTACTCTGAAGAGTAGGTAGTCACAACCAGAATGAAGTATGCAGACTTAGTCAGTATGTCCACATTAACCCATACTGCATCAAATTTCCTCAAGGTCTGTGGGAGTCCAACAACGAAATCCATGGTGATATGCTCCCACTTCAACTCTGGAATATCAAGTCTCTGAAGCAAACCACTCGGTCTCTTCTGATAGTACTTCACCTGCTGGCAGTTCAACCACCGAGCCACACACTCCACAATATCTTTCTTCATTCTTCTCTACCAATAGTGTTGCCTCTAATCCTAGTACATATTCATGGAACTCGGATGAATAAAATACCGCAAACTGTGGGCCCCTTCAAGAATCAACTCACGCAACCCATCCAGGTTGGGCACACAAATACAGCCCTGTATCCCCCAACAGCCCATCATCTCCTAAAGAAACCTCTTTGGCATCGCGATGCTGCACCGTGTCCTTAAGGACAAGAAAATGGGGATCTTCATACTGACGCGCCTTGATGCGCTCATACAACGAAGACCGAAAAACCACGCAAGCAAGAACCCTACTAGGCTCCGAAATATCCAACCTCACGGACCGATTGGCCCAAGCCTATCTTCCAATGCTAACGGCCTCTCTCCAACTGGGATATAAGCAAGACTCCCCATGCTCTCAGCCTTCCTACTCAAGGCATCAACCACCCTATTGGCCTTCTCAGGATGATACAGAATGGTGATATCATAGTTTTCAACAGCTCTAACCACCTTCGTTTCCTCAAGTTCAGATCCTTTTGCTTAAACAAGTGTTGTAGACTCTGATGATCTGTATATACCTCACAAGACACGCCATTGAGATAGTGGTTACAAATCTTCAATGCGTGAACAATGGCTGCCAACTCTAAATCATGTACTGGGTAGTTCTTCTCATGGGGCTTCAACTGACGAGAAGCACAAGCAATCACTCTACCCTCCTGCATCAATACACATCCAATGACAATCCGCGAGGTATCATAATAAATTGTATAAGAACCCGACGCTGAAGGAAACACCAGAACTGGAGCTGTGGTCAAGGCAGTCTTGAACTTCTGAAAGCTCTCCTCACACTCGTTAGACCACCTGAATGGGGCACCCTTTTAAGCCACCCGACTGCGAGAATACAACAATATGTCATCAATGAATACGATGACAAAATAATAAAGATATGGATAGAATACATTGTTCATCAAGTGCATAAATACTTCTGGAACGTTGGTCAGCCCAAGTGACATCACCAAAAACTCATAATGACCATAGCAATTCTTGAAAGCAATCTTCGGAATATCTGAATCCCGAATCTTCAACTGATGGTACCCCGACCTCAAATCGATCTTCGAGAATACCCGAGCACCCTGAAGCTAGTCGAACAGATCATCAATACGCAGTAGTAGGTACTTGTTCTTGAATGTAACCTTGTTCAGGTGCCTATAATCAATACACATCCTCATAGAGCCATCTTTGTTCTTCACAAATAGAACTAGAGCACCCTAAGGCGAGACACTTGGTAGAATGAAACCCTTATCAAGCAACTCCTGAAGTTGTTCCATTAATTCCTTTAACTCATCTGGTTCCATATGATATGGTGGAATAAGAATGGGCTGAGTGACCGGCATCAGGTCAATACTATAATCGATATTCCTATCGGACATCATGCCCGATAGATCTGCTAGAAACACATATAGAAAATCTCTCACTACCAGAACTGACTCGACGGTAGGAGTATCATCACTGGCATCCCTCACAAAGGCTAGATACACTTTGCATCCCTTCTCAACCATGCACAGTTCCTATAGAAAGGACATAACCCTGCTAGGAATATAATCCAATGTACCTCTTCCCTCAAACCGTGGCAACCTTGGCATAGCCAATGTCACGGTCTTGGCGTGACAATCCAAAATTACATGATACGGCGATAATCAATCCATGCCTAATATCACGTCAAACTCCACCATACAGAGTAGCAATAGATCAACTCTGGTCTCATATCCCCCGATAATGACTAAAATGGACCGATAAACATGGTCTACAACAATAGAATCTTCCACAGGCGTAGACATATATACAAAAGCACTCAAAGAATCACAAGATATATCCAAATATGGAGCAAAAGTAAGATGATACATACGAATAAGTGGAACCCGGATTAAATAAAACTGATGCATCCCTATGACAGACCAGAACAATACATGTGATGAAAACATCAGATCCGACCGCCTTCGTCCTACCCCAAAAAACATAGAAACGGGCCAGGCCTCCCTCTCTAAGGCGACCTCTACCCGCCTGACCTCCACCCTTAGTTGGCGATGTAGGTGGAGCGGCAACTGGAGCAACAACCATGGCCTGAGTACCCTGTGGACCCTGTGGAATTCGTTGAACTTGTTTAGCCTATGGAGGTGCATTTCTCCTAAGTCTAGGACAGCCCCTCACCATATGCCTAGTATCACCACACTCGAAACAACCTCTCGGCGGATGTGGGTGCTGAAACTGAACCTAACCCGATCAGCTGGACTAACTGCTAAAGGCACACCGTGTAGGAGGTATACTAGAACGTGGCTGTGCAAAATGGACGATCTGAGACCTCGGAATAGCTAGAGTAGTGCGAGTAGCTGGAAGTGCTAAATGAACGGGTCGACTCTCATAACCTTTGCCATGATGATCTGAAACCGGAGCGCGGGCACCACTAAATCCTCCAAAATCTCATGGCCTCTTGACCTCCCTACCCTCCATCTCCTAGACACACGTACGCTCAATCATCCAAGCTATCTCTACAACCTGTTAAAATGGAGTATCCGTCTACAACTCTCGAGCTATACTGAATTGAAGACCATAACTGAGCCTCTCGATAAACCTGCAGACTCGCTCTCTGATTGTGAAAACCAAATCGGTGCATGATGGGTCAACTCACTGAACCTGATGGCATATTCCGACACCATCATAGTCCCCTAATGCAGCTGTTCAAACTCTATGTGCCACGCTTCCCGGAGGATCTAGGGAACAAACTCTCTCAAAAGCATCTCTGAAAACTGAGCCCAAGTTAGTGGGGATGCATCAGCTGACCTACCCTCCTCATAAGCCTGCCACCACTCGTATGCTACTCTTGACAGCTGAAATATAGTAAAGTCAACTCCGCTCACCTCCACACTACCCATGGTGTGGAGAATATGGTGGCACTTGTCTAGAAAACCTTGCGCATCCTCAGTAACTGCATCGCTGAAAGTAGGAGGATCATACTTCTTGAACCTCTCAAGTCCCTAATGCTCCTCCTCAGATACCTCTGGCCTGACCTCAGGCTAAATCATAATAACAGGTTGTGCTGGCATAATACCTGGAACCTGATCAACATGTACCCGCTGCTCTGTAGTGTGGGCCGTAGATGGTGCAACTAGGATCAATCCCGCCTGAGCTAAAGTAGCGAACATAATCAGGAAGTATGCTAGGGTCTCCTGAAGTCCAGGGGTGACAACAGGCAACTCAGATGCTTGTCCCCCAATCGGAGCTACTAGAGGCTCCTCAGTCGCTGCTCTAGCAGGTGCTCTAGCTGTGGCACGTGCCCCTCATCGGCCCCGATCACGACATTTTGCAGCTGTAGCATAGGGCGTGGGTGTCTGATCATCCGATCTAACAGTGCGTGTCCTCACCATCTGTGAAAGAATAGATAGACATAGCTCATATTTCGAAATCAACAAATGCGCACGATAAGATATCAAAGAAGTGGAATTTTTCCTTATAGTTTTGTAGCCTCTCAAAGATAAATATAAACATCTCCGTACTGATTCACAAGACTCTACTTAACTTGCGAATGACTCGTAGCACCTATGAACCTAGCACTCTGATACCAACATGTCACTACCCCAAAATCCCATCTTAGGTAGTCGTGATGGCACCTAGTCTCTAAGAAAATGTAAGCCTAACACATATAAAAATCTAGCAAAAATATCGACTAAGATATTAAATTAAGCTGATAAATGACATAATAACCATAACTGAATAACAGTAGAATAATTCCCAAAATCGGTAGTACAGAGTCATAAGCTCTAAATAAGTACACTAGTGAACTCTGAATATAATACTGTTTTGATATGAAGATAACAATAGAAAAGACAATAGCAGAGGGGGACTCCGAGGACTGCGAGAGTCAAGCATGTATACCTTAAAGTATACAAAATATCTGGGTCAACTCAATAACGTCCGGCATGAGCAGAAGTACATGGATATGCACAAATATGTGCAGAAGCATATCATGAGTACACCACAATGGTACCCAGTAAGTATCAAGCCTAACCTCGGTAGAGTTGTGACGAGGCTAGGTCAAAACACCTCCCAGACATAGAAACCTAAATAAAATATTAATATAATCTAATAACGGAAAGCAACGAAATAATGTCGATAAAACAGTACAAGGATATAAGGCTAACAATAGAAATTAAGGCAATAAAGGACAACAAAGTGAACATATGATAAGAACAACAAGTGAACAAATACCATGAAAATACAAGTAAAACTAATGAAGGAAAGATAATAACCGTTCAAATCAACAAGCATTTTCAATATAGAATGTGCAACAAGAATCACAATCGAGGTACCACAACTCATATTCACATTCCACAAGTCACATCACAGTCTTCCTTATATCGCCGCGTGAGCCTTGCATTTATTTTAAAAATATTTTTTCGAAATAGCTACACGCACTTTAGCCCCGTTATTTCACCCTGTGGCTTTAAGTAACTCCCTTACTAGCAACACGCGTATAAATCCCACCTTTTCTCGCCGCATGCGCATAAACCATCCTTATACCGCCACATGCACATCAATATCACAACACAATAATAAACTCGCACCACCGTGCCCATCTGCGACAACATTCCCAAAATAAATAATACCAATATTACCATAACACATAGCCCACGGCTCAACCACAATGTGTAATAAAATCTCAATAACAACAAAATGAATGAGAACTAACTCAACAAGGAAAGGTATTCTAATAACCAACATTTTCAACCACAACCGGGTTAATAGCTTTCAACAACTACAACTTCAATAACTCAACAATGAAGGTATTTCCACGAAATGGCATCTTCAAATTCTGAAACATAACATAAGCTTAACAATAAAAGAGGTAGCATGAAATTGCAATTACGACTAAATTCATGAGAATACTCGACAATGGAAAAATAACATATAACAACAACTACTAACAAATGCATATAAGGGAAACCTCAACAATGGAAACTAAAACATGAAATAACAAAATCACTTAATCATGTAATGTAGTTGAAAATTAATCAAAATCAATTACCCAATGGTCCTATGTGAAAATCCCCTCTCCAAATCCCCTCAAACTGAGTCTAGGGTTCTAAAATGTGAGAATGAGATTCAAATCCCATCTTCTTAACCCTTTTGTTTAGGTGCAGAAGTCGCAATTAAGACCTTGGGTTTGCAATTTATAAAAAGGACTCGCAATTGCGACACCTGATGACCTTGAGGAATGTCGCAAATGCGACCCCTTGATCGCAAATGCGAACCTATCCAGCCAAGGCCTAACTTCACAATTGCGAGTAAGGCATCGCAGAAGCGATACCTGCTCTCCTCCTGTCCACTTTGCAATTGCGATGTTGGTGCTCGCAATTGCAATATCTGAGGCACCAGCACACCAGCAACTTGGAAATGACTCTAAACCAATCTGAAACACGTTCGAAACTCACCTGAGCCCTCGGGGCTCTACACCAAACATCCACACAAATCTATAAACACTATACAACAAGTTCCAAATAGCAAAACAGGCCTATTTCAAGTCCCAAAATAAAAATCTAAACCCAATAGCCATAAAGTCAACCTACAGTCAAACTTAAGGAAACTTCTAAACCTCAAATTGCTAACTTTCAGCAAAACAAGTCTAATAAACCTAGAGACCTCCGAATTCAATTCCGGGCATACGCCCAAGTGGAAAATCATGATACGAACTATCGGGGCCATCAAAACACCGTTTCGGGGTCATTTTCACAAAAGTCAAACTTCAGTTAACATTTTCAACTTAAGTTTCTAAGCCAAGAACCAAAGGATCCAAATGTCACGACCCCAATTTTTCTCCGTAGGATGTCGTGATGGCACCTAGTCACTAAGACTAGGTAAGCCTAACACTTACTAAAATAAATGACATAATTTAACTAGAAACAACTATTAAGCATGAAATTGAAATTTCCATAGTGAACCAATACTCCCGAGTGCAATACAATACCCAAAACCGATAGTACAAGTCATAAGCTATACTGAGTTTACTAGGATAAATCTTCTAAGTACAACAGTTCCGAAATAGAAATAGACGGTACATGTACAAAATCAGAAGGTGACTCTGAGGCCTGCAAACACGACGACCTGTATACCTTAAGTCCCCACAGCAAACCCGGAAAACTAGCTAGTGATCAACCAACTCCGAAGTACCTGGATCTACACAAAAATGTACAAATAACATAGCATGAGTACACCACAGTGGTACCCAGTAAGTATCAAGACTAACCTCAGTGGTAGTGACGAGGGACAGTCAAGACACCTACTAGACTTAACAACCTGTACAAGTATGAATGTGAAACTAACAGGGAAAACAATGCCAATATAAAACTAAGCATGGTAAAGATAACAAAGCTATACTCGCAAAAGGAGACTAGAAACAACTAGCAACAGGGAGCAACAGGTAGTAATGCGGAGAAGTAAGCTGAACACAGTTTAAGTCTGGTGAAACAAAGTAGAGAAAACAAGTAACAACTCAATAAGAGCAACCGCTTCCACACAAGATTTGTTCAAGTATTGTTTCCCAAGGTACTTCGCCTCATAATCACATTTCATGGGTCCCAATTCATAAACCCTAATCACTTGCTCTCTTGTTCCAACATTACAATTCATAACCGCACGGACGACTCACGTGCCAAGGGAGTGACAGTATCTCATATCCACACGGATATCTCACATGCCAACAATAACAATGACTCATGACTGCACGGAAAACTCACGTGCCAATAGGACAACTCTCACACAAAAGGCAAGTAAACGAGAATACATGTAAATGGTCAATAATATCAGAATTCATCTTCTTAAACCGATATGGGTGATTAATTATGTGTATGCTTGTGCAAGTGTTCTATCACAACTCAAGTCAACAAGTAAGAGTAGAGGCAATGAATGACACATAGGAAACCATCACCACAAAATGTATAATGAATAACTCACACAAGGTAGGAACACCATCACACAAATATCATCAATAACAATGCCCCTAGGCCATCACAAGTCATCACAAATCATCTCCGACTTAGCCCACCTTGTCTCGCCACGTACGCAACAATAAAGTAAATACCCACCTTATCTCGCCACACGCGTATAATAATATTCCCACCGTGTCTCTCCAGATGCACAAACCCACATATATAGCCCGCCTTGTCTCGCCGCATGTGCATATATCAATAATAACAGTAGCACAGACAACACACATGCGAACACCCCGACAATCCTCTCAACAATACCATGTGTGCCAAGAGCATAACAACACAACATAAGGTCTTTCACCAGATGTGCCTAAATACCATAACTTTTCCTCAAAACAGTTTCTACACCATAACCACGCATAGCCCTCGGCTCAACAATACTGAGTACATCATCAACAACAATAATAACACGAGAGTATGGCAAGTAAATCAACACAAGAGCTACAGAACATAAAGAAACTAAAGAACGAGCTCACAATGAAAGATATAACAGGTAATAATGGTTTCAACAAGAATAGCTCAACATGGGGAGAGATAATGTATAACAATGATTCCACATAAGTACAACTCGACGATAAGAGAGATAGCACGAATCAATGATTCAAAATAAGGATAAGTCAACAATGAAAGGGATAACAAAACTTCAATTAAGGTTAAGCAATTACGGAGAAGACAACAGGAAAATAAAAGAGACTACAACTTCAACTAAGGCACCTACGAGTTTATTGGCAACACGGGTAGAACATGAATCAATCAACTCCAAATAAGGCACGTAAGGGTAAGTTTAGTAAAGGGATGATTTAACATAATAAGACAACTTCATCTTTAATGAACATAAGAACCTAAGAGCCTAAAACAGTCAAATTCCCACAAATAAGCCCGAGTATGTACTCGTCACCTCACGTACACGCCTTCACATGACACAATTAACACAAATGACTCAAATCCTAAGGGGTAGTTCCCCCACACAAAGTTAGGCAAGATACTTACCTCAAAGAAGCTAGAATGATACTCTAAAATGACCTTCTGGTGCGAAACAACCTCCGGACGGCTCAAATCTAGCCAAAATAACTTCATAAGATAAATAAAACTCATAGGAAACGATTCCGGATAATAAAGCTTCGATCTTTAATTAAAACTAAACAGTCAACCCCGGGCTCGCACTTCGGAACCCGGCGAAACTCACAAAATTCGAACTCCCACTCCGATACAAGTCCAACCATACCAAAATTATCAAATTCCGATATCAACTCATCCTTCAAATCCTCATTTTACATTTTTGAAAGATTTTATTAAATTCCCATTTTCTCTCATTCAATTCACTACTTTAATGATAAAAATAATTTTCGAATCATGAAGCATAATCAATTCTGGATAAAGAATACTTAGCCCAATAAACCACATGAAGAACCCCTAAAATAAATTCCCAAATTCGAAGTCTACAAATCAAAATATGATAACAATGGCCAAACCCTCGAATATATGCTTCTTCCCAGACCTTTCCACATCTGTGAAACATTAGGCACTTCTACGGTGCCACTTTTGCGACCAAAAACTTGTTGCTGCGAAAACAACTGAATCCCGACTATCGCACCTGCGGAAAACATCTCCATTTCCGCGACTTCGCAGGTGCGACAAACCTTCCTCTTCTGCGAGACTACCTCGCTTCTGCGCCTCATAGCCCGCTCCTGCGCTTCCACGTATACGATCCATTCTCCGCATATGCAGACTTACCTGGCCTGAACAAAATGTGCTTTAACGCCAAGATCTCCGCACCTACGACCATCGCACTTGCGCCTAGTGGTCCGCAGGTGAGACCACACTAGAACTCTGCCCAAACCAGTCTCACCCAATATGATCCAATTGATCTGAAACTCGTTCGAAACGCACCCGGGGCCCTGTCCGAACATACCAACTAGTTCCATAACATAGTGCGGACCTGCTCCAGGTCTCAAATCACATCAAACAACATCAATACTACAAATCGCACCTTAAATCGAACTTAATGAACTTATGAACTTTCAACTTCTACAACTCGCGCCGAAACATATCAAATCAACCCAGAATAACCTCAAATTTTGCGTGCAATTCCCAAATGACATAACGGAGCTAATCCAACTCTTGGAATCACAATATGAGCCTGATATCAACAAAGTCAACTCTCGGTCAAACCTCTCAACCTTTCAAACCTTTAACTTTCCAACTTTTGCCAAAATGCTTCAAATCAACCTACGAACCTCCAAATCCGGACACATGCCTAAGTCCAAAATTACCACACGAAGCTATTGGAATCATCAAAACACCATTTCGGAGTCGTTTAAACAATAGTCAATCTCCGGTCAACTTTACCGCTTAAGCTTCTAAAATAATAATCCTTCTTCCAAATTGATCTCTAATCATCCGAAAACCGAACCCGGTTACACACGCAAGTCATAATACATAGCACGAAGCTGCTCGAAACCTTACGCCACCGAATGGGATGCTAATTCTCAAAACGACCGCCCGAGTCGTTACATCCTCCACCTTTTAAACAAATGTACGTCCTCGAATGTGCCAAGAAGCATTCCGAAGTCATCAATCACTAAATGTACTCACCATACATATACTTGCGGGTGACCCCACATCACCCCAATCCACATAAGCCTAACAAAACCATCTCAACTGAAGATATTTCCTTCTACCAACACTAATAAGCCTTAGAACCAAATATTTCACCATCATATCATTTCCCAAAGACCCGATTCACACATCAACACATGGTATCAACCTCAACCAACTGTAACAACTTATACCTAAACCCATAAGGTACAACCACACAACATAATACATCACAGGTATGCCCAAAACAATATCTCTACCCACGGGCCGAACTACAATAATAGGTTGTGCCAGCATGACACCTGGAACCTGACCAACATGGACTCGCTACTCTGGAGTACAGGCGGTGGGAGTCTGAGCTCCTCCCCGGGTCTGCGATGTAGCTGGTGCAATCGGAATCAACCCCACCTGAGCCAATGTTCCAAAAATGCTCAGGAACTATGCTAAAGTCTCTTCACGTTCCGGGGTAATAACAGGCGCCTCCGGTACCTTTCCCCCAATCGGAGCTAGTGGCAGCTCCTCAGCTGTTGCCCTTACAGGTGCTCTAGCTGCAACACATACTCATCCTCGACCTCTACCTCAGCCCCTAGCAATACCGGCTCTGGGGGCAGCATCATCAGTAACTACAGCTCATGTCCTCACCATCTATGAGAGAATAGAGTGACGAAGGCTCAGACTCCGAGATCAATAAACTCGCATGATAGGAATGAAAGAAGTGAAACTGTCCTAGTAGTTCCGTAGCCTCTCGAAGATAAGTAGAGACATCTCTGTACCGATCCGCAAGACTCTACTAGACTCGTTTATGACTCGTAGCACCTATGAACCTAGAGCTCTAATACCAACTTGTCACGACCCCAATTTCCCACAATAGGATGTCGTGAAGGCACCTAGTCACCAAGACTAAGTAAGCCTAACACTTACTGAAATAAATCACATAATTTAACTAGAAACAACTATTAAGCATGAAATTGAAATTTTCATAGTGAACCAATACTCCCAAGTGCAATACAATACCCAAAACCGGTAATACAAGTCATAAGCTATACTGAGTTTACTAGGATAAAGCTTCTAAGTACAACTATTCCGAAATAGAAAAAGACAGTACAAGTACAAAATCAGAAGGTGACTCTGAGGCCTGCGAACGTGACGACAGGTATACCTTAAGTCCCCACAGCAAACCCGGACAACTAGCTAGTGATCAACCTACTCCGAAGTACCTGGATCTACATAAAAATGTGAAGCAAGTGTAGCATAAGTACACCACTGCGGTACCCAGTAAATATCAAGACTAACCTCGGCGGATTAGTGACGAGGGGCAGTCAAGATACCTACTAGACTTAACAACCTATACAAGTATGAATGTGAAACTAACAGGTAAAACAATGTCAATATAAAACTGAGTATGGTAAAGATAACAAAGCTATACTCGCAACAGGATATTAGAAACAACAACTAGCAACAGGGAGCAATGTGTAGTAATGCCGTGAAGTACGATGAACACGGTTTAAGTCCGGTGAAACCAAGTAGAGAATACAAGTAACAACTTAATAAGAGCAACCGCTTCGACACAAGATTTGTTCAAGAATTTTTCCCCGAGGTACTTCGCCTCATAATCACATTTCACGGGTCCCAACTCATGAACCCTAATCACTTGGCATCTTGTGTCCACATTACAATTCATAACCGCACGGACGACTCACGTGCCAAGGGAGTGATAGTAACTCATATCTGCATTGATATCTCACATGCCAACAATAACAATGACTCATGACCGCACGGACAACCCATGTGCCTATAGGACACCTCTCACACAGAAGGCAAGTAAACGAGAGTACATGTAAATGGTCAATAACATCAGAATGCATCTTCTTAAACCGATATGGGTGATTAATTACGTGTATGCTTGTGCAAGTGTTCTATCACAACTCAAGTCAACAAGTAAGAGTAGAGGAAATGAATGGCACATAGGAAACCATCACCACAAAATGTATAATGAATAACTCACACAAGGTAGGCACACCACCACACAATATCATCAATAACAATGCCCCCAGGCCATCGCAAGTCATCACAAATCATCTCCGACTTAGCCCACCTTGTCTCGCCACGTACGCAACAATAAAGTAAATACCCGCCTTATCTCGCCACACGCGTATAATAATATTCCCACCGTGTCTCTCCACATGCACAAACCCACATATATAGCCTGCCTTGTCTCGCCGCATGTGCAAATATCAATAATAACAGTAGCACAGACAACTCACGTGCGAACACCCCGACAATCTTCTCAACAATACCACGTGTGCCAAAAGCATAACAACACAACATAAGGTCTTTCACCACATGTGCCTAAATACCATAACTTTTCCTCAAAACAGTTTCAACACAACAACCACGCATAGCCCTCGACTCAACAATACTGAGTACATCAACAACAACAATAATAACACGAGAGTACGGCAAGTAAATCAACATAAGAGCTACAGAACACAAAGAAACGGAAGAACGAGCTCAAATGAAAGACATAACATGTAATAATGGTTTCAACAAGAATAGCTCAACAAGGGGAGAGATAATGTATAACAACGATTCCACATAAGTATAACTCGACGATAAGAGAGATAGCACAAATTAGTGATTCCTAATAAGGATAAGTCAACAATGAAAGGGATAACAAAACTTGAATTAAGGTTAAGCAATTACGGAGAAGACAACATGGCAATAAAAGAGACGAGAACTTCAACTAAAGCGCATAAGAGTTTATTGTCAACAAGGGTAGAACATGAATCAATCAACTCCAAATAAGACACGTAAGGATGAATTTAGTAAAAGGATGATTTGACATGATAAGAAAACTTCATTTTTAATGAACATAAGAACCTAAGAGCCTAAAATGGTCAAATTCCCACAAATAAGCCCGAGTACATACTCGTCACCTCGCGTACACGACCTTTACCTGATACAATTAACACAAATGACTCAAATCTTAAGGGGTAGTTCCCCCACAAAAAATTAGGCAAGATACTTACCTCAGAGAAGTACTGATATTCTAAAATGACCTTCTCGTGCGAAACAACCTCTGGACTGCTCAAATCTAGCCAAAATAACTTCATAACATAAATAAAATCATAAAAAACAATTCCGGATAATAAAGCTTCGATCTTTAATTAAAACTAAAAAGTCAACCCCGGGCCCGCACCTCGGAACACTACGAAATTTACAAAATCCAAATACCCACTCCGATACAAGTCCAACCATTTTATCAAATTCCGATATCAAATCATCCTTCAAACCCTCATTTTATATTTTTGAAAGATTTTACAAACAATCCCATTTTCTCTCATTTAATTCACTACTTTAATTATAAAAATAATTATTTATCATGAAATAAAATCAATTCAGGATAAAGACCACTTACCCCAATCAACCACGTGAAGAACCCCTTAAATATGGCCCAAATCCGAAGTCTACAACTCAAAATATGATAAAAATGGCCAAACCCTCGAATATATGCTTCCGCCCAGACCTTTTCGCATCTACGAAACATTAGCCGCTTCTGCGGCGTCGCTTTTGCCACCAAAAACTCTCTTCTGCAAAAACCACAGAAGCCCGACCATCGCACCTGCAAAAAACATCTCCGCTTCTGCGACAATCGTTCCCCTTCTGCGAGACTACCTTGCTTATGCGCCTCACAGCCCGCTCCTGCACTTCTGCAGATGCGATCCATTATCCTCATCTGCGGACTTACCTGGCCTGCACAAAATGCGCTACTGCGCCAACACCTACGCCAAGTGGTCCGCAGGTGCGACCACACTAGAACTCTGCCTAAACCAACCTCACCGAATATGATCCAATTGATCTGAAACTCGCCCGGGGTCCCCGGGACCCTGTCCGAACATACCAACTAGTTCCATAACATACCGCGGACCTACTCAAGGCCTTAAATCACATCAAACAATGTCAAAATTATGAATCGTACCTTAAATCGAACTTAATGAACTTATGAATTTTTAACTTCTACAATTCGCACTGAAACATATCAAATCAACCCCGAATAACCTCAAGTTTTGCGTGGAAGTCGCAAATGACATAACAAAGCAAATTCAACTCTCGGAATCTCAATCTGAGCCCGATATCAACAAAGTCAACTCCTAGTCAAACTTTTCAACCTTCCAAATCTTATATTTCCAACTTTCGCCAAAATGCATCAAATCAACCTACGGACCTCCAAATCCAAATCCGGACACACGCCTAAGTCAAAAATCACCACACGAAGCTATTGGAATCATCAAAACAACATTACAGAGTCGTCTACATAAAAGTCCAACTCCGGTCAATTATTACCGCTTAAGCTTCTAAAACAAGAATCTTTCTTCCAAATTGATCTCGAATCATCCAAAAAACTGAACCCGGCCACGCACGCAAGTCTTAATACATAGCACGAAGCTACTCGAGACCTTAAGCCACTGAATGGGACGCTAATTCTCAAACCGACCGGCCAAGTCATTACATCCTCCCCCATTTAAACAAACGTTCGTCCTCGAATGTGCCAAGAACCATTCTGAAGTCATCAATCACTGGATGTACTCACCATACATATACTCACGGGTGATCCCACATCACCCCAATCCACATAAGCCCAACAAGACCATCTCAACTGAAGATATTTCCTTCCACCAACACTAATAAGCATTAGAACCAAATTTTTCACCATTGTATCATTTCCCAAAGACGTGATTCCCACATCAACACATGGTATCAGCCTCAACCAACTTCAACAACTCATACCTACATCCACAAGGTACAACCACACAACGTAACACATCACATGTATGGCTATAACAATAACTTTGGCCACCATAGCTGCCCGTAATTAAATGCAACACCGACAAATAACCTCATCTCCACTAAAACCTCGTCCCAAACCTTCACAATAGTGACAACGATGCAAGAAACATGAAGACCTCATAACCATTCACCCGAATCAACAAGTCACCTCTAATGCCACCTGGGCACCCACCTCGCAAGCTAAAACCCATCAAAACATATCAACTAATCACAAGGATATCATCCTAATATAACTTCACCGCGACACACAACCCGGTTCAAACATATCAAACCACATGAAAGCGCGAGGATCTCATCCTCAGCTTTGAATCACAAGTAGTATACACATCATACCAACCAAACCCTTCCACTAATTAAATTCTGCTAACAAAATCACAACACATACTAAGCCCCCACACCGGTAGAGCATCTAAATCACAAATCATAACCAACCACCCAGAAATCACATCAAAACCTTATGTAATGGGTAACAAAAGGTCACTTCCAGTTTCACAGCTCTCAATAATGAATAAAACGAAACGATAGACACGTGATACCACTATAGAATCTCAGGGGTAAACACATAAGCAGAGTACAAAATCACGAAACTCACCCATATGTGAAGCAAGATAAGAGGGCTCACCCCGATAAGTAGAACCAAATCAAAATAAGAATGGTGTTCCTCTATAACAATCAAAACCATACTTGTAATAACACCTCCCCGAAACGAGGCTAACCATGCATGCAAGTCATAAAATACAAATTCACATACGGGAAGATTCAAAAGGGGAAACGGGATTCAAATACACAAAACGACCGATCGGGTTATTACATTGAAAGAGTTAATCAGTAGTCGTTCCTTTTGTTAGATTAGAGATTCCAAGGAAATTTACTTGTAAAAGGTCTTGAACTACTCCATTCAATTGTTGTTTGAGAAAATGACACTTAGAGATGCTTTTAAAGACTTAATGACCAAAATATTCCTTTTTTTTTAAAACGACAAAGCATGCCCCTTTCGAAGATCTTAAGACTAGGTTGTTCCCTCCTTTTTATGCCTAGGCTTCACCAAAGGTCATTCTCCTTTTTTTATTCACGTTTTTTTTGTCTTTTTTATTTTTTAAATTTTTTTTCTTCATATTTTGTTGTTATTTTCTTCACTTTTTTTCTAATAAAATTATGCACTCTTATTTATTTATTTATTTTTCCTTTTTTGTTGTTATTATTTTTTTATTCTTCTTTTATTCTTTCTAGTAATAACTCCTTCACTCTTTTTTAGTTTATTTTTTTATCTTGTATTTTTATTTTTCAGTTTATTTTTTTATTTTTCTTAATTTTATTCTTTCAACCAAAACCTCTTCGTCCAAAATATTTTCACTTTTTTAATTTTATATTATTATTTTTTATCTTAATTATTTTTCAGTACAATTCTTCCTCCAAAAACTGTTATCACTTTCTTTTACTTTTATTATTTATATATTTATTAAATAAATAATTGAATCTTAAAATTTATATTGGGATACTTTCTACACAATCAGTAATCGATTATGATTACCAAGAATTACCATGTTACTCTTTTTGATTTTTTTAATTTCTTATTTACTATTTGTAGATAATTGTTTTTCTTTGCATTTTTCTAAGAAATTTTGGATTTTATTTTTTAAAGTAAAATCTCTTCGTTCAAAATATCTATCACTTTTTTATTATCTTACTATTATTATTATTATTATTATTATTATTATTATTTATCTTAGTTTTTAAAATATTTTTTCAATAAATTTCCCCGTTAAATATTTTATCACTTTATTCCACTTTTATTTTTATTTTTGTTCTTTCTAAATAAATAACCTAGTCCTAAAATTAGTAATGGAATGCTTTCTATGCAATCATTAATCGATTATAGTTATCGATAATTACAATGTCATTCTTCTTAATTTTTTTATTTTATATTTATAGATGACTTTTTTTGTTTTGCAATTTCTAATGAAATTAAGGCTTTTTTAAAATAAAAGTTTTGTCACTCTTTGTAACCGTTTTTTCTTCTTTCTAGTTAAATTGGTGAATCCTAAAATTTGGTATGCTATGCTAATTATGGTATACTAATGTATAGTATCCTAAGAATATTAAGAGTATCATGATTCAACAGTAGTTATAGTATACCAAGAATATTAGGTATACCATTTAACGTACTTTAACAAAGTATACCATGATTTAACACTAATCATGGTATACCAATGTATAGTATACCAAGAATATTATCATTCAATAGTAATCATGGTATACCAGAATATTGGGTATACCGTTTAATATACTGTCACAATCCCAAAATCCCACCTTAGGAATCGTGATGACACCTAATCTCTAAGACTATGTCAGCCTAACACACATTGAGAATTTAGCAGAATTAATGACTAAGTTGTTCATTCAAACTGATAAATAACATAATAAAATCTAAGCGTAACCACAATAATACAATCCCAAAACCGGTGGTACAGAGTCATAAACTCTACTGAAAAATACTAGGAATCTCTATTATGATACTATTTGGAAACAACAGAAATAATAGCATATGATCACTAGAAGGTGACTACGAGGCATGCAAGCATCAAACATGCATATTGTGAAGTCTTTGCGATGTCTGAAGCAACTCACTAGTGTCCGGCAGGAATAGAAGTACCTAGATCTATAAAAACATATGCAGAAGCGTAGTATGATTATACCACAACAGTAACTTGTCACGATCCAAAATCCGACTAGTCATGATGGCACCTAACCCAACCCGCTAGGTAAGCCAATTAACAACTATCAAATTCCAATGAAATTTAATAAGACAATTAAGTGAAAGAAAATATCTGAATCTAATACATTCCCCAATGAGTGGTGTTACAAATCATGAGCGTCTAAGATTTAGAATTTACAAAGCTGTTATGAAATAAAGTAGATCATCTATTTCAAATATACATGAACAGAACTTTCATAAGTCTAGAGCTACTATGAACAAGAGGTAGATAGCATGCGGAAAGTACATCGCTATGCCTACATGTCACTATGGAGGTGAAATTATGAATGTCACCAAAATCGGGTAGCAGAAAGAAATGCATCTCTATGCATGTATCTCAAGTACACATGTCAAAAGCAATGTATCTTAGTGATGAACTCGTGTACTCACACTCTCAGAGTACTCAAGCTCATAGTCTCACACTTTCCACTGATCATGCTCAATCACTCGACATGCTCAGTCACAGTATAAGTCCAATCCAGCCCAGGGAAAGATCCATCCCCAAATATAAATGATTCGGGCAAGATCCATGCCTAGGGAAGATCTATCCCTCAATATAAATCAACTGGGCTCACTAGGGGTATGTACAGACTCCGGAGGGGCTCTTTCAACCCAAGCACTATAATAAGCCAGACCTAGGCATAAATCAATAAAGCATATTGCGGCGTGCAGCCGGATCCCATAAATATCAATCACAATCAGGCCCTCGGCCTCACTCGGTCATCAAACTCTCCAATCACTCGGGCTCACAATGTCATGAAACTAGCCCAAAATTAATGATATGATGTATCAATAAATAGCAACAGAGACTAAGATATGATATGCAATGAATAAATATGACTGAGTGCAAAAATTCAATTTAAACATATAACTCAACAACAGAAATGACCTCAGTGGGTCCCAATAATACCAATATATGCCTAAGCATGATTTCTAGCATGAATTATAGCTCAGGTATTCTAACACATAGAGTACAGTGAAAATATCCAGAGAAGATAGCTACACAGTTCCATGGAATCGACTTAATCACAATTCACACGGTGCACACCCACACGCCCACACGCCCGTCATCTCAACATCAATCACATAACATGCAATTCAGGGTTTCATACTCTCAGCACCATGTTTAGATGAAACTTATAAAATTCGACAACCTATTCAATTACAAGTCCAACCATACTAATTTCACCCAAATACGACTCTAAATCGATGTTCAAAACACAAAACTTCAGTCTATGAAACTTTGGACAAAACCCCCCAATTTTCTCTTTAAAATTTAGAATCCAATTACAAAAAACGAAAGTAGATTCACGAATTATAACCAAAACCGCATAGAGAATACTTACTCCAATTAATATGGTGAAAATCGTCTCAAAACGTGCCCAAATCCGAGCTCCCCAACTAAAAATATGACCAAATGAACAAACCCTCGATATTAAATATTTTTTGTCTAGTTGTTATGCCTCGTTTCATATGCTAAATAATCCTAAAACTCACTTTTGATACCTCCAATGGATTTCTTGTGAAATTTCAGTCAAGTTAGGCTTTTGAATCACCCAATTTTGCCTTAACATGAGGGAGATATGATGTTTTGAAGTTTTAAATGAAGTATAGAAATTTAAGGGATAAAAAATAACTTTTTTGTAATTATTTTACACCAGAAAATCAGCAACAAAAGAATTTTCGTTTTAGAAAACAAAGCTCATTCAGAACCTCCCGGACACAACCCATATAAGCATTTCAATCATAAAACACGCTACGAAAATGCTCGCGTACTCAAAACACCGAAAATATGTCATCTTAACCCGATATTGACCATGGTCAAACACCAAATCCTTAACTTAACTACTTTCTCAACCAATTATCTAAAACACACTCGAGCCCCTCGGAAACCCATTCAATCATACCAGCAAGTCATAAAATATGAAACAAACTTATTTGAAGCTTCAAATCACATTAAACAACATAAAAACTACGAATCGTACCTCAAATCAAACTTAATAAACTTTTGAACTTTCAACTTCCAAAACTCGTGTCGAACCATATGTAATCAACTCGGAATGACCTTGAATTTTGCACACAAGTTTCAAATGACATAACAAAGCCATTCCAACTCCCGGAACCAAAATACGAACCCGTTATCACCCAAGTCAACTTCCGGTCAAACTTATGAATATTCCAAAACTCCAATTGCCAACTTTCGCCAATTAACGCTATAACCTTCAAGAAACTTCCAAATGCAAATCCGGGCATATGCCCAAGTCCAAAATCACCATCCGGACCTAACGAAACCATTAAAACTCCGATCCGGGGTCAAATACACAAAAGTCAAACTTTGTCAACTCTTCCAACCTAAAGTTTCAATCATGAAGTTCATTCTTCCAAATCTATTCCGAATAACCTGAAAACCAAAACCGACGATTCACACAAATCATAATACATCATACGGAGATACTCGTGCCCTCAAACTACCGAGCAAAGTGAAAATGCTCAAAACGACCGGTTGGGTCGTTACATTCTCCCTCACTTAAACATACATTCATCCTCAAACGTGCCAAGAGTCGTTCCAAACGCCATCAAACCGCCGTGTAACCTTACCATGCACATACCCGGGGGGGGGGGGGGGGGGTGATCCCACATCACCCTAATCCATATAAGCCTGACAACAAAACATAACTGAAGATCATTACTCCAACCTTAGATCGTAAACCTTAGAATCCAATTTCCACATCCAGAATTCCTTACAATACCCGAATCTTGCACCTACACACTATATAAGTCTGAACAAGCTGTATCGAGCCATAACCATAACCCAAGATGTAATCACATGATGTACCACATAACTCAGATGCTTACAGCAATAACTTTTGATCACAACAACTGCTCAAAACACACCAAATACTGGTAATGAACCTCATATCAAACAAAACCTCATTCTAAAACCTTCTTACATTGCCAATGATGAAAAAACATGCAGAAACTAATAACCACTCATCATACCAACAATTCATGAAGCCCTCTCTCGTCCAATTAGAACCAAAGTCAAATCCCAAGCTGACTCCCGATATTATTCCTCCAAACATACTAATAAAATCTGATAGCACCCATTCTAGGTCTGACGATCTCATCTTATCAAATACAGCCGCTCTACTGACATGCCACACCAATACAACCTTAAGCCACAAATCATGCAATTTGTGCACACAGTACGCAACAATTCAAGTGTACTCAAACATAGATAAATAACCCTCCAAAGTCCTCCATGATCGAACCATACCATGTATCACCATCTATCTAACTTTGGCCACATCTTCACATTCCACAACCATGAAACAATTTGCTTCTGAGAACTCCCAGTCTTCAAATTCGTAGAACAGACGAGTCACTATATCTGATCCCAACTCCACCGCCCGAATGACTAACACATCTCTCATACATAATCATCACCCCGAGAAATACTTTTATAATTCTTCCATGCCACATAGCAAATATGAACATCAGCAGTTAATCAACCAGGAAAGTACCGCAATACCCATGAAGCATCCGTAAGTCAAAACTCAGTGCGCCTTCTGAATATACACTCTCTTTAGGAAATACCAAGTAGTAATAGCGTTCATCTAGGTATCTGGAACCGTCCATGTTGTCTAAGAATTCATGACCTTCCCTTCAAAACTGAACCATGACCTTGCACATGCAAATCTCAATCCTACACAACACACCACATCTATCATGCGATTATATGAAAAGTACGAGAATCTCATAATCAATCTCTGAGTCACCAGAAGAACACATACCTGATTAGCCCAAAACCTTCAGTTTGATCCCATCCAGGAGAAAATCATAATACGCAACATGCTTCTCACGCTGGTAGGAAATATCCATCTCAAACTATGGTAGAAACAATCGAGAACTCTTCGAAACCCACATCGTAAGAACCAAAAGGACCGAGCATACCATTACCATACTGATCAAACCTACTGCCAAGTTATCCTGTTTCCTCCGAGTTTCTCCTGAATTGCCTTCAAGTTAATACTCCTCTTTGATAGAACACCACGATCCTTAACCAAAACTCACCCCTAGCATAGAACCACACCGCCCTATGGCTCATAAGCCGCTAAATTCCTTCTTAAATACCCTAAAAGTACCACAACCGAGATACCCATTATGAAGAGACGTTCAATGAGTCTAAAGTCGTTTCCTTCACCATCCTAATACCGAAATGTAAGATCCATATTGACATAGAAATACCATAAGTCCGGACACCATCCAATGTAAATCTCAGATCCTAGCCATATACCAATTCGGAAAAACTCGCAATTGCTACACATAAATCTTGAATCAATTGGAACTTTCTCGAGAGTCATCCATTCTGCCCAAATCTCAATTGCGCCGCCCAAATGAGTCGAACGACCTATGCCCCATTAGCACGACGACACCCAAAGAAGTAACCCCACCTTAACACAACTAAGCAAATTCCTACTCCATGTGCACTACATCCGTCACGAATAACAACTCAAAGTATTCCATGATTTCCATATACCCATAAAGTGTAATATACCCTGTATCCAGAAATTCCCTTACTCGAGTCATTCCCAATCTTAACTTTTGCAAGTTATAACTGATTCACAAGTATGCCTCAAACCAAAACCAGTACAACACATAACCATACAATCAAATCGTCAATAGCAGACTCCCCCACTTGGCTCAAATCCATAGAGCAAAATATTCGATAACTCACAATACCCATACTCTATTACTTCCATAATCCCGCACTGAAATTCAACTAAATCCTTTATAAGCTCATGTAACACAAACCATATAATACCTCAAATCGTCTGCTAAGCTCACATTCATCCTCGTGACGGTTAGGTTAACTTCCTCGGCCGATCCAAACCACATTCCAACACACATAACCCACTAATAGCAAGAAACTCTCCACACAACCATCATAAGGGTCACACCTCGTAGATTACCCTGCAGGTCATAACCCACATTCTTAGCCTCAAACTAACATCTCTCTATACCCTTTCACAGCCACAACTACTACACAATCACTTAATCTTCCTGAGTCTGAACCTATCGACAAGCCCATGAGAATCTAATTTGTTCCACAGTTAAGCACCATGAAAGATCCTTCAATACACTCATGGCTCGAGACTATACGTCACATCAAAACAAAAATCAAACAACCAATGGTCCCTTTACATCTGAAGCAACTTATCTCAACATCTTCGAACCATCCGAACACATCCCGCAGTCACATCGTACTCATCTCATAGCCATCCAATCACTCATCGAGCCACAAATTCCACTAATAGGGACACTACCGGACTTATAAGTCCAAAAACACGTGCTCACATAACTGAAATCCTCATGCTCGAGCTACAGTTAAAAAATGACCTCCAGTCCTGCAGACTGGCCCATCATCAGCACCCATAAATCACATCTCGCACCCCATCCAAGGAATCATAAGTCGTCGATGCACAGCTGATACCAAGCGCTCATATACGCATACAAATGCGTGGAAGGAATTCAAAAAGTTACGCTTCAGGCTGAATCAATAGCGCACGATAAGGAAAGAAAGATGGAAAGTTCATCCTAAATGCCATATAGCCTCTCGAAGATAGGTATGGACATCATCATACCAATCCGCAAGACTCTACTAGACACTTGCTCATGACTAGTAGAACCTATGAACCTAGAGCTCCGATACCAACTTGTCACGACCCAAAATCCAACTAGTCGTGATGGCACTTAACCCAATCCACTAGGTAAGCCAATTAACAACTATCCAATTGCAATGCAATTTAATAAGACAATTAAGTGAAAGAAAATATTTGAATCTTATTCATTCCCCAAGGATTGGTAGTACAAATCATGAGCGTATAAGATTTAGAATTTACAAAGCTGGTATAAAATAAAGTACAACATCTGTTTGAAATATACATGAACAGATCTTTCATAAGTCTAGAGCTACCATGAACAAGAGGCAACTATAACCGAAACACAGGTACATCTTCAAATCCAACTCCCGTCGAACACAACAATATCAGCACCCAATATCTGCACGCAAGGTGCAGAAGTGTTGTATGAATACAACCAATCCCAGGCACTCAATAAGTAACAAACATAACCTTAGGTTGAAAGTAGTGACGAGCTGAAACAGAGGTTAGAGGCCAACACCAATAGCCAATAACATTTCATAACAATATATTAATAATAATGGTACAAGAAACATACTCAGATATAAGATGCTCATCTCGTTAACAGTTCCAAAAAAATAGGCATGCTTTTCAAGTATATCAGTGAAAACCTAATTTTTTTACCGAAATTACAAAAATATGAGTAGGTTTGTAAAACTGTATTTTTTCCCCAAACTTTTTAACAATAAATAAGATGTTTCATTTTTCAGATAGCATGCGAAAAGTACATATCTATGCCTACATGTCACTATGGAGGTGAAATCATGAATGTCACCAAAATCGGGTAGTAGAAAGAAATGCATCTCTATGCATGTATCTCAAGTACGCATGTCAAATGCAATGTATCTTAGTGATGAACTAATGCACTCACACTCTAAGAGTACTCAATATCACTATCTCACACTTTTCACTCATCATGCTCAATCACTCGACATGCTCAATCACTCAGTACTGTACATGGCCAATCCATCCCAGGGAAGATCCATCCCAAATATATATATATATCAACTGACAGTCAGTCACTAGTACTGTATAAGGCCAATCCAGCCCAGGGGAAGATCCATCCCCAAATATAAATGATTCGAGCAAGATCCATGCCCAAGGAAGATCTATCCCTCAATATAAATCAACTGCGCTCACTGGGGATGTGTACAGACTCCAGAGGGGCTCCTTCAGCCCAAGCACTATAATAAGCCAGATCTAGGCATAAATCAATAAAGCATTCTACGGCGTGCAGCTGGATCCCATAAATATCACTCACAATCAGGCCCTCGGCCTCACTCGTCCATCAAACTCTCCAGTCTCTCGGGCTCACAATGTTATGAAACTAGCCCAAAATTAATGATATGATATATCAATAAATAGCAACAGAGACTAAGATATAATATGCAATGAATAAATATGACTGAGTACGAAACATCAATATAAACATATAACTCAATAACATAAATGACCTCAGTGGGTACCAATAATACCAGCATATGCCTAAGCATGATTTCTAGCATACTTACAGCTTAGGTATTCAAACACATAGAGTATAGTGAAAATATCTAGAGAAGATAGCTACACAGTTCCATGGAATCGACACGCCCACATGCTCGTCACCTAGCATGTGTGTCACCTCAACATCAATCATATAACACGCAATTCAGGGTTTAATACTCTCAGCACCAAGTGTAGAAGTGTCATTTACCTCGAACAAGCCAAATCCATTACCGAGTAAGAAAACGATGCTCCAAAATGCCATCCCGCGCGTACCGACCACCGAACGGCTCGAAACTAGCCAAAAGAAATTCAAATACATTAAATAATGTCAAAGGGAACAAACCGAATCGATAAAGGTCGAATCTTTAATCAAAATTCCGAAATCGACCAAAACGTCAAACCTGAACCCGCAACTCGGAACCCTATGAAACTTCAAATATCCGATAACCTATTCAATTACGAGTCAAACCATACTAGTTTCACCCAAATCCGACTCCGAATCGATGTTCAAAACTCAAAAACTTCACTCTATGAAACTTTGGACAAAACCCCCCAATTTTCTCTTTAAAATTCACAATCCAATTACCAAAAATGAAAATAGATTCACGAAATATAACCAAAACCGAGTAGAGAATACTTACCCCAATTCATATGATGAAAAGAACCTCAAATATTTCCCAAATCCGAGCTTCTCAACTCAAAATATGACCAAATGAACAAACTTTCAATATTAAATATTCTTTGTCCAGTTGTTTTGCCTCGTTTTATGTAACAAACAATCCCAAAACTCGCTTTTGATTTCTCCAATGGATTCTTTATGACATTTCAGTTAAGTTAGGCTTTTAAATCACCCAATTTGACCTTAAAATGAGGGAGATATGATATTTTGAAGTTTTAAATGAAGTCTAAAAATTTAAGGGATAAATAAATGACATTTTCGTAATTATTTTACACCAGAAAATCAGCAACAAAGGAATTTTCGTTTTAGAACCCAAAACTCATTCGGAACCTCCCGGACACAAACCATATATGCGTTTCAATCATAAAACATGCTACAAACCTGCTCGCGCACTCAAAACACCGAAAAGAGGACATTTTGACCCGATATTGACCATGGTAAAACTCTAAATCCTTATCTTAACTAGTGTCATGCCCCGAACCTGGGGGCGAGACTGTCACCTGGTGCCTCACTTAACCTGGCATACCAACTTGTGACTGAGGGACTCTGAAAAGACAATGTTATACATTGGCCATAGGGCCACATTGCAAGACAATTTGTGAAACAAAATAAAAAACTGAATGAAAACTAGCTCAGACTGAACATCAGTATAAAGCTGGGCCGACAAGGCCATCATAACTACTACAACTGACAAACCAACAAAAATATATATACAAGTCCTACAAGCCCAACATACTTCACTAACTGACAAGATGTGTCTACAAGCTTCTACCGATGGATGTACTGTGGTCGGAACAGGGTTCCGACCTACCCATAATATATATACATATATACACAATATGTACTCAAAACCCTAGACCCGGCAACTCCGAAGGACGTGGAGCTTACCGATAAAGCTGATCACGAACAGCACCTACGGAGGAGGTCTACCAGGGTGTCTATCCGAACCTGCATGCATGAAATGCATCATCCCCAGGAATGGGATGTCAGTACGAAATAATGTACCGAGTATGTAAGGCAATAGAATCACTGAAAGCTGAAACTAAACTGATAATATAATAACTGAAAGTAACTGGGAGTCAAAGATGATATGGATATATAATTACATGTTGATACTGACTCAACTCTCTCAATATAGTAAGTAAAATAGTTATCCCGCCCTATAAGGCTCGAAACGTGTAACTTCTCTTCCGTAGTAGGATCGCTCATAGGAGCTCGGCCATACTATGCTCTGTATCTCAGCCATTCTGGGCTCGCTCATAGGCATTCGGCCACAGTAGGCTCGGTATATAACTTACCATCTGATCCGAGGTTGCCCAATAGGGGCCTGCCCATCGATTATAGCTCGATGGTGGTGAAATTACTATAATACTATATATATATATATATATATATATATATATATATATATACACACACACACACACACACATACATCTATGCTCTCTTGACTGGAAGAAAACAATACTTAACTGAATATAAAGTCCTGATAAGGGAGAATACTATAACTTCTAAGACTATGATAATGTGAATAAATTCAGGAATACGAACTTCTCTTTATGTCTCGTTATCAAACACATGTAGTTACGAGATCATGCCAAAATGAAGGAAAGGTTTAGACTTAACATACCTTATCACAATCTTTATACTTGCCAAGTTGAACTCGCCTCTTCACACCTTAATCTACAACAACAATAATAATACTATCATTAAGTTACTAAAGGTACAACTATCGCACAACGAACAACAAGCTTATTTTGTATTAAAACGGGCAACATCTCCCCTATAATCCTTACTTCCTCCAACTTCAAGATAACACCAACAACACAAGAACACAACAATGAAAAAATATATACATTATTTACAAACTTATATACACCACGAAATACTACAAAATATCCCAACACACCCCAATCTCTTCATACACAAAACAACCACCGTAGTAGTGTCAAATAACCCGAAAATGTTACGACGAACGACCAGCCCATCACCCTGCATTTATGTGGTGTTTCTACATAGACTTTCTCCTCCAAAAGTCCATAAAACAGTAGTAAAACACGCAATCCAACAGCAACACGAAACAATCCACAAAACAGTCCGCCATAAGTGAATAACTCAAACTCACGACTTTCGATCACCGTCCCGTGAGTTCTTACAGTTATAGAACTACTTTCCATACATATCCAGCAGAAACAATGAATGAAAGATAGCAGTAAACTTACCTTATTTGTTGAATAACTCAGCTCCTATCTTGGTTCTTCGAACTCTAGGTTTTTCTCCAACTAGAACTTGAAATGGAGAGAAATTCAATTAGGGTTTGTGTGTAATATTTAGGAGGATTTTTGCAGGGGTTTAGGTTTGGTTATTATGCCCTATTATCAGCATAATATATGAAGTAAATAGGCCTCTAAAAGGTCTCTTTGGATGACCTGAACTGGTTTATTGTTTGATAAATATAATCCTCTCATTTAAGCAAGTAGGTGACACACCTACATGCCACCTAGCAGCCTTCTCGCAAACACGCATATATCTCTCTACTCCGATATCATATTGACAACTGGTTTAATGAGTTAGAAAATAGACTCATAGATCTTCAATTTTATGGGTGGAACACCCCTTAACTCTAAGTATATTGGGAGAAAAGCACAGTTACATTTGACCCAAATTTTAGTAAAACGTATGAACGTAACTTGTAATGACTTTCATCGACTTTTGTTCCTCAACTCACCTGACTTCAAAACCTAACACATGGCTATAATATGACTAACATAACTCATAAATTAACCTCCTTATCATGTTAATAACCCTAGTATCACCCCAAGGGTACGGGTTATAACATTCCCAACATGCCGACTTTTGACGAAACATTATTTCCTTCATCTCCTTAGCTTTTGAACCTTCCAACCCTCTTTATACTTGTTGTTCATGATCCTCAATATTTGTAACCTCCGAGGTAACATGATAACTTACTTTATATACTTCCAAAGATGATCTAATTTTTGGGCCTACATTAGATTGCTTACGACGCACTTTTACATACGAAAATATATGGTGTAATAGCTAGTTTCTCAACCAATGATCCAAAATACACCCGAGCCCCTCGGGACCCCATTTAATCATACCAACAAGTCTTAAAATACGATACAAACTTATTTGAAGCTTCAAATCACATCAAACAACATAAAAATCACGATTGTACCTCAAATCAAACTTAATAAACATTTGAACTTTCAACTTTCAAAACTCGTGCCGAACCATATCAAATCAACTCGGAATGACATAAAAGTTTGCACACAAGTTTTAAATGACATAACGACGCTATTCCAACTCCCAGAACCAATATCCGAATCCGATATCACCAAAGTCAACTTTCGGTCAAACTTATGAATATTCCAAAACTCCAAATTGCCAACTTTCGTCAATTAACGTTAGAACCTTCAAGAAACATCCAAATGCAAATTCGGGCATGCACCCAAGTATAAAATCACCATCCGGAGCTAATAAAACCATCAAAACTCTGATCCGGGGTCAAATAAACAAAAGTCAAACCTAGTCAAGTCTTCCAACTTAAAGCTTCAATCATGAAGTTCATTCATCCAAATCGATTCTGAACAATCTAAAAACTATAACCGACGATTCAAGTCATAATACATCATGCAGAGATAATCGTGTCCTCAAACTACCGAGCGAAGTAAAAATTCTCAAAACGATCGGTCGGGTCGTTACAACCAAGTAAGATCAAGACTAACCTCGGTGGAGTATTGACGAAGTCAGGTCAAGACACTTACTAGACAAAGAAACCTATGCAGAATATTAATATGATCTAACAACGGGAAGTAAAAGCAATTAATGACAATGAAGCAGAATGATAGTATAAGGCTAACAAAGGAAGTAAAAGCAATAAATGACAATAACGGGGAACCATATAATAAAAACAACAAATGATCAACTACAGTCAAAATACAAGTGAAATGAACTAAGGAAATACAATAACCAATCAAATCAACAAGCCATTCCAACATAAAATATACAACAAGAATCACCCCGAGGTACCACACCTTATATTCACATTTCACAAGTCACAATCACAATCTTACTTATATCGCTGCATGAGCCTTGCATTTATTTTAAAAATATTTTCCTGATTCATGCGCTTTAGCCCCCTTATCTCGCCGGGTGTGCTTCAAATGAAGTAATTTCCTTTACTACCAACACACACATAAATCCCACCTTATCTCTCCGCATACGCATCAATATCACTACCCTTATAGCGCCTCATGCGCATCTCATCACAATACAATAATCAACTCACACCACACATGCCCATATACCACAACATTGCCAAAACAACAATACCAATATCACCACAACACATAGCCCAGGGCTCAACCAAAATGTGTAAAAGAATCTCAATAACAACAAAATGAAACGGGAAATAACTCAACAATGAAAGATACTCCATAAAAACAACAACTTAAATTAAAACATACTAATAGCTCTCAATAACTGCAACTTCAATTAAATGCATAAGAATAAACTCAACATTGAAATATATGACATGTAATAACAATTTCAATTGAAGCATATAAGGGTAAACTCAATAATGAAAGATAGAACATGTAATAACAACTTCAACTAAAGCATATAAGAGTAAACTCGACAATGAAAGATAGAACATGTAATAACAACTTCAATTAAAGCATATAAGAATAATCTCAATAATGAAAGATAGAACATGTAAAAACAACTTCAATTAGAGCATACAAGAATAAACTTGACAATGAAAGATAGAACAAATAATAACAACTGCAATTAAATGGTTATAAGTAACCTAAGAGTCTAAATCGGTCAATTTTCATACATAAGCCTGTGTACACACTCATCACCTCTTGTACACGCCTTCCACATAATTCAAATAGTATAATTAAACTCAATCCTTCGAGGTGGTTCTTCCACACAAAGTTAGGCAAGATACTTACCTCAACTAGGCCAAATCAACACTAAAAAATGGCTTTCCCTTTAAAATTCACCTCGGCACGGCTCAAATCAAACCAAAAAGACTTAATATCATCAAACAATACAAGAGAAACCAATTTCGATAATTAAAGTTAAGATCTTTACACAATTACTCAAAAGTCAACAAAAGTCAATCCCGGGACCGTCCGGTCAAAACTCGAGTCCAAGGTAGATCTCGACTACTCATAAACCTTAGAGTCCATATATGTATTTTATTTTCAAATCCGAGTCCAATTCGACTCTCAAATCTCAAATATTTATTTTTCAAAATATAGACAAAATCCTCCAAATATTCTCTTAGATTCTCATAATTTAGATGTTAAATCTCATAAATTATCATGTAATATAATTAAAATTTGATCAAAATCACTTATCCAATGGATGTATGTAAAAATCCCTCCTCAAATTCGCCTCCTACCGAGTCTAGGGTTCTAAAATATGAAAGCTAAGTCCCGTTTTCCAGCCCTTTTGTTCAAATGCAAAATTCGCAAATGCGACTGTTGCAAGCCCTTGCAAATGCGAACAACACCTCACAAATGCGGTTCTTGACAGCCTAGGGAAATGTCGCAAATGTAACACTGACTTCGTAATGCAACACTGACTTCGCAAATGCAAAGTCTGTCCCTTCCGCAAATGCGATCAAATGGTCGCAATTGCGACCTACCTAGCCCAAGCCTGATCTTCGCAATTGTGAGTAAGGCATCCCGTTTGCGATACCTGAGCCCTCGTTGCCTACTTCGCAATTGCAATGCTGGTACTCACAATTGCGATAACTGGAGCACCAACACACTAGCTATCTGAAATCAGCTCAAACCATTGCGAAACACGTTCGAAACTCACCTGAGCCCTCAGAGCTCCAAATCAAACTTCCACACAAGTCTAAAAATATCATACGAACACGCTCGCACGATTAAAACACCAAAATAAAATTCGGAACCATGAATCAGATATCAAAATACATGAAAGTCAAAAGAAAACTCAAGAATCTCTAGAATCACAACCAAGCATCTGATTCCTATCAAATCGACTCGGAATGATATCAAATTTTGCAAATAAATTCCAAATGACAAAACAGATCTATTTCAACTCCCAAAATCAAATCCGAACCCGATAGCCATAAAGTCAACCTACGGTCAAACCTAAGGAATATCTAAACCTTCAAATTTCCAACTTTCGGCAAAACAAGTCAAATTAATATAGGGACCTCCGAATTCATTTTCGGGCATACATGTAAGTACAAAATCACAATACAAACCTATTAGAGCCATCAAAATACAGTTCCAGGGTCGTTTTTATAAAAGTCAAAACTAGGTCAACATTTACAACTTAAGTTTTTAAACCAAGAACCAAAGGATCCGAATCATTCCAAAACTTTTCCGAAATGAAACTAACTATCCCCGCAAGACATAAAACCTCAAATACACATACGAGAAGCTTCAAAAGGGGAAACGAGGCTCAGATACATAAAATAACCGGTCGGGTCGTTATATATATATTAAAATAAAGTACAACATGATTCAATACTAATCATGTTATACCAATGTACAGTATACCAAGAATATTAAGAATACCATAATTCAACACTAATAATGGTATATCAATGTATAGTATACCATTTTACATACTCAAACAAAGTATACCATGATTCAACACTAATCATGATATATCAATATGTAGTATACCAAGAATATTGGGAATACCATTTAACATAAACAAAGTACATGTTAAATGATGGTATACTATATTGAAAGAGTATACAATATACCAAGATTTATTGTGAATATTATGTACATAGTCAAACAAAATATACCATAGTTCAACTGTAATCATGATATACTATAGTACAATATATCTCTTTCTTTTCCTTATTTATTTTCTTTATTCACTTATTTTTATGTCTTTTCACTTTTTTTTAATTTTGTGATTATTTTTTCACTTACATTTTATTTTTAATAAGATAGTAAACTCTTTTTTCATTTTTTGTTTTTTTACCTTTTTGATAGTTATTTATTTTATATTTTTTACACTTTTTTGTTCTTTCTACTAATAATCCCTTACTCTTTTTTAAATAGAATATTTTAAGCATCTAACATTTTTTAAAGTGGAGCTATTACATACTATTTTTTGTATTTGATCACTTTTCTTTGATAAGTGCATTTCACGCACAAATCACAAATTGATATGTGTCTCAACACAAAAAAACTTAAAAACTTTTTGAAAACTCAAAAAACTATCAAAAGGAATTCATATTCTTCTTTTGCCCATATATTCTTCTTCGCCGTCTTGGAATTAGTTCTTGTGCAAAATAGATGTTAGATGGACTGATTTTGTAACGAGAAAAAATAGACCTATAGAAAAATATTTTTTATTGACCCAAAAGAAAATTTGGGACAAGGAGTGAATAAGCAAGCCAATTGATGCCTTTCTTGAATTCCCTGATGTAAAAATTTCGCCTTTTGTTAAAACTTCAGTTATTATTTTTTTCTAAAAACATTTTAAGTGGGTGAAGTAGTAGTTAGAGTGGGTCATCTTGCTGAATTTGACCGAAGTTTTTTCCCCCAAAAATGGAGTTTGAAGTGGGTTTTCTTGAATTCGCTGAATTTGGTTGAAGCTTTTGTGACGATCCGATAGGTCGTTTTGAGCATTAGCCTTTATTTTTATGTTTCGAGATCTTCCATAGCTTCATTTAATATTTTTTTTTGCATGCACGGTATTTGTCATTTTTTGGAAAGCGTTTATGTAAAAATTTGAAGAAAAAAAAAAGTGATTTTTGACTTAAAATGAGGCTAGAGTTGACCATGGTCATATTTTGGGTAAACGACCTCAGATCGGTATTTTGACGATTCCGGTAGGTTCGTATGATATTTTTAAACTTGTACGCATATTTGGTTGGGGTCCGAGGTGACCTGATCGCATTTCAGCACATTATGTAAAAAATTTTGAAAATAAGTTTTAAAGTTAAAATTCTTGAGTTTTGATGATCGATTCATGTTATTAGATGTTTTGAGGTAGCGAGCAAGTTTGTAGGATATTATTACACTTGTGTGCATGTTCGGTTCGGAGCCTGTGGGGCTCGGGTGAATTTCGGGTGTGTATCGGATGAATTTGGATGGTTTGAGGATTGCTGGTGGATTTCTGTGCTGGCGTTCAGTTGCAGATCTCGCATTTGCGAGGTCTGGCTTGTATTTGTGAGCCTCGCTTTTGCAATCAAGAGATCGCATTTGCCAATATAGGCTGAGGGCTAGGTCTTCGCATTTGGGAAGAGTAAGTCACTTTTGCAACTGTAGCATCGTATTTGCGATGAAGAGAGGTGTTGAGCTTATTTTGAATTGTTTGATCGATATTTGGCTAGATTTATTTTGTTTGGAGGCTCGTTCAAAAGGAAAAGTCGCGGTTGAGTATTGATTTGGTTGCGGAAAGAGGTAAGTATCGTGTCCAACTTTGACTTGAGTCAATTAGGACTTGTTGGTTTATTTGTTTCGTGAATTCTGTGTAGGGACGTCGTATATACGAGGTGACGATAGCATATCCGTTGTCATGGGACAAATCATGCGGGTTAGGCTATTTACCTTTACGTCGTTATTTATTCCATGTTATATTTCGTTACATGCCTTAGATCCTACATGCTCTTACTTGTTATCCATGCCTTACTTGTTATCTGTTATTTAGTTGCTACTTGTTTCAATTTATTCATTCCTCACTCAATACCTACTTACCTTCTATATGTTCATACATGTATTATTTGTATATCTCCATCCATTGTCTCATGGTTTTACTTGTTCTTATTGTCTTTGCATTACTTGTTGCCCTTTATTACATTATTCCAATTATGTGAGTCATTTAGCTATTCTTGAAATGAGGAGTTGTCAAGGTTTGTGAATGCAAGGTGTTAGTTATTCTTTGTTTGTCTGGTGGTTCCTTGATGTTATGTACGCTTTATTACCTTTGTGTTGAGATTACGTTTTTGGTAGCGTTGAGTTTTTTATGTTTATGAGTTGACACAGGGAATGGGTCGTGCGCCGCAACAATATTAAAATGAAATGATATTGGGAACGGGTTGAACGTTGCAACAAATATTAATATGATATTAGGATCGGGTTGCACGCCGCAATAAATATTTTAAAATAATATTGGTATCGGGTTACACGCCGTAACAGATATTATGATAAATGTTGGGATCGGGTTGCGTGCCGCAACAAAGTATGATGTGTTGTAGCCAACTGTAGTTGTAGTGTTTTAATTCGATACTGTGATATGAGGTTTCAGATGATGTTATTCTGGGGCCCTCTGTTAGTTGACCTTCGGTTCCGTTTCTATGAGTTTACTGCTTTCTCTATATTTCTGTATTCCGTTATTATCATTCATCCAGGTTTTTAATGATTGTCCTGTCATAACCTCGTCACTACTTCATCGAGTATAGACTTGACATTTACAGAGTACATGGGGTTGGTTGTACTCATAGTACACTTTTACACTTCTTGTGTAGATCCCGGTATTGATCCTAGCGGTACGTAGAGGAGTTCGCTCGGATCTTACTTGCCTAGGAGACATGAGGTAGAGCTGCTGACATTCACAGTCCCTGAAGTACCCTTCTACGTTATTTCCATTATTTATTTTGCTTCAAACAAATGTATTTCATTTAGACCTTATTTGTAGTATTCTAATTGTTCATGTACCTGTGACTCCGAATTTCTGGGATATGTTTAGACTGTGCATGATTTTATTTATCATATGTATTTCAGAGTATTTAAATTTTAAATTATAATTTTTTTGCTTTTAAATTGTTAAAATTGGTTAAATCTATGGTTAATGTTGGCTTGCCTAGCAAGTGGATGTTAGTCACCATCAAGGTCCCACAGTTGGGATTACAGGTTGTGATATTTGGTATCAGAGTGCTAGGTTGCCTAGGTCTCACGAGTCATGAACAAGCTTAGTAGAGTCTGGAGGATCAGTACAAAGACGTCTGTACTTATCTTCAAGAGGCTATAAGGCTTTAGGAAAACTTTCGCTTCTTTCTTTCTCTGTCGTGCGATTTTATTCTATCTTTGAAGTTTGAATCATTCTATCGCTGAACTTTGAATCATTCTATTATTGTTCTCTCACAGATTGTGAAGACACGCACAACATCCACAGTCGAGCATGAGCCGGAGCCCTAAGTTGCAGCCACTACTAGGGGTAGGGACCATTGTCGAGGTCGAGCCAGAGGCATAGGTAGAGGCATAGGTAGAGCTCAGCCTAGAGCCCGTACCATAGCACCTATCGTAGAGCCTCAGATCGATCAGGAGGAGGAGGTCCCTGTTCTGATCGTGCCAGTTGGACCAGCTCAGGTCCCAGAAGGGGTTTATTGCCACCCCCGTACTTCAGGATGCCCTAGTCCGCGTAGTGCGCCTTATGGAAAGTGTGGCAAGGCCACTGCATTTCCTGTAGCACTAGCCGTCTCTTATGCTGGGGGAGGAGCCCATACTCCCACTACTCACACTCCGGAGCAGATGGCTCCCATATACCAAAATTTGGCAGTTCCAGCTGTTGGAGTAGTTCAGCCCGTTATTGCTACACAACCCGAGGAGACACCTGATATGTCGTCGGAGGGGTTGAAGAGGTTGGATAAGTTCATCAAGCTCTTTCCTATTCATTTTGGTGGTACATCTTCCGAAGACCCACAAGATTACTTGGATCATTTTCACGAGGTGTTGCGCAACATGGGTATTGTGGAGTCTAATGGAGTCGACTTCGCAGTGTTATAGATGACCGATTTTGCCAAGAGATGGTAGCAGAACTATATTCGAGGCAGACCGACAGGTTCACCTCCACTCACTTGGGATCAGTTCTCGCAGCTATTCTTGGAGAAGTTCCTCCATTTTACTTTGAGAGAGGACTGCCATAGCCAGTTTGATCGCCTCTAGCAGGGTAGCATGACTATTACCCAGTACGAGACCATATTTGTGGACCTCTCTCGCCATGCAGTTGTCTTGGTCCTTACTGAGAGGGAGAGGGTGAGGAGATTTATCGATGGCCTTACTTATGGTATCAGGTTGCAGATGGCCAGAGAGACTGAGGATGATATTTCTTTCAACCGGGTTTTTGAGATTGCTAGATGGATCGAGAGGATTCGTAGTCAGTCCAGAGAGGCAGCATCAGAGAAGAGACCTCGTCATTTTCATGGTTTTAGTGGTGCCTCGTCTGGAGGCAAGGGTTCATTTGGTAAGGGCCATCCTACCAGGCCCGTTCAGTCAGTGCTTCAGGTAGCACACAGTGCTTCGGGCAGTCATGGTTTTTATGGGTCTCATCCCGAGATGCCAATATTCAAAACACCTTCAACTCCTATTAGTGCACCCCTACTATAGAGTTACTACGGTGGTCATTCGGCTCATTAGGGATTATCTCAGACTCGGCAAGTTACGCCAGCTGAGGGGTTGCTTTGAGTGAGGCGACATAGGTCATATCAGGAGGTACTCTCCTAGATTGAGGAGTAGACCACAACAGGGTAGTCGTGCCATAATTCTGGCACCGGTGTCTCCACCACCCGCTTAGCCTGCTATAGGCAAGGGTCAGACAACTAGAGATGGTGGTCAGACCGTTAGAGGTAGAGGCCAGCCAGTTAGAGATTGTCCGAGGGGTGGAGGTCAGAGTGGTGGGGCTCAGCCCTATTTCTATGCATTCCCAGCTAGACCTGAGGCAGAGTCGTCGGATGCATTCATCACAGGTATTATTCTAGCTTGCCATATAGATATATGAGTTTTATTTGATTTGGGTTCCACTTATTCATATGTGTCATCCTATTTTGTTTTATATTAGATATATCTCGTGATTCCTTGAGTTCTCTTGTTTATGTGTATATGCTTGATGGGGATTCTATTGTGGTAGACCAGGTATATCATTCATTTTTGGTCACTATCGGGAGCTTTGTGACTAGGGTAGACATTCTATTACTTGATATGATGGATTTTGACGTGATCTTGGGCATGGATTGATTGTTACCTTATCATGTTATTTTGGATTGTCACACCAAGACTGTGATATTAGCCATGCCGAAGTTGCTTCGATTAGAGTAAAGGGGGACTCATATCCATTCTACTTGTAGAGTTATTTCATATCTGAAGGCTCGGCGTATGGTCGAGAAGGGGTGTCTAGCGCATTTTGCCTACATCCGTGATCCCAGTATGGAGGTTCATTCCATGGATTCAGTTCCATTTTTGCATGAGTTCCTAGAGGTATTTCATACAAATTTGTCGGGGATGCCACCCGACAGAGATATCGACTTTTGCATAGACTTGGTTCCGGGCACTTAGCCCATTTCTACCCTACCGTACCATATGGCCCCAGTTGAGTTGAAAGATTTGAATGGTCAGTTGCGAGATTTGCTTGATAAGGGATTCATTAGACCGAGTGTCTCACCTTGGGATGCACCGGTGTTGTTTGTGAAGAAGAAAGATGGCTCTATAAGGATGTGTATTGACTACACGCAGCTAAAAAACGTCACCATCAAGAATAAGTATGCGTTGTCGTGGATTGATGACTTATTTGACTAGCTTCAGGGTGACAATGTGTTTTCAAAGATTTATTTGAGATCTGGCTACCATCAGTTGATGATTACGACATCAGATGTCCCTAAGACAGCTTTTCGGACTCAGTATGGTCACTACGAGTTTTTGGTGATGTCATTTGACTGGATATCTTGGTATACTCCCGTAGTTGAGAGGAGCATGATAATCATCTTCGGATTGTACTTTAGAATTTGAGGGATTATTAGTTATATACCAAGTTTTCAAACTGTGAGTTCTGGTTGGACTCCGTTGCCTTTTTGGGACATGTTGTATCTTTCGAGGGCATTAAGGTGGATTCTAAGAAAATTGAGGTAGTTTAGAACTGGCCTAGACCTACTTCAGCTACAGAGATTCAGAGCTTCTTGGTTTTGGCTGGTTATTATCCCCGGTTCGTGGAGGGATTTTCGTCTATTTCAGCCCCATTGACCAAGTTGACCCAGAAGGGTGCTCTTTTTCAGATGGTCCGACGAGTGTAAGTTGAGCTTTCAGAAGCTCAAGACTGCATTAACTACAGCCCCAGTGTTGGTGTTGCCCAAAGGTTCAGGATCTTACACCGTGTATTGTGATACATCGTGTATTTTACTTGGTACGGTATTGATGCAGGATGGTAGGGTGATTGCCTGCGCATCTCGATAGTTGAAGGTTCATGAGAAGAATTACCCTATGCATGACTTAGAGTTGGCAGCCATTGTTCATGCACTGAAGATTTGGATGCACTATCTATACGACGTTCCATGTGAGGTCTATACCGACCATCGGTGTCTCCAACATCTGTTCAAAAAGAAAGACCTTAATTTGCAACAGCACAGATGGTTAGAGTTGTGGAAAAACAAAGATAACACCATATTATAGCATCCGGGGAAGGCCAATGTAGTGGCCGGTGCATTGAGTAGGACGAATGAGAGCTTGGGCAGTTTGGCATACTTACCGATAGTGGAATGACCACTAGCTATGGATGCTCAGGTTTTGGCCAACTGATTTGTGAGATTGGATATTTTGAAGCCTAGCCGGGTTCTTGCTTGTGTTGTGGCACATTCATCATTGTTAGAGCGTATCAAGGCACGCCAGTTTGATGATCTTCACGTGTTGGTGTTGAAGGACATGCTGAAGTGGGGTGGTGCTAAGGAGGTTGTGATTGGAGATGATGGTGTTATGTGGCTTCAAGTCTGGCTTTGTGTTCCAAATATTGATGGGTTTAGAGAGTTGATCCTTGAGGAGGCTCACAGTTCGCGCTAGTCCATTCACCCAACTATCACGAAGATGAACCGTGACTTGAAACAACACTATTGGTTGTGAAAGATGAAGAATGATATTGTTTCTTATGTCTCTCGATGTTTGAATTGTCAATAGGTGAAGTATGAGCATCAGAAATCGGGTGGGTTGACTTAGAGATTGGAAATACCAGAGTGGAAGTGTGAGCGCATCATAATGGATTTTGTGGTAGTCTTACCACATGCCTTGAGGAAATATGACACAGTCTGGATTATTATGGACCAGTTGACTAAGTCCGCATACTTCATTCCGGTGATGACTTCCTATTATTCAAAGCAGTCGGCTCAGATTTACATCCGAGAGATTATCCACCTACACGACATGCTCATTTTCATCATTTCTAACCGAGGCACGCAGTTCACATTGCATTTTTGGTCGGCCATGCAGCGTGAGTTGGGTACGTGGGTCGAGCTGACTACCGCATTTCATCCTCAGATGGATGAACAATATGAGCGCACTATTTTGATCTTCAAGGGCATATTACATGCCTGTGTTATTGATTTTGGAGGTTCATGGGATCCTTTTCTACCACTCGTAGGTTCGCCAACAACAGCAGCTATCAGTCGAGCATCCAGATGGCTCCGTACTAGGTCTTATATGGGAGGCAATGTCATTCGCCGATTGGTTGGTTTGAGCCCGGAGAGGCTAGATTGTTGGGCGCTGATTTGGTCCGTGATGCTATGGAGAGGGTTAAGGTGATTCAGGAATGACTTCCTACACACTCTGTCCAGGCAGAAGAGTTATGCAGGCCAGAAGGTCCGAGATGTGGCTTACATGGTGGGTGAGAAGGTTCTTCTTTGGGTGTTACCTATTAAGGGCGTGATGCGGTTTGGGAAGAAGGACAGGCTAAGCCTGAGGTTTATTGGGTCATTTGAGATTTTGGATAGAGTTGGGGAGGTTGCATATAAGCTACATTGCCTCCTAGCCTAGCAGGGGTACATCCGGTATTTCACATTTTCATACTTCATAAGTACTATGAGGACAACTCACATGTTTTGGACTTCAGCACGGTGCAACTTGATGAAAATCAGACATATGAGGAAGAGCCGGTGGCTATTCTAGACCGGTTGGTTCGTAAGTTGAGATCCGAGAGTTTTTTCTTCTGTGAAAGTGCAATGGAGGGGTCATCCGATTGAGGAGGATTCTTGGGAGTCCGAGTCTGATATGTGTAGTAGTTACCCCTACCTTTTTACCAGTCCAAGTACTTTTCTATGTCCGTTCGAGGACGAACGTTTCTTTTAGAGGTGGAGAATGTGACGACTCGATAGGTCATTTTGAATATTAGCCTTTATTTTGTGTTCGGAGACCTCCCGTAGCTTCATTTAGTGTTTCTTGATTTATGTGCGTGGTCCGTGACATTTTTCGAAAAGCCTTTATGTGAAAGATTGAAGAAAATGTGATTTTTGACATAAAATGAGGCTAGAGTTGACAAGGGTCATTATTTTGGGTAAACGACCTCAGATCGGTATTTTGACAATTCCGGTAGGTTTGTATATTTGGATTTGTACGCATGTTTGGTTGGGGTCCGGGGTGACCCGGTCGCATTTCAGCGCGTTATATGTAAAATTGTGAAAATGAGTTTTAAAGTTGAAGTTCTTGAGTTTCGATGATCGATTCGTGTTATTTGATGTTATTTTGATAATTTGAGACAGGGAGAAAGTTTTTAGGATGTTATTAAATTTGTTTGCATGTTCGGTTTAGAGACCAAGGGGCTCGGGTGAGTTTCGGGTGTGTATCAGATGAGTTTGGATGGTTTGAGGATTGCTGGTGCATTTCAGTGCTGGTGTTCAGTTGCAAATCTCGCATTTGCGAGGTCTGGCTCGCATTTCCAAGCCTCGCTTTTGCAATCAAGAGATCGCATTTGCGAGCATTGGATGGGGGCTAGGTCATCGCATTTGCAAAGAGTAAGTCGCTTTTGCGAAGTCCACTGTTTTTGCTTTTGCGACTGTAGCATTGCATTTGCAATGAAGAGTGGTGTTGAGCAGCTTCATATTTACGAAGCTTGGATCATATATACGAAAGGTGTGTTCTTCGCAAATGTGAAGGTTTGGTTGCATTTGCAACTCATGTGCATCTAATGCACTGTTCACATTTGTGACCAGTATCTCGCATTTGCGGACATTGCACTTGCAAACTAGACTTCGCAAATGCCACATCTTCAGTTGGGTAAAAGAGGGAAAAATCTGGAGTTAGCTCATTTTACACCATTTCTCAATGCCAAACACTCTAGAGGTGATTTCTGAAGAACATTACCTTTCCAAATTAGGGGTTTTGGGTAGAATTTAGGGATTTTGTAAAATTGGGATTTAGATTTTAATTTGAGGTCGAATTTCGAAACAAATCACATAACCGGGCTCGGGGGTGAATAGGTAATCAGTTTTTGGTCCGGATCTTTGGTTTTGATCAAGCGGGCTAGGGTTGACTTTTTCAATTTAGCTAAAGATTGAACCTTTTTCATTCGTGTGTAGTTTCTAAAGCTTATTTTGAATTGTTTGAACGATATTTGGCTAGATTTGGTTGGTTTGGAGTCTTTTTCGAAAGGAAAGGTCGTGGTTGAGTATTGATTTGGTTGTGTAAAGAGGTAAGTGTCATGTCTAACTTTGGCTGAAGGGAATTAGGACTTGTTGGTCTATTTGTTATGTGAATTACGTGTGGGGACATAATATATGTGAGGTGATGAGTGCATATGCGTTGTCATGGGCAAAAATCATGCAGGTTGGACAATTTACCTTTATGTTGTTATATATTCCATGTTATATTTCGTTATATGCCTTAATTGCTACATGTCCTAACTTGTTATCCATGCCTTACTTATTATCTGTTATTTAGTTGCTACTTGTTTCAATTTATTCATTCCTCACTCAATACCTACTTACCTTCTATATGTTCCTACCTGTATTATTTGTATATCTCCATTGTCTCATGTTTTTACTTGTTCTTATTCTCTTTGCATTACTTGTTGCCCTTTATTATGTTATTCCAATTATGTGAGTCATTTAGCTATTCTTGAAATGATGAGTTATCAAGGTTTGTAAATACGGGGTGTTAGTTATTCTCCGTTTGTACTGGTGGTTCCTTTTTGTTCTGTATGCTTTATTCCCTTTGTGTTGATATTACGTTTTTGGTAGCATTGAGTTGTTTATGTTTATGAGTTAACATTAGTAATGGGTTGCGCACCGCAAAAGTATTGAAATAATATGATATTGGGAATGGGTTGCACGCCGCAGTTATTAATATGATATTGGAATCGGGTTTCACGCCGAAAAAAATATTGTGAAATGATATTGGGATCGGGTTGCACGTTGTAACAGATATTGTGATAAATCTTAGGATTGGGTTGGGCGTCGCAGTAGAGTATGATGTGTTGTAGCAGTATGTAGTTGTAGTGTTTTAATTCGATACGGTGATATGAGGTTTGAGATGATGCTATTCCGCGGCCCTCTGTTAGTTGACATTCGGGTCTGTTTCTATGAGTTTACTGCTTTATTTATATTTCTGTATTCCGTTATTATCATTCGTACATGTTTTATTGTGAGTGTCATATCATAGCCTCATCACTACTTCGTCGAGGTTAGGCTCGATACTTATATAGTACATGGGGTTGGTGGTACCATACTAGACTTCTGCACTTCTTGTGCAGATCCCGGTGTTGGTCCCAGCGGTGCATAGTGGAGTTCGCTCACATCTTACTTGCCCAAGAGACCTGAGGCATAGTTGCTGACGTTCGCAGTCCCTAAAGTCCCCTTCTACCTTATTCACACTATTATTTTTCTTCAAAATGATGTACTTCATTCACACCTTATTTGTAGTATTTTAGTCGGCTTGCCGAGAAAGTGGATTTTAGGTGTCATCACGGCCCCACAGTTGGAATTTCTGGTCGAGATAGGTTTCTACCCAATTTTTCGATTAGAAATCAAGGTTGAAGTGAGTCATTTTTTCTGAAACATATGGATTCACTAGTAAGAGAATTTGGGGAGAAAAAAGTGTAGGTGGGGTGTTGGAAGAGAAAAGTTGTAAAAACTTTCAAGGGATATTTTATTATCCTGATGATATTATTCGTGGTGGAAGTGGGATATATTTCCAGACGCGTAAAACGTTGAATTTGAAGGGGAAGGGATCTGGGCATATGAGAGAAGAAATTTGGTGCACGGATGTTTATTTTATATTTTAGTAACTGTCACGACCCGAAATCCCAAACTCGGGGTCGTGACGGTGCCTAACGTCCACTCGCTAGGCAAGCCAATATTAGTTACACAACTATTCATTTTAACAATTTAAAATGCAGATTTAGTAAGAAGGTAAAGCTGGAAAACACCGAAATATATAATTAACTCCAAACACGTTGTCTAGTCTAATCCCGGAATCAGGTATCACAAGTACATGTGATGATAAAAGTACTACAATCAAGGGCCGAAATAAAATACAAGTATTTCAATGAAATAAACAGTACAAAAGATAAGAAGGGGACTTCAGGGTCTACGAACGCCGTGTTGCTCTACCTCAAGTCTCCGAGTAATGATAGTCCGATCAAGCCTCCACTATATGCCGCTAGGACCAACACTAGAATCCGCACAAGAATTGAAGAAGTGTAGTATGAGTACAACCAACCTTATGTACTCCATAAGTACCGAGCTTAACCTCGAGGAAGTAGTGACGAGTCTATAACAAGACACTCACTATAAACCTGTACGGGTTTAAGTGACAACAATAGCAGAATAGAGAAACAAGAATTAACATAAAAACTGTAACGTAAGATACGTAACAGAGGTCCCCAGAATGTTATATGTTGACACTTAATTTTGACCCTATGTATTTAAAAATTAACTTCTGTAGGCTTCCTAATCAAAAAAAAGGATAAAACATAATCTTTTGCACATTTTTTAGCTTTAATGCTATTTATTGAGAATTATCCATATTTTCACAAAATATAGGAATTTTTATCATTTTTTTGCAATTAGTTAAAATGTCACGACCCCAGTTTTCCTCCGTAGGATGCCGTGATAGCACCTTGTCTCTACGACTAGGTAAGCCTAACAGTCAGTAATAACTTGGCGGAAATAATTAACAAAATACTAAAACAAGGCTGAATAACTCATGTAAACTCCGAAAACAGAATCAACAACAATATACTCCCCAAGACCGGTGGAACTGAGTCATAAGTTTTATAGAGTAAAACTAGAGTATCTACTACATCACTGTCTGAAAGAAAATACGATAGGAAATAAGGGTAAAGAAAGGTGACAACAAGGCCTGCGGACGCCGAGCAGGCATGCCTTGAATTCTCCATAAAGCCGCTAAGAGATGATTACTAATGACCGACACGAGTAGATGTACCTGGATTTGCACAAAAAGATGTGCAGAAGTGTAGTATGAGTACACCACAATGGTACCCAGTAAGTATCAAGCCTAACCTCAGTAGAGTAGTGACGAGGCCAGGTCAAGACACCTACTATGATATAAATAAACAGTATGAAATGTAATAAGGATAAATAATGAAAAGCGGAGAAATAATTGATACGAAACATTTAACAACATGAACTAATACCAAAATGGTGAGCACAGAACTAACATAAGGAAATCAGTCAAGAAAACCACAATGATCATATACGGACAATTACTAACAAAAACAAGGAAGAACAAAACAACAAGAAGTGTGCCCACCAAACTCTTTGCAACATGAGATAAACAACAAGAATCACAACGAGGTACCGTCTCGTGTACAATAAGAATCATCACCGAGGTACCGTCTCGTGTATATATATCAAGAATCACAACCGAGGTACTACCTCGTATGCACAATTCACAATCTCAATCACAATCTTTCTTTATACCGCCGCGTGAGCCTTACATTTGAAATAGGTTTTTAAAACAGTTTTCCCGAAATAGCTACACGCACTTTAGCCTACCTTATGACGCTGCGTGGCTTCACGTATTTCCCCTACAAGTATCAAGCACATAAGTCCCACCTTATACTGCCGCATGTACATTAACCCCAAGCCTTATACCGCCGCATGTGCATCAATATCACACCAGAATCACAATTCGCACCACAAGTGCCCATATATTACAACTTGCCAATAATCAATAATATCAATGTTTCCAAAACAATAGCCCATGGCTCCACCACAACGGGTACAAGAATATCAACAACAACAATGAATGTAAAATGCTCAACAAGGAAGATGTTTCAACAATAACAATTTCGCCTCAACGTGATAACGACTTTTACAACTTCAACACCAATAACTTAACAGTGAGATAATCTATAACTACGATATTAAATAAGAATAACTCATAATGGAAGGGATAACGTATAACAATGACTTCAAATAATGGGAATAAACAAGGAAAGGATAACATGAACAATAACTTCAAGTAATGATAATCAACAATGAAGGAGATAACATAAACAATAACTTCAAATAATGAGAATTAACAATGAAGAGATAGCATGTAACAATAAAAGAGGCAACAAGTTCAATTAAATCATGAGAGCAATTTATCAAGTAGGATGTAGAACACGTGTTAAACAAGTCAATTAAGGCATGTAAAGATAGACCAATACAATTTAGGATAGATTGGCTATGAGAATTTAGAACATGATATGGCATTTCAATTAAAGCATGGAAATAGTCTAAGTAGCCTAAACCGGTCAAATACCACGTACAACCCGTATACTCACTCGTCACCTTGTGTACGCGACTTTCACATATCACACATGAGTCAATCAATACCAATCCTAAGGGGTAGTTTTCCCCACGCAATGTAAGGCAAGATACTTACCTCAACTAGGCCTTTTCAACACTCGGAAATAGCTTTTCCTCTAAAATTCGCCTCCACATGGCTCAAATCTAATCAAAATCGACTTAATATCAACAAACAATGCTAGGGAAATCAACTACAATATATAAAGCAAAACATTTTTTTCAAAAAATGAATAAAAGTCAACCCAGGGCTTGCCCGGTCAAAACCTGGGTCCAATGGTAGATTCCGACTACCCATGGCCCCACGACTTTATATATGTGATTAGTTTCAAAATCCGCGTCCAAATCGACTCTCAAAACTCAATTTCTTATTTTTCAAAAACTTGACAAAGTTTCACTTTGATTCACATGATTTTGATAGTAAATTCTAAGATATATTGATGGAATATGATTAGAAGTAGATTAGAATCACTTACCCAAAGTTTGTAGGGGAAAATCCCCTCTCCAAATAGTCTTCTACTAAGTGCGGAGTTCAAAAATGAATAAATGTTTTAAAAAATCCCGTCTCCCGGCCCTTTGTACCAGCTGCAGATGTCGCATTTGCGACACATGGTTTGCATTTGGGAACCCTCGCAATTGCAGAACAGGGCTCGCATTTGCGACCCTGACAACCTCAGAAAACGTCACAATTGCGATAGAGTCTTTATAATTGCGAAGCTGGACCTAACCACAAAAGAGAACAATTGTTCGCAATTGTGAACATAGCAAAAATCCCGCTCTCTTCGCAAATGCGAAGGGGTATTCACATCTGCGACATCTGCCCCCTACTGTCACCTTCGCAATTGTGAGGCTGGTGCTCGCAATTGCGATAGCTGAGCACCAGCACACGAGCTGTTCATTTTAACCATTCCGATACATGTCCGGGACTCATCCGATCCCTCGGGGCTCCAAACATAACATCCACACAAGTCTAAAAACATCATACAAACTAGATCGCGCGATCAAAACACAAAAATAACATCTAAAACTACGAAGAGAACTCTAAAACACATGAATTTCAAAGTAAAGTTCAAAATTTCTAGAATTACAACTAATCGTCTGAATCTTATCAAATCAATGCCAAAATGACACCAAATTTTGCAGGCAAGTTCCAAATACCATAACGGACCTATTCTAAGTCCCAAAATCAAATTTGGAGCTCGATATCTTAAAGTCAACCTAATGTCAAACCTTTCAACTTCAAATTGCTAAATTTTGGCAAATCAACACAAATCGACATACGGACTTTCGAAAACAATTCTGGGCATATACCCAAGTCCAAAATCACAATATGAAGCTATTGAAGCCATCAAAACACAGTTTCGGCGTCGTTTTCACAAAAGTCAAAATTTAGTCAACATTTGTAATTTAATCTTCTAAGTCAAGAATCAAAGGGTCCAAATTAACCCGAAAGCTTCCCAGAACGAAACTAATCAACCTCGCAAGTCATAAAGTCTTAAACACACATGTGTGAAGTATACAAACGGATAACGAGGCGCAATTACACAAAACGATCGATCGGGTCTTAACATTCTCCCCCTCTAAAAACAATCATTCGTCCTCGAACGTACATAAGGACATACCTGAAGTGGTGAATAGATGAAGATAAGTTCGGTGTCCCAGGTCGCCTCCTCGACCGGATGACCCATCCCTCGAACCTTCACCAAAGCGATGTTCTTTGATCTTAACTTTCGGGCATGTCTGTCCAAGATAACCACAAGCTCCTCTGTATAAGTCAAATCCTCATCCAATTGGACTGTGCTAAAGTCTAAAACATGAGACGAATCACCATAATGCTTTCAGAGCATAGAAATATGGAACACCAGATGAACCGCAGATAAACTAGGTGGGTACGTAAGCTTGTAGGCCACCTCACCAATCCTCTAAAGGATATCAAAAGGTCTGATATACTTAGGGCTCAACTTGCCCTTCTTCCAGAACCTCATCACACCCTTCATGGGTGAAACCCGGAGCAAGACTCGCTCTCCAACCATGAATGCAACATCACGAACCTTCCAATTCACATAACTCATATATCTAGATTGGGCTGTTCGAAGTTGATCCTGGATCATCCTCACCTTCTTCAAGGTATCTCGAACAAAATATATGCCTAATAACTTAGCCTCTCCCGGCTCAATCCAACCAACTGGAGAACGACACCGTCTCCCATATAGGGCCTCATAAGGAGCAATATGAATGCTCGGTTGGTAGCTATTATAGTAGGCAAACTCTGCAAACGGCAAGAATTGATACCAAGAATCCCCGAAATTCATAACATATGCACAAAGCATATCATCTAATATCTGAATGGTGCTCTAGGACTTTCCATCCGTCTGGGGGGTGAAATATTGTACTTAAATCAACCCGTGTGCCTAGATCACACTATACAGCTCTCTAGTAATGTGATATGAACTGCGTACCCTGGTTAGAGATGATAGATACCGGCACACCATGAAGTCGGATAATCTTATGGATATAAACCCGAGCCAGGTGCTATGAAAAATAGGTAGTCACTACCGGAGTGAAATGAGCCAACTTAGTCAACCTGTCCACAATCACCCATACCACATCAAATTGCTTTTGGGTCCATGGGAGCCCAACAATGAAGTCCATGGTGACACATTCCCATTTCCACTCGAGAATCTCAAGTCGCTGAAGCAAACCACCTGGTCGTTGATGCTCATACTTCACCTGCTGACTATTTAGGCACAAAGCTACATACTCCACTATGTCCTTCTTCATTCTCCTCCACCAATAGTGCTACCTCAAATCTTGATACATCTTAGCAGCACCCGGATGAATGGAGTACCGCAAACTGTGGTCCTCCTAAAGAATCAACTCATGTAACCCATCCACATTGGGCACACACAACTGGCCCTACATTCGTAACACACTTTCATCCCCAATAGAAACCTCTTTGACATCAATGTGCTGAATCGTGTCCTAAAAGACAAGTAAATGGGGGTCATCATACTGACGCTCTCTGATGCGATCATGTAGAGAAGACCGAGAAACCACGCAACCAAGAACTTGACTAGGCTATGAAACATCCAATCTAACAAACTGGTTGACTAAGGCGTGAACATCCAATGCTAATGGCCTCTCCGCTTCCAGTAGATATGCTAAACTGGCCAAACTCTTTGCCTTACGACTCAAGCCATCGGCCACCACCACCTTAGAGCACCGGCCAGAGCAGTGACTGAGGAGTCACCAGTAGCTCCGGTTGGGGAGCAGGCACCTGAGGTGCTTGTTACTCCCCCTGGACTCCACGATACTTTGGTACATTTACTGAGCATGCTCGATACTTTGGTGCAGGAGGGATTGATCGATAGTTTCACCAGCTACTTCTCAGGCCAGGGGAGAAGCTCAGACTCGCGCCGCCCATACTCCACAGCATCAAGCCCATGTTTACAAGGCTCTAGGTATTTTGCTGATACAGCCTTTGCTTGCGGTTCAGCCTAAGGTTAGGCTAGTGGCATCAATGGAGGAGTAGACGAGGCTTGAGAGGATCAAGAAGTATTTTCCTCCTACTTTTAGCGATGCAGCTTTTGAGGATGCACTGGGTTTTGTAGATCAGTGTCACTTTATTCTGCACATTATGGGCATAGTGGAGGTGAACGGGGTTGACTTCACTACTTTCAAGCTGACGGGGTTGGCGTAAAGATGGTGGCATGCTTATGAGGAGAGTAGGCCTGTGGAAATAGCATCACTTACTTGGGCTCCGTTAACTAATAATTTTTTGAGGGAGTTCGTCCCACAAACCCTCAGGTATGTGTTGTGCACAGAGTTCGCAGTATTGCGCAAGGGGACTTGACGGTGTCCGAGTATGCTATGAGGTTTAGTGAGTTATCCCGTCATGGACATTATTTGGTTTCTATAGTCACAGAGAGAGTCCGCAGATTTATCAAAGGTCTCAGTTATGGTCTCATATTCGGGATGGCATTGGAGTTGGAGACTGATACTCCATTCCATCAGGTCGTGGAGATCGCTAAGAGGTTGGAGCGTATCCGCTGTTAAGAGGCCTCGTGGTTTTGGAGGATAAGAGGGCTCCGCTGGGAGGATAAGAAGCCTTGTGGTTTTGGAGGATTCGAGGGCTCCTACTTTGGGGGCAAGCTCTGCTTAGGCAGAGGCTTTATCGGTACAATCAGTTTAGAGCACTTTAGGTAACTCGGGGTGCTCTAGCTAGTCAGGGACCTCAAGGTACTCATATGGGACAACCATCTTTTAGTGCATCTTCTGTACGGGGTTCGTACAACAGCTACTCTAGCCGATTGGGTTAGACTTAGTACCGGCAGCCATACCTACAGAAAGGTGTTTTTGAGTATGGTGATAATAGGCACATTATGAGGGATTGTCCCAGACTCAGGAGAGGTAGACCTCTGCATGGTACTTAGGCTATGGTTTTGCTCCAGTTGCTACTTAACTGGTGCAACCACCTAGGGGTGGAGGACATACGGGTTATGGTCATCCTAGAGGGGAAGGCCACGCCCGTTGTTATGCTTTTCCCGACAGGTCAGAGGCAGTTGCATCAGATGCTATCATCACAAGTATTGTTCTGGTATGTTATAGAGATGCATCAATTTTATTTGACCCTAGTTCCACTTATCCGTATGTGTCATCCTATTTTGCTTCATATTTGGATATGTCTCGTGATTCTTTGAGTACTCCTTTTTATATGTCTACGCCTATTAGGGATTCTACTATGGTAGACTGAGTTTATCGGACTTGTTTGGTCACTATCAAGAGTGGTGAGACCAGGGTTGACCTTCTGCTACTCAATATGATGGACGATGATGCGATTTTGGGCATGGACTAGTTGTCACTATATCACACTATTCTGGGTCATGCTAAGAAGATGATGTTGGCCATGCCGGGGTTACCGAGGTTAGAGTGGAGAGGTACATTGGGTCATGTTCCTAGTAGGGTGGTGTCCTTTCTGAAGGCACAGTGGATGGTTGAGAAAGGGTCCTTAGAATATTTAACCTTTGTGAGGGATATTAGTGCTGATACTCCTACCGTTGAGTCAGTACCGGTAGTAAGAGAGTTTCTAGATGTGTTTCCAGCAGACCTACAAGGCATGCAACCTGATAGGGATATTGATTTTGGTATTGACTTGGTGCCTGGCACTCAACACATCTCTATTACACCATATCGCATGGCACCAGTGGAATTGAAGGAATTAAAGGAACAACTTCAGGAGTTTCTGGATAAGGGTTTCATCAGATCGAGTGTCTAACCTTAGGGTGCTCCATTCTATTTGTGAAGAAGAACGACGGCTCAATGAGGATATGTATTGACTACAAGAAGCTGAACAAGGTCAGATTCAAGAGCAAGTACCCACTACCGCGTATTAATGATTTATTTGATCAGCTTCAGGGTGCTAAGGTATTCTCGAAGATTGAGTTTAGATTGGGGTACCATCAACTGAAGATTCGGGATTTAAATATTTTGAAGACGACTTTCAGGACCCGCTATGGTCACTATGAGTTTCTGATGATGTATTTTGGGCTGACCAATGCCCCATCAGCCTTTATGTACTTGATGAACAACGTGTTCTAGCCGTATCTTGATTTCTTTATCATCATTTTAATTGATGATCTATTGATGTATTCTTGCAACCGTGAGGATCATGAGCATCATTTGAGGATCGTGCTCCTGAATTTGAGGGAAAAGAAGTTATATGCTAAATTCTCCAAGTGTGAGTTTTAGCTTGATTCAGTTGTATTTTTGGGCCACGTGGTGTCCAGTGAAGGGATTAAGGTGGATCCAAAGAAGATTGAGGTAGTTCAGAGTTGGCCTAGACCATTGTTTACTAATGGGATTTGGATTTTTCTTGAATTGGCTGGGTACTATCGCCATTTCACGGAGGGTTTCTGGTCCATTGTAGCTCTTTTAACTTGACTGAATCAGAAGGGTGCCCCATGCAGGCGGTCTAACGAGTATGGAGAGAGCTTTCAGAAGCTCAAGACTATCTTGGCTACAACTCCAGTTCTAGTTTTTCCTTTAGCATCGGGTTCTTATACAGTCTATTGTGATACTCTATGGATTGGCATCGTGTGTGTGTTGATGTAGGAGTGTAGAGTTATTGCTTATGCTTCGCATCAGTTGAAGCCCCATGAGAAGAACTACCAGTACACGATTTGGAGTTGGGAGTCATTTTACACACGCTAAAGATTTGGAGGTATTATCTTTACGACGTATCATGTGAGGTGTTCACGGATCACAAGAGTTTACAGCCCTATTCAGGTAAAGGATTTGACAACGGAGGTGGTTAGATCTACTAAAAGACTATGATATCACCATTCTTTATCATCTCGGGAAGGCCAACGTGGTGCCAATGCTTTGAGTAGGAAAGCTGAGAGCATGGGTAGTCTTGCTTTTATTCCTGTTAAGGAGAGACAATTAGCTTTGGATGTTCAGGCTTTGGCCAACAGGTTCATGAGGTTGGATGTTTCGGAGCCTAGCCGGGTTCTTGCTTGCGTGGTTTCACGGTGTTCTCTATTTGAGCGCATCAAGGTGCGCCAATATGATGATCCCAACTTGCTTGTCCTTAAGGACATAATGCAGCACGGTGATGCCAAAGAGGTTACTATTGGGGATGATGGGGTGTTAAGGATGCATGGTCTAATCTGTGCTTCAAATATGGATGGGCTGCATGAGTTGATACTTGAGAAGGCCCATAGTTCACGGTATTTCATTCATCCAAGTGCCGTGAAGATGTACCAGGACTTGAGGCAGCACTATTTGTGGCAGAGGATGAAGAAGGATATTGTTGAATATGTTGCTCGGTGTTTGAACTGTCAGCACCATAAGTACGAGCATCAAAGACTGGGTGGTTTACTTCAGGTCTTGATGTTCTAGAGTAGGAGTGAGAGCGTATCATTATGGATTTTGTAGTTGGACTGCCACGAACCTTGAGGAGAGTTGACACTATGTGGGTTATTCTAGACAGACTGACCAAGTTTGCACACTTTAATCAAGTCATGACTACCTACTCTTCTAACAGCTGGCTCGAATTTATATTCGGGAGATTGTTCTCCTTCATAATGTATCGGTTTCTATATCTCAGAGCACGTAGTTCACATTGAAATTTTTGAGAGTCGTGTAACAAGAGTTAGGCACACAAGTCGAGCTGAGTACGACATTTCATCCCAGACGGACAGACAGTCCGAGCGCACTATTCAGGTATTGGAGGATATGTTATGTGCCAGTGTTATTGATTTTGAGGGTTCATGGGATCAGTTTCTATCGCTAGCAGAGTTTCTACAACAACAACTATTGAGTATCCAGATGGCTCCTTACGAGGCCTTATATGGGAGGCATTATCGTTCTCCGGTTGGTTGGTTTAAGCCCGGGGATGCTAGGTTGTTTGTCACTGACTTGGTCCGTGATGCTTTGGAGAAAGTGAAGTTGATTCAGGAGCGACTTCATACAACACAGTCCAGGCAGAAGCGTTATGCTGATCGGAGGGCTCGTGATATGGCATTCATGGTGGGTGATAGGGTTCTGCTCAGAGTTTCATCCATGAAGGGTGTGGTGAGGTTCGTGTAGAAGGGCAAGTTGGGCCCTCTGTATATTGGCCCTTTTGAGATTCTTGAGAGAGTGGGTGAGGTGGCCAACGGACTTGCATTGCCACCCAACTTATCGGGAGTTCACCCGGTGTTCCATGTTTCCATACTCCGGAAGTACTACGGTGATCAGTCACATGTGTTAGATTTCGGCCTAGTGCAATTGGACAAGGATTTGACCTTTGTTGAGGAGCCGGTGGCTTTCTTGGACAGGCAGGTGCGGAAGTTGAGGACTAAGAGCATTGCATCAGTGAAGGTTCAGTAGAGAGGTCAACCAGTCAAGGAGGCGACTTATGAGATAGAGCATGATATACAAATTTGATATCCTCACCTTTTTTGTACTTCAAGTATGTGTCTCTATACTCATTCGAGGACGAATATATATTTAAGAGTGGGAGAATATAGCGACCCGGCCGGTCATTTTGAGTATTTCAGCCCCAGTTCCTCTATTTGATGCTTTACATATGTGTATTTATGGTTACGTGACTTGCGGGGTTGGTTGGTTTGGCTTTAGGAGTGTTTTGGGATGTCTAATCCCCTAGTTGAAGGCTTACGTTGTAAGAGAAGATCGAAGTTTGATTTCTGTGTAGATGACTGCGAAATGGTGTTTTGATGATTTCAATACCTTCATATGAAAATTTTGGACTTAGGCGTATGTCCGAATTTTGATTTGGAAGTTTCTAGGTTGTTTTGGCTTGAATTGACGAAAGTTAGAAAGTTGAAAGATTTGGAAGGTTGATAGGTTTGACCGAGGGTTGACTTTGTAGTTATCAAGTTCAGATAGTGGTTCCGGGAATTGGTATAGGTCCGTTTTATCATTTGGGACTTGCATGCAAAATTGGAGGTCATTTCAAGTTGATTTGATATGGTTCGAGATGAGTTTTGGAAGTCGGAAGTTCATTAGGCTTGAATTGATGTGTGATTCGTACTTTTGATGTTTTTTGGTGTGATTTGAGGCCTCAAGTATGTCCGTGATATGTTTAGGGATTGGTTGGTGTGTCTGGACAGGGTCCCGGGGGCCTCCGGCGTGTTTCAAGTGGGCTACGGGACATTTCATCATGTTTTGAATTGCTGTTTCTAATGTCCGGTGTTTCTTCATCGTGTTCGCGACTACGATGTCGCGTTCGCGGAGGGCTTTTGTGAGGCAAGATGATTTGTTCTTTGCATTTTTGAATAGAGAACCGTATTCGCGGAGCTTTAAGGAGCTTGTGCTTCGCGAACGCGTAGAAGGGGAGCATGGGGGGTTGGCCAGGCGTAAGCCTTCACATTTGCGTAGGCATCTTTTTGAGTTGGGCATCGCGTTCGCGACTGCGATTTCGCGGTTGCGAAGAAGGATTGGTAGCTTGGTGAGTTTGGTTTTCACGGTCGCAAACACTTTTCCACTATCGCGATGTGTATGCCTGGGCTGACCTGACCTATTTAATACTCTATTTCGAGGGCTTTTGTTATTGATCACATTTTGAGTTATAGAGCTCGGATTTGGGCGATTTATGAGGACATTTTAGTGATTTGGATTGGGGTAAGTATTTTTTGACTCGTATTTATTTATATTTCATAATTCCAACCTTGAATTTAGCGATTATTTGCTAACTTGAATTAAAGAAATTGGGGATTTTAGTAATAACTTTTCTAAAACATAAATTGATGATTTGAAGGTCGATTTGATATCGCTATTGGATGTAATTTATATGGTTGGACTCGTATTAGAATGGGTGTCTGAAAATAATGAGTTTTGTGCGGTTTCAGGGTGCGGACTCAGGGTTGATATCGCTATCCGGAATCGTTTCCTATGTCTTTTATTTATTGTTGATGGCCAATTTCCACCCTCCTTTTTAAAATTAATTTACTTACACTTAATAATTTACAATGAATGTTTTGAAAGTATTTTCTATTAATAAATACCTATTTTACAAAATTGATTAAGTATTAGTTTTGAAATTAATAACCTAGTACTAACATTATGTAATTATAAATATACTTACTACTTTTAGCGTTGAGGAAATTTCTAAAATACACCATCTAGGCTTTATAATTAATTTCATGAATTATTTCTCTAATTTTGGCTAATTAGATTATTATGTTCAAATTAATGATTTAGAAGACAAAGTATTTTATAAATAATTAATTATAATAATTAGTAGTATGTTTGGTAATTATAATTTTACTGCATTTTATTGAAAATAATTAAGTTCATTTAAATTAATTTTAAAAGGGTTAGAAGACCAAAAGGCTACAATTGCAAATATCCAATTAAACACAAGATGGCCATCTTTTAAACTAATTTTGGCCCAACACCAAGCCCAATCCGGAAAAAAGCACCTAGCCCTGACACCCCCCTCTTTCCATCTTGGCGATCCGCGCCCATCTCCCTAAACCAATCAGAGCACGCCACGTCACTCGCCTCTCTCACTCACAAAGAAAGCACAATGAACCGGGACCATTGATCTATCGCATTTTATCCTCCTTTTTCTTAATGTTTTAGTTCTCAACTAGACTTGATCTCAGCCATCCAAATCCAACAATTCAACGGCCATGACTTTTTCACATTTTAATTCTTTAATGCCCAAATTATAAGGGCTATTGATCAATAGATCCAATGGCCTAGATCCGATCGCTATTTCTTAAGCCTAGAGACAACCCCCCAATACCCCTAACCCTAATCATTCACTCCAAACACCCAGTCCCCCCCTTTCCCCTTCTTCTCTCATCTCTCTCAAACTCCCTGACCTGTCAATCACCCAAACCTTGCACTAATTAGTGCAAGGTCATGAATCATGACCAGAAAACGTTCCCTCTACCTTCATTACCCATGATTCTCGCTGAATCTTTGCTCATTTTTCCTTTGAGACTCAAAACCCCAAATCTAAAAACCCTAACCTAAAGATGAAACTTTAAATCATTTGTGGGTTTCAAGTCCATGTCATGCATGGCCATCCGTTCTGTCTCTGTACTACGAAACTCGTCACTTCCTTTCAATTTTCATCATTTAATCTCAATAGCTCTATTTGAAGAAGTCAAAACAAAAAGATGAAACTTCAACTCGCCAGATCTCCTCCTCCATCTTTTCAAATCAAAACGAGCCTGAGACGCGAGCTGGCTTCAATGTTGATATTCGACACTTAAAGGTCAAATGCAATGACCTCTATGTATTAGGGTTGTGTTTAGTGGTCTCTCGTATCTCAACGGTTAGCTTCCCTTCTCTCAGGTAAAATCCCTAATGTTTCCCCCTCTCTCTATCTGATTTTCACTCGCCTATGCTTGCATCATCTAGTAGTCGTCATCTTCCACTACTCAATTTGAAATCTGCTGAAACCCTAAGCCATTAATGACAATATAAAAGGGGCTTTCAATGCTCTCATCAACCAGACCGGAGACAACAAGAAAACCTAACATTTTCAACTTGTAGAGCTAATAAGCACAAGAAGCAATCACGAAATTACACATAAAAATCTCGCTTTAGTTCTGAGTAGTAAATTGAGCTAGGGTTCTAATTAGTTTCTGGTTTCTCTTTGATTCTGACTATTGCATTGGTCGAGTGAACTCTTGATCCTATACTGCTAAACAAGAACCTTTTGTTTGGTTTGCTGCTCAAGAGGAGGTCAGTATGCCTCCATCCTCTCTCTCTTAATTGCTTTATTTAAAATCATGAACGTGTTATTGTTTTTCTTGGTTAACTATTTAGTATATAATATTTATTCAATTTTTAAGTACTTATTTTGGTGCACTATGACTTGTTAATAATCTATGATAAGCTGTTGTGTTTATTTAATTCTAATTAGGTAGCTGTGTGAGTTTAATGTCCTCCTTTTCTATATTGAATGGCCTATGTGTTTAAGTTGATCAACTTGCTAATTTCTCACATCTTCATGCTGCATGTTGAGCTCTGTTAATGTCATGTTGCAACTTTAATAATCTTCATGTTGCATTTTGAGTTTTATTCCACTTAATGCTCAATTATAACTTTCATGCTTATCATGCTTTATTTTGAATTATGTTCCACCTAATGTTATGTTATAAGTTCTAATGATTCATCATATTATATTCTCTTGAGTTCTGCATTTAGGTTATGTTATGGTCATCATGTTTAACCTGCATCATCCTTCTAAATTCTGCTATCCTACCTAAGCTTTTCGGTTCATAATGCCATATTCTTGAGTTCTATCATGCTATATTAGGGGTTGTTATTGCGGTCTTCATGTTTAACATGCCATGCTCCTTTTAGGTTCTATCATACTTAATTTTGGGATGTTGTTAGATAATCTTAGCTAGGGTATATATGAAATACATAGGATAACATTACCTTACTGGGTTAAGCCTTATGACACCTGAGTGTTCAAAAATGCTTTCATAAATGCTTATTTGTCCTTAAGTATCATCTGAATCCATATCATGAGTTCTTTACATCCATATCTAACTGTTAGTTTGTGATTAGTCCTACTAGGATAGATTCTCCTTTGAATATCAGTAGTATTTGTCATGATCAGTCTATCTCCTGTGAGTCAGACTATAGTTGTGCCCTGTTGATTATTTCTGTAATCTGAATATGACTCCATCATGTTTAACTATTCAACTAATCCTGTGTAGCTGATTTGAGTATGTTAAGCATGATGTCTCTGCTATCCTTAATCCCTAATGATACTGACAACATGATTCTTCAATGTTTGGGACTCATCTTCTCTTGTGAAGTCATAATCTTGATTGAAATCTCTGTATGTGTGGGATTTTGTTTTGAACCTTTGCTTATCCTTCATGACTGTACATTTTGAACATTGTTTTAAACTTATACTCAGTCTTTTCTTTCCTTTGTTATTTTGGATTGAATCTGGTGTAAGGGAAACCTTTTATTATTATTGGTTGAATGCAATAACCTGTTTGTATCGCTGTCTGAATCTGTATTAATGATCTCAAGGGATTCAAGTAATGTCATTAACCTAAGTGCATGCTCATCTGTGATCAATGTTAAGGCATTAATCTCTGTATCCTAAAGCTATTATAATTCCAAGCTATGTACCTTATTTGTATATGAGATGTATGATCTTTGTTGTTTAACTTTCAGCAATAACAACCTAAGTATTCTTGTTGCCATATGTGCCTAGAAGTCTGATTTTCAAAACATGTTCATATTTGTGCTTCACTTATTTAATGTTGAAGTATAGGGATTGTTCTATGTGTCTATTTCTGTGTTATTCTGCTAAGGAAAGTAGGCTCATGTGGTAGGAAATGTCATAGTGGGTGATTTGCATTGAGATGGCCTCATTGGCATTCAAACCTATAGGGAAGAGTTAGTCGTTTGTAGTTAAAGTTATTTGGGAGTAGAGTTTAACTCTAGGTTGGGCTGCTCTCCTCTACACTAGCATTGCCCCCGGCCTTGAGACCCTTGGGAACATTAAAGTGTCGGGGGATTCAAAGGGGGCATCGGCCTTGAGTAGAACTCCCTCCTTAGCCTTTAATTCATTGATACTTACTACTCTCTTTGGGTTTGGTGTTTAATGGCAACGAAAGGTATTCAATGTGGATCATTCACTATACACGACCTCTGTATTAGCATTATTCCCTTAGCATTTAGGTACTGTTAGTCATCTCTTCTTTTAATCTTTTCTTATTGTGATTCCCTTAGCATTTAAACACTGTCAGTGATTTCTTTTACTCTTTGAATTTTATATGGATATGTATATAATACAGTTATTTTAATGACCTTCTCTTTTATTTTTTTGGGGTATGTACAAATGATTTGAGCCTTGTGAAGTTCTTTAAGAACTCAGGCCCAAGTCCAGCTCTACTATGGTCCAAGGGTCTACCGTCGCTCGTCATTTGTTACTGTTGGGCCTGACATTTGAGGCCCAAACCTCCCAGAGTCACTTCTTTCCCCTCACCTCTTTACTTACTATTTCGCTATTCCTTAGTTTGCACTATGTCATTGCTCGTTGCTGTTTTCTATTGTTACATGTCATTATGTATGTGACAAGTATACATATTGGATTGAATGTTTGACCTTATCTTTTAATTCATAGAATGACATAGGCAAGATTAAAGAACCTAGGATTAAAAAATTCCTTAGTTAGTAATCAATTTTTGAAGCGCAAAGGCTTAGCAAAGGCAACTGTCCCTCTTTCAAAAAAATCAGAATTGTCGCGAATTTGATTTTTCTAAAAGGAATCAGCTATTTCGAAAGATTAAGGTGCCGCTTCCCTAAAACAAAGGATTTCAAAATAGTTTTCTACTTCAAGACCAAGGTATATCTTAGAATCATTTCCATAACATTTTTTACCACGTTAGAATGACCCGAACCTCCATAATTTAGGACATAAAAGGCTTTAACTTGGTTTCCTTTTTCACATTTTATACAAACATTTCCATCTTTCAAACTTCTTTTTAAGCTTATTATACTAACACTAATTTCCTAAAGGCTTTTCTTTAAATCCATCTTCTTTAAAACATACTCTCCCCCTATATATATTATGTCCCAATATATGGTAAGCTATACCCTTAGAAAATTAGTTAAGGCATAGTACAAATAATTAATTCCAAATCTAGTCTATGTCCTATTGAGCTACCTCAAGTTGATTTTAAAGGGTGCCTAACACCTTCCCATTAGAAGAACAGGAATCCTTACCCATGATCTCACCGGTTAGTAGACCAATAAAGAGTACAACCTTTAGTAATGAAATAGGTACCCTAATATACCTTTAAATATTAGGTGGCGACTATCCTTCATCAACAATAGAGAAACCATAAGTTGAATCTTGTTTTGACTAGTGCAAAATAGGGTGGAACAATATGGCGACTCTGCTGGGGATTCACACTTAGGTCCCGACCTTAGCATACTTAGACTGAATTTGGCATTTAGACTTATTTGTACATTGCATTAATTGTAGCTAAATTTGCAATTACGTGCTTACTTACTTTATTCGCTCTTTATGCTTATTATAATACTTATTATTGCTATACCCTTATCTGTTACCGCTTTACATATATTGTCATCATATTTCTTCCTATCGAGTTTTGGCAGTACACTATCACACACAATGGCATACGAGGGTTGTATTTTACTTTTACACCCCCCCAAACCTTTTTTTCAAAACTCTAGTTTCAAAGAATGGCTTTGTCAGGTCAATTGACATAACTTCTCATAGCCTACAGTCTAACTCAAAAGTAGGAAACACTCTACTCTAGCAAAATAGGTCATATAACATAAACCTTAGGTGAGTCGGTCCTTGACATTGTCATACACAATTAGGAACGCCACCCTAATGTCAATGGGTCATGCACCCAATGACATGATTTCTATGGAAAGACAAACAAACCTGACAAGACACTTAAAGATCCGAAGCGAATACTTACCAAGACCTTTCTTTTATCCATTTCAGAAATGGAATTCAACCAAAACATCCCAAAAATTATCATGGTTTATGGGAGCGCCACACACGTTGAAGCAGTGGTGGAAGAACATCCGCCGAGAACACGGAGATGAGATTTAGACACACCTGGGGGCACTGGCCGCTTTGCTAAAGTTCCGAGCAGATAGGGTGCTTACTCGCCTGCTGATAGAGTTCCGAGGACGAATATTTCTAAGGGGGGAAGGATGTTACATCTCGCGTTTCTCGTACATTAATGTTTCCTCTTCAGTTAATTGACATAGACTCGGGGATGAGATTATCTTGAGGTTAGCATAATTATGCTATTTATAACAAGCAATAAGTAAGTTCTATGAAGGATAAAGGGTACACGAATTAAAGAAAATGAGTTTCGTTGAAGGTTGTTGATTTGGGATAAAATACGGGCCGAGCGGTAATACCCAATATTTATGGACTAGTACCATACAAGGTACCATATGACCATGATAGTATGATGTATAAAGTGTATAAAACAAATAAGTGGAATTTTAAGTAATTCAAGATAATTCTTAATTATGCGGGTAACTTGTTCATTACCGCAGCAAGACACTTCTTGGAGAAATGAATTTTAGTCATTTTGATTAGGTGGAAACCTAATATGCTAAGTACAAGACATTTCAATTCTAGGAATTTCAATACAAAAACAATACTACAATTAAAAGTGGAGGACGTTATCCATTCTTATAAGTTTTCAACAAATTTCATTTTCATAACACTTCATTTCCAAGATATTCAACACCAAGAACACTACAAGCAAATTAATGTGGTAGCTACCACAACATTTCAATACCAAGAACACTTCAATCAGAACGTTAGTAATTTGTGCATTCCTACAAATTTTCAACAAAAGTTCTTGCAACCAAATAATTCCAACAAGAATTACTAGCACATTAGCAACGTGTGATTTTTGCAATTCTAAGGGAGTACGGTGCAACCTTTTCCAAGAATATCATACGGATTTTTCCCTACTCCAGGTATGTTAAGGCTAAGCCCTTTCTTCATTTTGGCATGATCTCGTAATTACATGTATTTGATAACGAGGCATAAAGAGAAGTTCATATTACCGAATTTATGTATATTTTCCTAGTCTCGTAAGTTACAATATTCTCCTTATCGGGAATTCATATTTAATTAAGTATTGTCTGGTTCTAGTCATGAGAGCAGAGAGCATATATATGCAGTATTACGGTATTTCCATTACCATCGAGCTATAAGTGATGGCCAGGACCCTATTGGGAAACCTCTAATCAGATGGTAAGTTATATATCGAGCCTACTGTGGCCGAGCGCCTTTGAGCGAGCCCAGAATGGCCTAGATACAGAGCCTAGTATGGCCGAGCGCCTATGAATGAGCCTACTACGATAGTGCAGTTGTATATATATACTGAGCCTTATAGGGCCATACATCTATTTTACTTTCTATATTGAGAGAGTTGAGTCAGTATCAGTAGGTAAGCATATCTTCAGATTATCTTTGACTCCCAGTTATTATATTATCAGTTCAGTTTCAGCTTTTCGTTATTCTGTTGCCTTACATACTTGGTACATTATTTCATACTGATGTCCCTTTTCTGAGGGAGATGCATTTCATGTGTGCAGGTTCAAACAGACATAAGGGTAGATCTCCTTGGTAGGTGTTGCACGAGTTCAGCTTTATCGGTAAGCTTCACGTTCTTCTGAGTTATCGGGTCTAGAAATTTTGTGTACATCTTGTGTATATACGTATATAAGTTAGGGGTAGGTCGGGGAACTATTCCGATCACAGTACATCTAGCAGTAGAGGCTTGTAGACATCACCTGTCAGTTAGTGCAGTATGTTGAACTATTCCGATCATAATACATCTTGTCGTCTTGCAATGTGGACCATGGCCAAAGTATGACATTATATGTTCAGAGCCCCATAGTCGCAAGTTGGTACGCAAGGATAGATGAGGCACCGGGTGCCAGTCTCACCCCTAGGCTCGGGGCGTGACAAAAGTGGTATCAGAGCAATTCTTTCCTAGGGAGTCTACAAGCCGTGTCTAGTAGGGTCTTGTTTATTAATGTGTCGTGCACCACATTATATAAGAAGGGGACTACAGGGCATTTAGGAGTTGGTTACCCTTCTTTCAAATCTAAATCGTGCTGTAGAACTGAGTTATAGAAAATTTGAGTTAAACTTACGTGTTGGTGTTTCCATGCAAAGATGATGATGACTAGGAAGATTACGGCTAGCCGGAGTAGAGATACAGCAGTAGGTGAGGGGACTAGCAGGGTACCCCCATTAGATGGGGCCCAATCGGAGGTCTAGGGAGAGACACCTACTCAGCCATTACCGGATCCTCCGCCACCTGAGGAGATTCCTAGGGAGACCGCACATCCAGTTCCACCTCCGCTTCCATCAGATCAGGACTTGAGGAGTGCGGTGCATTTATTGACACAGTTGGTAGCTACCCAGCAACATGCTAGGGCATCCACTAGTGCAGGATCTTCTGAGGGGTCTGGGAGTTCAAGGGTCCAAGAGTTTATTACTTTGAGTGCCCCAGAGTTCACGGGGACAAATCAGAGGGAGGACCTGTAAGATTTCATAGATCAGCTTCACAGGATCTTTCGAGTTATTTATGCCACGGAGAAAAAGGCAGTTAAGCTAGCAGTTTTTTGACTCCGTGATATAGCCATACTTTAGTACGAGGGATGGGAGAGGTCCAGGGGGCGTGATGCACCTCCAGCTATTTGAGAGAATTTTTCGGATGCCTTCCTTGACCAGTACTTACCGCGGGAGATCCAATAAGCTCGAGTCGATCAGTTTCTAGCCCTCAAGCAGGGCAATATGAGTGTTCGAGAGTATAGTCTCCGTTTTGACTCATTGGCCAGATATGCACCATCCATAGTTGCTACTATGTGGGACAAGATTCACAAGTTTATAGAAGGGTTGGCCCCAGAGTTGACCGAGGCATGTGCCACCGCTGCATTGTAGGATAGTATAGATACTCTCAGATTCAGGCATTCTCCCAGAATATAGAAAGGGGTAGGCATCGGCAACAGGGTACAAAGAGGATTGAGTCAGGACAGCATAAGAGGATGCGATTTTCCAGGTCGTAGGAGCAGTCTCAGGGTCGTTATAGGCCCCAGTATTTCAAACGGCCACCTAGGCCTCCGCCACCTCAGTTACAGGGTTACAAGTATGACCGTTATACTCAGTTAGGGCCAGGTGAGAGCTCACGGGCGTCGTGTTTGTGGCGACAGCGAGGTTCAAGGCAGACAAGGCCATTTCCGCCGTGGTGTGACATCTATAGTAGAGGACACTTGGGCCAATGCCGAGCAAGTTCCGATACTTGTTATACATGTGGACGTTCAAGGCATATGATGCGAGATTTCCCAAATAGAGATCCTGGGGGTATAGCACAACCAGCAAATTCAATAACATGATCATCTATGTCTGTGCATCCTTCAGGGCGTGAGTCTCAGTCTTCAGTAGGTAGAGGTCGAGGCAGAGGTAGAGGTTCCAGTTCTGGTGGTAACCAAAATCGTAGCTATGTTTTAGTGGGTCGACAGGACCAGGAGTCTTCATCAGATGTTGTGATAGGTATGTTGACCATTTTCTCTCACGATGCTTATACCTTGATAGACCCACAATCTACTTTATCATGTATTACCCCATTTGTCACGGGGAAGTTTGGTATAGTTCTTGAAATACTAAGTGATCCTTTTGCGGTATCTACACCGGTCGGAGAATCAATTATCGCTAGACGGGTTTACCGAGGTTGTACAGTGTCAGTTTGTGATCGTCAGACCTCAACCAACCTAGTTGAGCTAGATATGTTGGATTTTGATGCTATCATGCGCATGGACTGGTTGGCAGCTTGCTATGCCACAGTTGATTGTCGAGAAAACATAGCTAGATTTCATTTTCCAGGTGAGCCAGTCCTTCAATGGGTAGATAATACAGCGACACCGAGATGTAGGTTTATTACATATCTGAAGGAGAGGAAAATGATCACAAAAGGGTGCATTTATCATATTATGCGAGTTAGAGATGTAGATGCAGAGATACCTACACTTCAGTCTATTCCAGTAGTAAAAGACTACACAAATGAACTTCCAGGTATTCCTCCAGAGCAAGAGATTGATTTTGGCATCGATTTGCTTCCGGGAACTCAACCAATATCCATCCCTCTGTATAGAATGGCACCTGCCAAATTAAAGGAGTTGAAGGAGCAGTTAAAAGATTTACTGGAAAAAGGTTTCATCAGACCCAGTACCCCACCTTGGGGATGTGTATCGATTATAGGCAACTGAACAAGGTAACTATTAAGAATAAGTATCCACTTCCAAGGATAGACGACTTATTTGATAAGTTGCAGGGAGATAGATAGTTTTCAAGGATAGATTTGAGGTTGGGGTACCACCAGGTTAGAGTTCGGGAGAGGTATATTCCCAAGACAGCTTTCAGGACCCGATATGGCCACTTCGAGTTCCTTGTCATGTCCTTTGGGTTAACGAATGCACCTGTTATATTTATGGACTTGATGAATAGCCTATTCCGACCATATTTAGATTTGTTTCTGATAGTCTTTATTAATGATATTCTGGTTTATTCACGTTTAGAGGATGAGCATGTGGACCACCTGCGAGCGGTACTCCAAACCCTTCGTAATAATAAATTGTATGCTATGTTTTCTAAATGTGAGTTCTGGTTGAAGTCTGTAGCCATTCTTAGGGCATATTGTATCCGGTGGAGGTATAAAGGTAGACACTAAGAAGATTGAGGCTGTGAAATCCTGGCCTAGACCTACCACTTCGATAGATATTCATAGCTTTCTAGGCTTAGCAGGATACTACCGGAGGTTTGTAGAAGGTTTTTCTTCCCTTTCAGCACCATTAACTAAGTTGATGCAGAAAGCAACTAAGTTTCAGTGGACGGAGGCTTGCGAGTAGAGTTTCCAGGAGCTTAAGAACAGGTTGACTTCAGTGCCAGTTCTAGCACTTCCAGAGGGTCCAGATGGTTATGCCATGTATTGTGATGCCTTAGGTGTCGGGTTAGGATGTGTCCTGATGCAACATGGGAAAGTAATTGTGTATGCTTCAAGGCAATTAAGAAAGCACGGGCGGAATTATTCGACCCATGACCTCGAGTTAGCTGCGGTTGTCTATGCACTTAAGATATGACAACATTATTTATATGGTGTTCATGTTGATGTATTCACAGATCATAAAATCCTGCAGTACATCTTCAAGCAAAAAGAGTTGAATTTGCAATAGAGGTGATGGCTTGAGTTATTGAAAGATTATGATGTTAATATTCTCTACCATCCAGGGAAAGCTAATGTTGTAGCAGACGCCTTAAGTCGCTGATCTATGGGTAGCTTAGCACATGTAGAGGCCGAAAAATGACAATTAACTAGAGAGATTCATCAATTGGCTTGTTTGGGGGTTCGGGTGGTAGACTTTGGCAATGGTGGAGTTGTACTCCAAAATATTGCAAAATCATCTCTCATAACTGAAGTAAAGGAGAGACAGTACGAGGACCTAGAGTTGGTCGAGTTGAAAGAGCAAGTTGTGCAGTAGAAAAAGCCGTTATTAGAACTCAAGGGAGATGTGGTCCTCAGATACAAGGGTCGTTTGTATGTTCCAGATGTAGAAGGGCTACGAGACAGGATTATGTCAGAGGCACATTATTCGTGGTACTCCATTCACCCTGGGTCGACGAAGATGTATCACGACATTAAGGATGTGTATTGGTGGAGCAATATGAAGAAGAACATTGTTGAGTATGTTGCTCAGTGCCGTAGTTGCCAGCAGGTAAAGATAGAGCACCAGAAGCCTGGAGGGCTAATGCAGACTATAGAGATCCCGACATGGAAATGGGAGGCGATAAACATGGACTTTATCACGGGTTTACCTCGTTCTCATTGTAAGTTCGATTCCATATGGGTGATAGTCGATAGGCTCACGAAATCAGATCATTTTCTACCGGTCAAATCTACATATACATCAGAAGATTATGCAAAGTTATATATTAGGGAGATAGTGCGACTACACGGAGTACCAATATCTATTATATCCGAACGTGGGGCCCAGTTTATAGCACATTTTTGGAGGTCATTTTAGAAAGGTTTAGGGACTCAGGTGAATCTCAGCACAACTTTTCATCCAGACTGATGGACAAGCCGAGCGCAAAATTCAGACGCTCGAGGATATGCTACGAGCATGTGTATTGGATTTTAAAAGAAGTTGGGATGAACATCTACCACTTATCGAGTTTGCATATAATAACAGTTACCACTCCAGTATCCAGATGTCTCCATACGAGGCTTTGTATGGGGGTAAGTACAGATCTCCTATAAGGTGGTTTAATATTTGAGAATCTGGGTTACATGGGCCAGACCTGGTTCAGCAGGCCATAGAAAAAGTAAAGCTCATCCGGGAGCGACTGTTGATAGGTCAGAGTCGTCAGAAGTCATATTCTGACGTGCGGTGATGAGATTTAGAGTACAGGGTTAATGACAGGGTATTCTTAAAGGTGTCACCTATGAAGGGTTTGATGAGGTTTGGCAAGAAAGGCAAACTTAGACCATAGTATATTGGGCCTTATATGATCATTCGGAGAGTGGGCCAAGTAGTTTATGAGTTATAATTACCCTCGGAATTGGAGTTTGTCCATCCGGTGGTTCACGTATCTATATTACAGAAGTGCATTAGCGTTCCTACCCGAGTGGTGCCCACGGATGATGTACAGATTACCGAGGACTTGTCATACAAGGAAATTCCGGTTGCCATCCTAGACCGACAAATCCGCAAGCTACGGAATAAGGAGGTAGCCTCCGTGAAGGTCTTATGGAAAAGCAAGAACGCGGAAGAGATGATGTGGGAAGCGGAGGAAGAAATGAAATGTAAATACCCCCACCTATTTCAAACTAGAGATATGGCTCAAGATGGGATACCTCAGCACAACCCTATTCAGGCCAGTAGTTCCTTAGGTAAGCTCCTATTTTTGACTCTCCGAATTTATAATAGACAGCTGTGTGAGGCCAAGTGTGGCATGTATAGTATGTTTTCTGGCCGCGTGTAGGATGGTTTTAGTCTACTATACGGAGGATACTCTGGCAAAATTTTCCAAGGTATCTAAGAGTAAACATTCAAGGACGAATGTTTCTAAAGGGGGAAGAAAGTTACATCTCGCATTTCTAGTACGTTAACGTTTCGTCATCAGTTAATTGACGTAGTCTCGGGGATGAGATTATCTTGAGGTTAGCATATTTATGCTATTTATAAAAAGCAATAAGTAAGTGACATGAAGGATAAAGGGTACACGAATTAAAGAAAATGTGTTTCGTTGAAGGTTGTCGATTTGGGATAAAATACGGGCCGAGCGATAATACTCGATATTCATGGACTAGTACCATACAAGGTACCATATGAACATGATAGTATGATGTATAAAGTGTATAAAACAAATAAGTAGAATTTTAAGTAATTTGATATTATTCTTAATTATGCTGGTAATTGGTTAGTTACCGGGTAACAGGACATTACCTAATTACCTAATAAGTGGATAAAAATTAAGCTTTCCCACCCCACCCCATTCCCACGTGGTAGCAAGCCACTTCTTGGAGAAATGACTCTTAGTCATTTTGATTAGGAGGCAACCTAATATGCTAAGTACAAGACATTTCAATTCTAGGAATTTCAATACAAAAATAATACTGCAATCAGAAGTGGGGGACGTTATCCATTCTTATAAGTTTTCAACAAATTTCATTTTTATAACACTTCATTTCCAAGATGTTAAATACCAAGAACACTACAAGAAAATTAATGTGTTAGCTGCAAAAACATTTTAATGCCAAGAACACTTCAATCAGAACGTTAGCAATTTGTCAATTCCTACAAATTTTCAACGAAAGTTCTTGAAACTAAATAATTCCCGCAAGAATTACTAGAACATTAGCAATGAGATATTTTTGCGATTCTAAGGGAGAACGGTGCAACCTTTTTCAAGAATATCATACGGATATTTCCCTACTCTAGGTATGTTAAGGCTAAGCCCTTTTTTCATTTTGGCATGATCTCGTAATTACATGTATTTGATAACGAGGCATAAAGAGAAGTTTATACTCCAGAATTTATGTATATTTTCATAGTCTCGTAAGTTACAACATTCTCCTTATTGGGACTTCATATTTAATTGAGTATCATTTGGTTCTAGTCAAGAGAGCAGAGAGAATATATATGCAGTATTACAGTAATTCCATTACCATGGAGTTATAATCTATGGGCAAGCCCCTATTGGGCAACCTCTGATCACATGGTAAGTTATATACCAAGCCTACTGTGGTTGAACGACTTTGAGCGAGGCTAGAATGGCCGAGATACAGAGCCTAGTATGGCCGAGCGCCTATGAGCGACCTTACTACGACAGAGCAGTTTTATATATATACCGAGGCTTATAGGGCCGGACAGCTATTTTACTTACTATATTGAGAGAGTTGAGTCAGTATCAGCATGTAAGCATATCTTCAGATTATCTTTGACTCCCAGTTACTTTAAGTTATTATATTATCAGTTTAGTTTTAGCTTTCAGTTATTCTGTTTCCTTACATACTCGGTACATTATTTCGTATTGACGTTCCTTTTCTGGGGGCGCTGCATTTCATGCGTGCAGGTTCAGATAGACAGACGAGTAGACGTCCTTGGTAGGTGTTGCCCGAGTTCAGCTTTATCGGTAAGCTTCACGTCCTTCTGAGTTGCCGAGTCTAGAAGTTTTATGTACATCTTATGTATATACGTATATAGGTTATGGGTAGGTCGGGGAACTATTCGGATCACAGTACATCCAGCAGTAGAGGCTTGTAGACATAACCTATAAGTTAGTGCAATATGTTGGGCTTGTAGGCCTTGTATGTATATTTTGTTGGTTTGTCAGCTGTTGTAGTTATGACAGCCTTGGCGGACCAACTTTATATTTATGTTTAGTCCGCATTGGTTTCCATTCAGTTTTATATTTTGCTTCGCCAATCGTCTTGCAATGTAGCCCATGGCCAAAGTATGACATTATATGTTCAGAGCCACATAGTCACAAGTTGGTACGCAAGGATAGATGAGGCACCGGGTGCCGGTCTAGCCCCCAGGCTTGTGGCGTGACATCAAGTTTGCCGACTGTGAGTTAGTACTGATATTGGAAGAAGTTACTAGTTTCACGGAGCTGCCATTCAATGGAAGGAAGCCAATACTACCAGTTACTATGCCTGGTTACAGGTTCTTGGATGTTTTAGGCATGGCTAACAGTCGGGGTCTAAGAAATATCGAGGACGGATGGGGTGAGCCTCGACCAGATGTTCGACAGATTTGGACACCGCGAAAGCTATCAGTGGTATTCGGGAGAGTTTCAGTGTGATCAAGTAACGTGGGAGAGTCTTAGGCCTATCACTTTATCATTGGCACTATTCGGATTATTGGTCTTTCCGCAGAGAAGGGGTCGGATCAACATAAACTTATTACCCGTGGTTTTGGCGACCTTCCGTGGCAACCTTCAATCTACTTTGGTGTCGATGGTGCTAGCTGAGATGCTGAGGGCTTTGTCCGCATGTGCACGAGGGTGTTGACGGCGAATTTTGACCCTCCCTTTTTAAGTTAATATACTTTTACTTAATAATTTATAATAAATATGTTTAAAGTGTTTTCTAGTAACAAATACTTATTTGTTTACAAATTTATTAAGTATTAGCTTTTAAAATTAATCGCGTTGTATTAACATTATGTAATTACAAATATATTTACTATTTTAAGATTATTAAAATAATTCTTATATACATTACATAGGTTCTATAATTAATTCAATGAATTACTCTTTAAGTTCTAGTTAATTCAAAACTAGTGTTGTAATTTAGAAAATAAAGTATTTTCATAAACAATTAATTAAAACAATTAGTAATATATATAGTAATTATAATTTTTACAACATTTATTGAAAATTATTAAGTTTATTTAAATTAAGTTCAAAAAGGGATTAAAAAACAAAAAGGGCTACAATTGCAATTCTCAATCAAATGTAAAATGGCTATTCTTCAAATTATTTTTAGCCCAATTGCTAAGGCCCAAATGGAAATACCCAGTCCAAACATGCCCATATCTTCCCTGTTGGCGATCCAGGCTACTCTCTTTGCACCAATTATTGCGCGCCATGTGACCCTCCCTCTCCACTCAGAGAACAAACACACCCACATTTGAGCTGTTAGTTCATCTAATCAACAGTTCATTTAATCTCCGATTTTTTCTTAATTTTAAAACACCTGCACCAGAGATTCCATCCCCATCGTCCAAAATCCCATGATCTAACGTATACCAAAATTCCCCCTAAAATCCTAACTGATTGACTTATCATGACCGTTGATCGCAAAGATCATCATCCCAGGTTTATCTCCCAACCTTAATTCGGAGACCAGCCTTATCCCCCCCAAAACCGTAATCATTTCCTAGAGACTAGCCGCCCTTCCTTTCCTTTTCCTCTTTCCTTTCTCTCATCTCCACCAACCATCAATCTCCTAAAACCTTGCACAAATCAGTGCGAGGTCACTTGAAACCACCTTAAATCATCTCTTATGTCTGTGCTACACAACGAATCCCGCTGATAACTTCCTTTTTCAATCACAAACTCAAGACCCCTAAATCTGAAACCCTAAGCTCGAAAGGGAAACCATATGATTTGCTCTCATAAGTCAAAGAGCGAGCCTGAAACCACCCTTTGCCTTCTGAAATCCGTGAATCCAGTGGCCATTTCCTATTTCATCATTCAAATTCAAAACACGCAAATCCTGAAACACTAGACTCAAAAACGCAACATCAAATATCCGATTTTCCTTTGTGTTCCATCAAATCGGAGCATGCATGGAGTCATCTCAGAGTTCATCATGGGGATTCGATGTAAGGTCAAATCAGTGACCTCTGAACATTAGGGTTTTAACCACTGGTCCAAAGTCTTCAATGGTCGACCCTCGTGCTCAGGTAAACTCGACCCTATTTTCCCCTCTCTTTTATTTCTAATTTCACTCAATCTTGCTATTATCATCTACCATGCGTCACTTCCTACTCATAATTTTGAATCCGTTTGAAACCCTAGATACTTAATGGCACTATAAAAGGGGGCCTTTATTGTTCTCATCTACAACAACCTAATACTGAAAGAACAACCTAACAACATCTACACAATCATCTAAGAGCAAGTATGAGATCCCAAACTTAGGGTTTCTTACAATTTCCCTTTTATTTTGTTGTTTATGAGTCATTTCGCTTCTCTTTTGATCATCTTATTAGAATACTATGAACTTGCTCATTGTCTTTTATTAATTGTAGTTGTTTGTGATGTTATCATTGATATACAAAATATTATCTCCATGTTTATGATAAGGTGCTATTGGTCTGTAATCTTTTGTCATGTTTCTGAGTATCCTCAAACTGATGTCTTCTAGCATGTTATATGACTGTAATAGCTCTCCTATCTGAATCTTAATAGTCTACATGATTAATTTCCCTTAATGTGCTTTAAATGACTACTCATGTTTATCTAAACTTCATAGTTCTTCAGTGATGATTCTATTGTGATTTTTACCTCTATAAATTATTTCCCTGTATTCTGTTTGTGTTGTGGCCGAGTTTTTTGTTTGATAATCCTAATTGAGACTTGAAATTTCATAAGTTCATGTCATCCACCATTCAACTATAGCATGAAAATCTATGTGTTTAGATGCTTTCCTTCTTTATACCTGTATCTGCTAACTCTGAGGGAAACGCCTGGGATGTCACTATGGCATTCTCATGATTATACCTAATTGTTGGTTGTATTTGCGTG